>NC_029785.2:64624621-64698691 GCF_000816755.2 Arachis ipaensis | reverse complement strand
CTTTTTATCCTATTTGATTTTTAGTTTCTTGGGGACAAGCAACAATTTAAGTTTGGTGTTGTGATGAGCGGATAATTTATACGCTTTTTGGCATTGTTTTTAGTATATTTTTAGTATATTTTAGTTAGTTTTTATTATGTTTTTATTAGTTTTTAAATCAAAATCACTTTTCTGGACTTTACTATGAGTTTGTGTGTTTTTCTGTGATTTCAGGTATTTTCTGGCTGAAATTGAGGAACCTGAGCAAAAATCTGATTCAGAGGCTGAAAAAGGACTGCAGATGCTGTTGGATTCTGACCTCCCTGCACTCGAAGTGGATTTTCTGGAGCTACAGAAGCCCAATTGGCGCGCTCTCAATTGCGTTGGAAATTAGATATCCTGGGCTTTCCAGCAATATATAATAGTTTATACTTTACCCGAGATTTGATGGCCCAAACAGGCATTCCAATTAGCTCAAGAATTCTGGCGTTTAACTCCAGAACTGGCACAAAAGCTGGAGTTAAACGCCCAAAATGACACAAAAGCTGGCGTTTAACTCCAAGAAAAGTCTCTACACATGAAAGCTTCAATGCTCAGCCCAAGCACACTCCAAGTGGGCCCCGGAAGTAGATTTTTACACTAAACACCCTAGCTTACTCATTTTCTGTAACCCTAGGTCACCAGTTTACTATAAAAACTACTTTTAGTGATTTATTTTGTACCTCATGACACTTTACACGTTTCATATTGTAATCTCTACGGCATGATTCTCTAAACCCCATTGTTGGGGGTGAGGAGCTTTGCTGTTCTTCATGAATTAGTGCAATTACTATTGTTTTCCATTCTATCACGCTTGCTTCTATTCTAAGATATTCATTCACACTTCAACCTGATGAATGTGATGATCCGTGACACCCATCATCATTCTCACCTATGAATGTGTGCCTGACAACCACCTCCGTTCTACCTTAGATTGAATGCATATCTCTTAGCCTCATGATTCAGATCAGAGTCTTCGTGGTATAAGCTAGAATTATTGGCGGCCATTCCTGAGATCCAGAATGTCTAAACCTTGTCTGTGGTATTCTGAGTAGGATCTAGGAAGGGATGACTGTGACGAGCTTCAAACTCACGAGTGTTGGGCGTAGTGACAGACGCAAAAGGATTAATGGATCCTATTCCGACATAATCGAGAACCGACAGATGATTAGCCGTGCGGTGATAGCGCATTTGGAATATTTTCACTGAGAGGACGGGAAGTAGCCATTGACAACGGTGATGCCCAACATAAAGCTTGCCATGGAAGGAGCCTTGCGTGCATGAAGAAGAAGATAGTAGGAAAGCAGAGATTCAGAAGACAAAGCATCTCCAAAGCCTCAACCTGTTCTTCATTACTGCATAACAAGTATTTATTTCATGTTCTTTTACTTTTTACAATTAAATCTGAGAATTATTGATATCCTGACTAAGAGTTACAAGATAACCATAGCTTGCTTCAAGCCGACAATCTTCGTGGGATCGACCCTTACTCACGTAAGGTATTACTTGGATGACCCAGTGCACTTGCTGGTTAGTTGTGCAGAGTTACAAAAGTATGATTGTAATTTCGTGCACCAGAGTGGTTCCCAAAATTTGGTGGCAGACCACTTGAGTCACCTAGATCATATTAAAAGTGACTCTACTCCTATCAATGATGCATTTCCACTTGATAGCTTACAAGCAATATCTGAGATGGTTCCTTGGTATGCACCCATAGCTAATTATTTGGTTAGTCGTACCTTTCCTCCAAAATTTTCTATGCATCCAAAGGACAAACTCAAGAGCGAGTCCAAGTATTACATATGGGATGACCCATATTTGTGGAGAGGTGGTGCTGACCAAATAATTAGAAGGTGTGTTTCACAATCTGAAATCCAGTATATTTTAGAGGCATGCCTCTCTTCTGAGAGTGGTGGACACTTTGGTCCTCAAAGAACTGCCAGAAAGATTTCAGACTGTGGATTTTGGTGGCCCACACTTTTTAAGGATGCTAATATTTTCTGTGACTCTTGCCACCAATGCCAGAGATTTGGAAATATATCCAAGAGGGATGAGATGCCCCAACAACTCATGTTGTTTTGTGAAATTTTTTATTTTTGGGGTATTGACTTCATAGATCCATTTCCAAACTCAAATGGTTTCTTATATATTCTGTTCTAATTGGGTGGAAGCAATTCCTACCTATACTGATGATGCTAAAGTGGCTGTTTCTTTTGTTAGGAATAATATTATTTGTCGCTTTGGATCACCACGAGCAATCGTGAGTGATCAAGGCTCTCATTTTTGTAACAGAAGAATGACAGGTTTGTTGAAGAAACATGGCATCATTCACAAGGTGGCAACGGCTTACCATCCCTAAACAAATGGCCAAGCCGAGGTGTCTAATAGAGAGATCAAGCACATACTCGAGAAGATTGTTAAACCTCATAGAAGGGACTGGAGCTCTAGGCTTGGAGATGCACTGTGGGCTTATCGCACAGCTTACAAGACACCCATCAAAATGAGTCCGTTCTGCCTAGTCTACGGAAAGGCTTGTCACCTTCCGGTGAAGGTGGAACACAAAGCTTACTGGGCTGTGAAGGAATGCAACTCAGGATTGGGAGGAGCCAGTATTGAGAGAAAATTACAACTAGAGGAATTGGAGTACCTTCGGTTAGAAGCGTATGAAAACTCAAGGCTCTACAAAGAAAAGGTAAAGGCGGTGTGATTTAAGAGATTTGTCGTGTCGGTATAGAATTTCACACAAAATGAATTTTTTCTCGTTGCAAGTATAGTTCTACACCAACAAACAATCCTCCCAATCAAAAATTTGAGTTGTCACAAGTAACAAACCCCTAATAAGAATTAACCGAAGTAGTTAGAGTCCGGGTCGTCTCCCTAGGAAACAATGTAGTACTTAGTTATTGGCTATGAAGGGGTAAAGAGGGGGGGGTTTTGGTTCATGAGATGGCAAGAAAGTAAATCAAGTGAGTAAGTAAAGAAAGCAAAATAAAGAACTTTTGGCTAAGACTTGTGTAATTGGGATCACCATCCTTGTCAAAAAACCGAATATTGATAATCATCAGAGGCCAACCTATTAAGTCTACTTCCCAAAAGCTTTAAGTACATAACATTTACTCCTAAGCTTGAAGTACGTCAAATAGATTTGATCACATCCACCCTTAAGTCCTAACCTACCTACTAATAACTTAGTAGTGGGTTAGTATTAATGGGTATCAAATTGATCACCATGGGTTCTCAAATCACTAATTCCATCATACCCAATGACTCAAGATTACCCAATTCCCTTCGCATAGACCAAGAGTTGACAAAACTACTCAAAAACTAAAGAGAATATTTCATCAAACACATAGAGTGCAATAAAAGTAAACTTCATAAATTGCAAGAATAGTAACGTCTAACAACTACTAATGTGAAAGAAAATTGAGATCAACAACTCAAATCAACAATGAAGAAACATCAAACATTAAATTGCATTAAAAGTAAATCAAATCCAACATGAGTTCATCATCACAAAAGAGAGAAAAATGAGAAATTAACATCACAATTAAGAGAATCAAGACGTAGAAATGCGAAATTATAAAAGAAACAAGATGAGATCAAGTAATTAAACATGAATTTAGAGTAATCTAACCTAATCTTAACCTAATTCTAGAGAGAAGAGGGAGCTTCTCTCTTTAGAAAACTAACTAAAGGCTCATGTTGGCTAAACTAATTGCTCTCCCTTTGCTTGGACTTCAATTCTACATGAAATACACTTAGAAACAAGTTGGAATTGGGCCTGGGCAGCTCAGAAATCACCCCCCAGCGTTTTGCCTTTAAGTGGGCCATGTAAGAGTATTGGCGCGTGCGCGCCATGTGTGCGTGCGCGTCAATTGGCAACTTTTCCATCCGCGCGGACGCGGCATGTACGCGTGCGCGTCTATGGGCGAGACCACTTTTGCGCGTGCGCGCCTTGTGCACGTGTGCATCGTTTGATGCATTTCCAATCTTTGTTTCTTCATGTATTCTCCCCTTTGTATGATTTTCTATTCATTTCTTCCATCCAATACTTGCCTTATACACCTGAAATCACTCAACACATGCATCAAGGCATCGAATGGAATTAGAATGAATCAAAATTACCAATTTAAGGCCTAAAAAGCATGTTTTTACATTTATGCAAAATTCAAGGGAGAATTACAAAACCATGCTATTTCATTGAATAAATGTGGGAAAAGATGGTAAAATCCCCCAAAATAAGCACAAGATAAATCACGAAATCGAGGTTTATCAAATCTCCCCACACTTAAACTAAGCATGTCCTCATGCTAAAATCAAGAAGAAGCAAAGGGTATTAACATTTATTCAATGCAACTAACTAAATGCAATCTATTTTCATGATGTAATGGCTTAGTCAAAATAAATCAATCTCCAAGAATACACATGCAAGAACAAGGGAAAAGATATTAGCAATCAAAGCAAACCACAATTGGATTAAATCATTGAAATAGTTCACAAACTTGCAAGAAAAGATGATCATAGGTGGAATCATGTAATTGAGCGACTGAACCCTCGCCGGATGTGTATCCACTCTATGCACTCAAGTATATGGGGTTACTTCACTCATTCCTCCCCTAATCATGCTTTCCAATAATTATTTTTCATCTAACAATCAATAATTACTTTATGCATGCATACAAATATCAAGAGGACTTCCCATAGGTTGTAATGGGGCTAGGGTCAAGGAAGGATGCATATGGTCAAGTGAGCTTGAAATTTGAATCTTTGATTAACTTAAACTTCCCACCTAACCTATGAAAACCTAAACAATTCTAAACAAACCTAGCTATCCATTCTTCACTTTTCACATACTCATGCAATTCCTTTTTAATACCTCACATATGCATTGAATTTATGAAACCTTAAACTTTGGGACCCTTTGTTCCCTTTTTGTTGCAAAATTAAATTTTTTTTTCTAAAATATATACAAGAACATCAATGCATATGGTTTACATATGATCACTACATGATTATGTACCCAATTCTTGAGAAATTTTCAACAAAAACATAAATACGCTTATATCTCTAACCAATGTACCCAACCTTCCCAAAATCAAGTAATGAACACTCTCACTAGCCTAAGCTAATCAAAGATCCAAACAAAGGACATTTATTATTTTTCACTTAAGCTTGTAAAGTGCTATAATAATGAACAAATGGGTTAAGCATAGGTTCAAAATTGGCTAACAATGGAAGATAAAAGGTAAGTTATTTTGGGTAAGTAAGCTATTTGAACAATGGCCTCAATCATATAATTGCATATATACAGAAAATAGTGGACATAAAGAATCAAACAAATCAAAGATTACAATCATAAGAAGAGAATAATGCACACAAGAATGAAAGTAGGTGGTCATAGGATGTCACCATACAATTAGGCTCAAATCTCACATGCTTGTGTTCTTTGCGCAATACATGATCCACAAGTGTCTAATTCAAGCAAGTTCTAAAAAAATTTTTCAACCAATTGGGTGGTACCCTAAAAATGAATTTCTTGGAAATTTTCATCATATTGACTAAGCTTATTCCAGTGCAATGTTGTGATTTAGAAAATTTTGAAAATTTTCCTAGTTTTACCCCTTTTTTTTTTCAATCAAAGCATAATTCTTATACAAAAAGGGTTAACTAGATTTTTAACAATCCAAAATACTTTTCTAATCACAATCAAAAACTAAGATGCAAAACATATATATATATATAAAATAAAAGTATGCAACGACCAAAACAAGAGTATCTACAATAACAAATATATACAGTCATCCTAAAATGATCTAAAATATAAAGTGCAAAATAAAATAAAGTAGCAGAAACTAAAGATGGAGGTCCGAAAGTTCACCACATAAATACAAACACCGGTCACGAACGGTGACCTCCCACACTTTAGAATCAAGCATCGTCCTCGATGCTACTGCTGAAGCTCGGGATAGGGGTCAACAATCGCGCCGGTCTCCTCAGACTTGGGCTGTGGGACTGAGACTGGCTGTGGCTCTAGATGTGGCTGTGGATCCTCAGGAGGCTGCTGGACCTCAGTGGTGGCCTGTGTCTCTAGAGGTGCATCCTGATGAGTCGGCTCCTCAGCCGACTCCTCCTCCTGATCCTGCTCGTCGGAAGCGGGAGAGTCTGGGAGTGGCGGTAGCTCGATGCCCTGTGATACAAACACCTGGTCGATGCGATCGAGACGTCGCATGACACGACGCTCGAAGCGGTCCATGAAGCGAAGCAGGTGCTGCACCAACAGATAAGTCAGCTCAGGTGCTGGTGGTGGTGGTGGTAAGGATGCTGCGGCTGCTGAAGTAGAGGGGGGTCCTGCTGCTGCTGCTGACGATGAGGGGATTCGACCTCACTCTATTGTGAGTTTTTACTTGACGACAACTTCGGTACACTTGCCGAAGGGAGATTTGTTGAGAGACAAGTTTTCCACGCATCAGTGGTGTCACATCATCGTCCTCCCACGGGACACCTGCCAACTCAATCATGCTGGTGACCAGCGTAGGGAAGGGTAGCAAGCCACGAATATGAGCTCTCCACATACTATGCCTGATCAGTCGGGGGAAGTTTACCTCCTTCCCTTCCATCACACACCCAATCAGAACCAGCATATTCATCGGAATCTCTGAAAAGTGAGTGGTGAGAAAGACATAGTGGGCGAAGATATGCTACCAGGTCTTGGCCTCCTTCGTCAGATAAGCAAAGCGCATCCCCTTGGGCTTCTTGTTGTTTGAATCCATCACCCAAGGAGCATCTGGTGTGGCAATCACGCGCTTAAGCGCCTCATAGTCAAAAGTCATGAAGAGGATAGCTACCTCTGCCTGCCTATAGGCGCAGGTCTCATCAAGACAATGGTGGCAAAGCAGTGCATCCCTAATAGCATTCTCAGTGATCATAATTTCTCTACCCCGCAGCTGCATTGAATCAAGGTTGGCTCGGAAGAAGTTACAATAAAATTCTCTCACCCATGAAGTGTTCACCCTCCCCAAATCTCTGTCAACAAAGTCCAATCCTAACTCCAGAATGCGGGTGTTAATGGCATGCCTCACATCATTGGGAAGGAATAGTTTCTTCTCAATGTTCAGATTTTTCTTCCTTGTCCACCTCATTCAGCGGATTCTTAGCATAATTTGCATAGGAAGAGGGGGTAGAGGACTTAGAGCGCTTCCTCTTTTTAGAAGTAGTGGCTATAGCCTTTCCTTTGTCTGACACCCTGAAAAACAGAGATGATATAATATAAGCAAATAGCCAAATAGATACAAAGCACTCAAAGCAAAGCATATTCATGAAGTGAATAAGGAAAGGAGATTTCTTGAAATGCAAGGAACAAAATTCAGAATTCAAATCATACTTCAAACCAAGAATTTCACCCACATTTGCACATTACTTGTTCATCAAGTATAAGAAACACCATATCCAAAATAATGATCAAAAGAGTTAGGTTGAAAACCAAAAGAAGTTAGTTGGTTAAACAGATTAAAGTTAGAAATTAGTTTGAAAATCAGTGATGTGGTGGTTACTAGCTCAATTCAAAAGAGAATGCACAAAATAGGAATGTAAGCATGTTCACAATCATGAAATGCATCAAGTCATTGATGATGAAATATGGTATAGCTAGAAAGCAACTAATATGGAACAAATCATCAATCAATGTAAGGATCACTAGAGTCAAATGAATTTGTGTTGGTGAAGTCAAATCATTAAAGAAAGAGTCAGTCAAGCAGAGTTCAACACCAAATTCAATGAGCTATGAAAGTCACAAGGATTGAGATAAGATTTGAAAAATTCATGCACTATGTAACCAACGGTAATTTGGGCATAAAGGAATTGAATCACAGTGGCCACATAGGTAGAAGAACTCATCAATCTTGTGAAGCAAGCAAATTAGGATTAATTCTCAATCATGCAATGCATTTATGCAACTTAGCATTGCATGCAAGCAAGGAGTATTAGAGGCATGACCAAAGAACCTGTTCTTGAGGAATTTTCAAAACCATTTAGACGACAAAATTCTATTTAACATAAAAATCATCAAATAGAAGTTTGTTACATCCATCAAACAATGTCAATTCAAGAAATATGGTTAAGAAAAATCCGGCAGCATTTCAGAAGTACATTGGCTAAATCCCAAATTTAAACAGTCAAATCAGATTCCATATGAATTCATCAAAAGTCAAAAGCACAAAGATCATGTATGAGTTCATATGACTGAGGCAATCAAGCCAATAGTGCAGCAGCAAAGCATTAGAGAGCGATTTAAACTAAATCAGCCAACAAGCAGTTATGAATAAGTAAACAACCAGTATCCATGAGCAAAGCAATACTCAATAATGGCAAGCCAAGCATATAGCACAAGCAAAGTAATGAAACAGAGCAATTCCACAGAGCAGTAAGAATTCAGACAGGCCTAAATCCACTACTCAGCCCAGATTCGCTAACCACCTAGGTAAACTAAACTAACTAACTAAGCTAATTATACAGGCTAAACAAAATATCTAAACAAAATTAATTAAATGAAACTGAAATTGGAACGGGAAAAGAACTAAACCTGGAGCAGGGGAGTTAGAAGGTGGAGCAGAGAACGGGGAAGGGAAAGGGAAGAGATGAACCAGCCAGAGCAAACGGCGGTCTGGTGGCATAGGGGGGCTTGTGCCGGCGACAATGGGGGTCACGGTGGTGCTTGTGGTGGCGCAGGGCTGGCTACGGGAGAGGCAGAGAAGAGAGGGTTGAGTGAGAGAGAGGGAGAGCGAGGAAGGAGGGGGGTCGAGCGCGCACGGCGACAGCGGCGGTGGTCGCGGGATGCTTGCCGGAGGTGGTTGGGTGCTGGGAGATTGAAGGTTGGAAATGGAGGGAGAAGAAGGAAAGACGTTGGAGAAGAGAAGGGAGTTGGGGGCGCGTCTACGCTAGGGCTTTCGCGTCCCTGGTTAAATAGGATTTTTAAATCCACGCGGGCGCGCACTGTGCGAGTCTGCGTGGGTGAAGGTAACTAAGGATTGGCGCGGAAGCGCCATATGCGCTTACGCGTAGATGGAAGAATTAGGGATCGGCGCGGAAGCGTACGGTGCGCGTCTGTGCGGGTGTGCTGGGCCAGAGGCACAAAAGAGGCCCAGAGCTGGCACAACTCTCGGGTCCTTTGGCTTGGGTGATGCTAAAACGCATCGACGCACGTGCGCACTGCGCTTGCGCGTCGATGGCTTGAAATTTTGGAATGGGCGCAGAGGCGCCAAGTACGCCAAGCGTGGGTAGTGAAACAGGGAGTGGCGCTGACGCGTACAGCGTGCGTCCGCGTGGGTTGAGACGCAGAGTTGGCCCAAAAGTGGCACAACTCTCTGGTCCTTGGCCCAGATAGTTAAAATGCGTAGCCGACGCGCGCTCTCGCTTTGCGCTTGCGCGTGGCTTGGTTTTTTTTTTAATGAGCATCAAAGAGAGCTCATAACCTTCTCATCCTCCTCTAAAATGTTAAAACTGGCTAAGATGCAAAATTAAACACATTTTTTAAATATTGGGGATTTTTCAAACAAATTGAGGAAACTTGCAAGCCAAGCAAAAACTCAAATTCAAAGAATCATCCCTAATTAAAGCATAGAATGTATAAACACCTTAGCAAGCAAGCAAAATATGCCAAGAAGTAAAGAAATTATATACAATGGAACTTAATTCATTCATTCATTACATCTACAAGAGAATGGAAAGAGTTTACTATGGTGGGATGTCTCCCACCAAGCACTTTTAGTTTAAGTCCTTAAGTTGGACATTGGGAGGCTTCTTGTCAAGGTGGCTTATGCTTGTATCCATCATTGAACCTCCATGAGTGCTTGTCCTTCAATAGGTTGTCAGAAGTTCCAACCATCTTCACTAAGCTTGAGTGAGGTCCTTTCCAAGATATGAGCTTCCAAAATTGACTCTCACAGGGTAATCCAGGATCCCATATCTTATCCTCGCACCCATCTTCTAGTTGATTGCCTTGACTTTGTCCGGGTGACGAGAAAGCAGAATTCTCATGAAAACACCAAACTACTCTTCTGGACCCATTTAATTGAGCATTACACCAATCCATTCTCTCCAATTTTGAGCTTCCAACCATAATAAGTCTAGATTTACAATGCCAACCACTAAACATCCTCTTCTTTTGCTTAATTCCGTAAAGCGCCCTAAGTTGGCAATCCGTCTCAAGCAAACCATACTCAAGTGGGATAATAAAGCTGAGAGTTAGGAGTTTTACCCACTCAAGCGAAGGATTGGATGACGAACTAGGTGGAGGAGTTCCCAAGGGTCTTGATAAAGCATGCTCTACTCCGGTCCATCCTCTTCTAGAGGTTTCCACCACTCGGCAAGGTTCTTCAAGTTTCTCCTCTTGCCAAGCTTCCTCAAGTTCACATTCTTCCTCACCAAATTCTTCTATCTCCTCCCCATCACTCTCATCATAGATCGGAGGTCTAGTGAAGTCTACTTCATCATCAAGTCTAAGCATTTTGGGGAGAGACTCTTCAAACTCGAAAGGATCATATGTGCGGAATCATCATATATAGGAGGGCTTGTTGCTTGGAACACTTCTTCCAGTTCTTTACTTATAATGGGTTTTGGAGGTGGCGCACCCTCCTCAACCTCGCATTCTAGTCCACTGGGGGAAGGCTTAACAAGATTGTCAAGGGAATTGCTCAATGTGGGCAAAAAATCACTAGTGATGAAATCCACTTCTTGATCATTCTCCTTTAACTCTCCGTTTACTTCCGCAACTTTACTCTCCTCTTTAACATCCTATATGTGTTCCACATATCCCAAACATCCACCCACTACTTCCTTTTGTGCGCTAGTCTCTGTCTTCTCCTCTTGTTGCACCTCTTGCTTCAATTCTTCTTTCTCACCATGGAGCTTTAAGTTCACTCCCTCACTAGGCTCCTTAATAGTTTCTCCACATTCAATAATAGAAGTACTCAGGGTACACGAGCCTAGGTGGGATGTTACGTGATTCACGGCATCTACCATGCTAGCTATCCTTGGTCTTAGCTCCTTGAACTTAGTTTCATCCTCCTCTTGACGCCTTAAGATACGAGATTTAAGGTCTCTCAGTTCTAATATGAAAGCTTCGTCGGGAGGTAGTGGTGGAAGATAGGGTTCAGTATTTGAGGGAAGGTTGTTAATATTGGAAGGTGGTTCATAATGGTGGAATTCTTGAGGTGGTGTATGTGGAATTTGTGGTTCTTGGGAGTATTGGTATTGGGATGGTGGTTGTTCTATATGTGATTCAAATGGTGGTTGATACGGTGTGTGTGAGTTATGGTCATATGGAGTTGAATGGTGGTGTGAGGATTGTGAGTATGGTGTATGGCTATATTGAGGAGTGGGATCACATGTATATGATGATTGTGGTTGACAACCACAATGAGGGCCATCACACACATTGGATTGATACACATTAGGATCAGGATTATACACATAAGAGTTCGTAGGAGGTTGTTGCCATGAAGATTGTTCATAAGCTTGAGGTTCCTCCCATCCTTGATTTCCAAATCCTTGATGTATATCCTCATTGGAGCTTCCATTTCCTACAACATAGTTTGAACTACACTCATAGCCAAAAGGATGAGAATTTATAGTGAAAGAGAAAATAAAAACAAAGATTAATAAGAAACAAAGAAGATAAAATCTTAAACTAGCAAAAACTAGCAAACCAACCAAAATTCAAGCCATTCACAATATATACAATAGTCAATAGCATAACACCATTGTACCCCGGTGGTGCACGAAATTGTGATCATCAATGGCGCCATCAACATGGTACGCTCAATTGTAATCTCAACCTTTTTTCACAACTTCGCACAACTAACCAGCAAGTGCACTGGGTCGTCCAAGTAATAAACCTTACGCGAGTAAGGGTCGATCCCACGGAGATTGTTGGTATGAAGCAAGCTATGGTCATCTTGTAAATCTCAGTCAGGCGGATATAGAATGGTTATGGAGTTTTCGAAAATAAATAATAAAATAGGGATAGAAATACTTATGTAAATCCTTGGTGAGAATTTCAGATAAATGCATGGAGATGCTTTCGTCCCTCTAAACCTCTGCTTTCCTGCTGTCTTCATCCAATCAGTCTTATTCCTTTCTATGGCTAGCTTTATGTAAGGACATCACCGTTGTCAATGGCTACTTTCGATCCTCTCTGGAAAATGGTCCGATGCGCTGTCACTGCATAGCTAATCGTCTGGAGGCGTCACCCTTGCCATTGGCTGCATCCTATCCTCTTGTGAAAATGGTCCAAATGCTCTGTCCCAGCACGGCTAATCATCTGAGGTTCTTGATCATACTAGAATAGGATTCACCCTCCTTTATCGTCTGTCACTACGCCCAGCACTCGCGAGTTTGAAGTTCGTCACAGTCATTCAATCCCAGAGTCCTACTCAGAATACCACAGACAAGGTTTAGACTTTTCGGACTCTCATGAATGCCGCCATCAATCTAGCTTACACCACGAAGATTCTGATTAAGAGATCCAAGAGATACTCATTCAATCTAAGGTAGAACGGAAGTGGTTGTCAGGCACACGTTCATAGGGAATGATGATGATTGTCACGTTCATCACATTCAGGTTGAAGTGCGAATGAATATCTTAGAAGCGGAACAAGTTGAATTGAATAGAAAACAATAGTACTTTGCATTAATCTTTGAGTAACAGTAGAGCTCCACACCTTAATCTATGGAGTGTAGAAACTCTACCGTTGAAAATACATAAGTGAAAGGTCCAGGCATGGCCGAATGGCCAGCCTCCAAAACGAGATCACAGGATCAAAAATACAATCCAGGATGTCTAATACAATAGTAAAAAGTCCTATTTATACTAAACTAGTTACTAGGGTTTACAGAAGTAAGTAATTGATGCATAAATCCACTTCCGGGGCCCACTTGGTGTGTGCTATGGCTGAGCTTGAATGTTACATGTGCAGAGGCTCTTTCTGGAGTTGAACGCAGGTTGTAACGTATTTCTGGCGTTCAACTCTGGTTTGTGACTTGTTTCTGGCGTTTAACTCCAGACAGCAGCATAGAACTGGCGTTCAAGGCCCTTTTACGTCATCTAAAATCGTTCAAAGTATGAACTATTATACATTGATGGAACGCCCTGGATGTCTACTTTCCAACGCAAAGTAAAGTCCAGAAATGTGAATTTAACATAAAAACTAATGAAAACATCCCTAAAAATAACTAGATTCTACTAAAACATACTAAAAACAATGCCAAAAAGCGTATAAATTATCCGCTCATCACCCGGCAACGGCGCCATTTTGATTTAAGAGATTTGTCGTGTCGGTATAGAATTTCACACAAAATGAATTCTTTCTCGTTGCAAGTATAGTTATACACCAACAAACAATCCTCCCAATCAAAAATTTGAGTTGTCACAAGTAATAAACCCTAATAAGAATTAACCGAAGTATTTAGACTCCGGGTCATCTCCCTAGAATACAATGTAGTGCTTAGTTATTGGCTATGAAGGGGGTAAAGAGGGGGGTTTTGGTTCATGAGATGGCAAGAAAGTAAATTAAGTGAGTAAGTAAAGAAAGCAAAATAAAGAACTCTTGGCTAAGACTTGAGTAATTGGGATCACCATATCCTTGTCAACAAACCGAATATTGATAATCATGAGAGACCAACCTATTAAGTCTACTTCCCAAAAGCTTTAAGTACGTAACATTTACTCCTAAGCTTGAAGTCTGTTAAATAGATTTGATCACATCCACCCTAAAGTCCTAACCTACCTACAAATTAACTTAGTAGTGGGTTAGCGTTAATGGGTATCAAATTGATCACCATGGGTTCTCAAATCACCAATTCCATCATACCCAATGACTCAAGATTACCCAATTCCCTTGGCTTAGACCAAGAGTTGACAAAGCTACTCAAAAACTAAAGAGAACATTTCATCAAACACATAGAGTGCAATAAAGGTAAACTTCATAAATTGCAAGAATAGTAATGTCTAACAACTACTAATGTGTAAGAAAATTGAGATCAACAACTCGAATCAACAATGAAGAAACATCAAACATTAAATTGCATTAAAAGTAAATCAAATCCAACATGAGTTCATCATCACAAAAGAGAGCAAAATGAGAAATTAACATCACAATTAAGAGAATCAAGACTTAGAAATGAGAAATTATAAAAGAAACAAGATGAGATCAAGTAGTTAAACATGAATTTAGAGTAATCTAACCTAATTCTAGAGAGAAGAGGGAGCTTCTCTCTCTAGAAAACTAACTAAAGACTCATGTTGGCTAAACTAATTGCTCCCCCTTTGCTTGGACTTCAATTCTGCATGAAATACACTCAGAAACAAGTTGGAATTGGGCCTGGGCAGCTCAGAAATCGCCCCCAGCATTTTGCCTTTAAGTGGGCTATGTAAGAGTATTGGCGCGTGCGTGCCATGTGCGCGTGCGCGTCAATTGGCAACTTTTCCATCCGCGCGGACGCGGCATGTACGCGTGCGCGTCTATGGGCGAGAACACTTTTGCGCGTGCGCGTCCTTTGATGCATTCCCAATCTTTATTTCTTCATGCATTCTCCTCTTTGTATGCTTTTCTACTCATTTCTTCCATCCAATACTTGCCTTATAAACCTGAAATCACTCAACACACGCATCAAGGCATCGAATGGAATTGAAATGAATCAAAATTACCAATTTAAGGCCTAAAAAGCATGTTTTTACACTTAAGCAAATTTTAAGGGAGAATTACAAAACCATGCTATTTCATTGAATAAATGTGGGAAAAGGTGGTAAAATCCCCCAAAATAAGCACAAGATAAATCACGAAATCGGGGTTTATCACGGTGCATGATAAATTATCAAGTCTTTCTTTACAACTCAAGGTTGAGGTTAATGCCGGGCAAACTGAGGTCAAGATGGGATGGACCTTACATGGTAGAGAAGGTAGAGCCGTATGGAGTTGTCCACCAAAGTCACCCCATAAGCCCTACCTTCTTCAAAGTCAATGGCCACCCTTTAAAGCTCTATCATGGTGTGAAAGTGAAGAATAACAAGGAGTTGGAGATCTTCCTCTTGAAGGATCCAGTAGAGGAAGAGGATTGAGCCTATGGACAGTCCAACTTAAGGACGTTAAAGAAAAGTGCTAGGTGGGAGGCAACCCACCATGGTATGATCTTCCTTTTTATAGTTCTATTGTATTTATTTGCTTATATTTGTTTCATTAATTGTCTTGTTAATTTTCACATAAGCATGTTTTCCTTTTTGTTCTGAGTTATATATTTAAAAAAAAAAAAGAAGCACCATCCCATGCGTAAGCGTCATCGACGCACACGCGTCATAAGGATGTTGGCCGTCTCTGATATATTTTCCCGAGAGTTGGGCTAGAACTGTGCGGGTGGGGTGCCTGGCGACAACCCACCCCACGCGTACGCGTACGCGTCCCAGCAATTTTTGTATCTCATGCGTGTACGTCAGTGACGTGTACGCGTCGTATGTAATTTCGGCGTACTCTTGTACAAAAACCCAAGACTTGTGCTGGTATTATGCTGGAATCGTGCGTCTGGCATGACGAGTAGTCACTCGTACGCGTGACTGACGCTTACGCGTCACTGAGATTTCTGCTTACCCACGTGTATGCATGGGCGACGTGCACGCGTCACAGCGCCGAATCATTTAAACCAGCGCGCCGCCTAGACCTCCGTTTCTTTCATTTTTCTTTTCTTTCTCTAATCCTAATACTTCTTCACTCTTCTTTTTTCTTTCTTTCTACTTCATCCTTCTTTCTCTTCCCCATCCACCACCACCGTCGGACCACCAACTCTGGCAGCCACAACTTCCTGTCCTTTTCTTTTTCTCTGCCTACCCCTCTTATCTCATTCTTACCCCCATTTATCTCCCTCTTTTCATCTTCTTTTCAAGGTTTCTTTTCTTCCTTTCTTCTAGTCTTTAATTCTTCTATTGTTTCTTGCACTTGAATATTTTAATTATTTTTAATTGCATGCTGGTTTTGTTATTTGTAATTTCTTTTTCATTCCTTTCTGTTGTATTTTTATTTTAGTGTTGGAATTTTATTTGGGTAATTATTTTTCTATTTCTTATCTTGTTTGTGTTATGAGGTATGTTTTGATAGTTGGCATCCTATTTTCGGTCTCCCATACACTTGGATTGGTTACCTTACTTCCTATTTTTAATTTGCACACCAAGTGTTTGTGAAAAAGCTCTCATGGTATCTTGATTTATTTTCTATCTTATTCTTGCACCTTGATGCTTCTTTTTCACAATCCTTGCAATCCATGTGTATTGAGTTTTGGTAGCACGAATCCCAACACTCCGTACAGCTGTACCAGCACGTACCAGCACGTACACTGGGTCGTCCAAGTAATACCTGAGCGAGTAAGGGTCGATCCCACAAGGATTGTGGTTTAAAGCAAGCTATGGTTATCTTGCAGGTCTTAGTCAGGAGAATCAGAAGGTTGTTGGATTGATGCAAGGGCAATTCATGAAAGGAATATATTGTATAAATTAAAATCAGTGATAGAAATATAGTTGAAGATTGGAGTTGCTTTGGCTTTTTGAATTAACTCTGGTATTACTGTCTTCTCTACTTGTGAGTGATCTCTTCTATAGTAGGCTGTATGTGATCAAAGCCATTGCCCGTGGTCATTCATCTCCTCTGCTCCAGATCAAACGCCATTGCCCGTGGTCATCCAATCTGACGGAGGGTGAAGCTCTAGCACTTCATTCTCTTGGTGATCCTACTCAAAATGCCACAAACAAGGTCGAATCTTCCGGATCAGAGAATGTTGCTTCTTTAAATTCTAGCCTATACCACGGAGACCCTAATCTCCCCGGAAATTCATTGAACTGGTGTCTCGAGAAGTCCCCAACGAAGTCGTGGATTAGCCGTCTGAGAGATGTATAAACATAGCTGTTGGTCTGCGCTTTCCGACCACGTATTCACACGAACCCAAGGAGACGTGGGTGTTTGTCAGGCATGTTCGTCTTAGTATGATGAATAGAGCTGATTGTCACTGATCATCCTATTCACCATGTTGAAGAACGAATATACATCTTAGAAATAAATTAAGCACGGATCGAAGAAGAAACAGTAATACTTTTATTAATTCGTAGGACTCAGCAAGGCTCCTCCCCTCAACCAAGGAGGTTTAGAAACTTATACTAAAAGGAAAAATAATGTGATACACGAAATTATGGTAAAAAGTGGCTAAAGATCCTTAACAAAGACTGATCTTCTACTTTAAATACTAAATTAATCACTAGTAAGGGTAAAACAGTCTTTTTAGTGCTAAAATCCACTTTTGTGACCTACTTGGTGAGTGTTTGGGCTGAGCTTTGGTGAGATCCATGTTCTAGGAGTCCTCTAGGGCATTGAACACTGGCTAGGGGGTCCTTTCTGGGCGTTTGGATGCTGGTCTCTGCTCTTTGGCCGCTGGATGCTTGGAAGGGGGTAGGAGGTTGGCGTTGGATGCCAATTTTGGGCCTTATAATCTAAAGTAAAGTATAGACTATTATACGTTGCTGGAAAGCTCTAGAAGTCAGATTTCCATATCCGTTGAGAACTCTCCATTTAGACTTCTGTAGGTCCAGAAAAGTGCTTCTGAGTGCAAGAAGGTCAGATCCAGACAGCATCTGCAGTGCTTTCTCTGTCTCTGAATCAGACTTTTGCTCTAGCTCCTCAATTTCAGCCAAAAGATACTTGAAATTGTACAAAAACACAAAAACTTATAGTAGAATCCAACAATGTGAATTTAACACTAAAACATATAAAAACTTAATAAAAACTAAACAAAACATACTAAAAACTCTATGAAAATAATGCCAAAAAGCGTATAAAATATTTGCTCATCACAACACCAAACTTAAACTGTTTCTTGTCCCTAAGCAACTAAAAACATAGTAAGATAGAAAAGAAATTAAAGATACAATAAATTTTTAAGTTTCCAATGAAGCTCAGTTACAATTAGATGAGCGGGACTTAGTAGCTTTTTGCTTCTAAATAGTTTTGACATCTCACTATCCATTGAAACTCAGAATGGTTGGCATCTTTAGGAACTTAAAATCCAGATGATATTATTGACTCTGTTAGTTCAGTTCTTTTTTATTCTTGAACATAGCTTTTAGAGTCTTGGCCGTGACCCTAACCACTTTGTTTTTCAGTATTACCACCAGATACATAAATGCCACAGACACTTTAACTGGGTGAACCCTTGATGACAAGTCATCTTATGGTAGTTTCACAAGCATTTTTCACTTGTTTTTATTAGGTTTCATGCATTTTCTTGCATAATAAGTAAGTAAATGGATTAGAATTTCATACATCCCTTAGTTCAATCAGACATGGGTATTTATGTGATTTTTCACAAGGTTTTATGCTAATTTTACTTGATGTTATGAATGATGCAATTACCTTGTGATTATAGAAAAATTTTATGCAATTGTTTGATTGAAAATAGGTGAAGAAGAGGCAAGAAAGAAGAGGAAAAAATAGAGGAAGAAGCAAAGCAGAGGAAGTAACATTGGTAGCCAAAGTTGGCCCACCAACGTTACCTCAAACGTTGGAAAGGGGTATGCAAATGTTAGTGCAATTCTGGGTGCCAACGTTGGAGGGAACGTTGGTGAACCAACGTCACCTCCAACGTCCTCGAAAAATATTAAAAAATGGAGCTGGAAAAATTTTGGGTGACGCGTAAGCGTGGTAGTGCAACTCATGCGTATGCATGAGCTGCGCGCATGCGTGAAATGCCAAAATTTACCATTCACGCATACGCGTGGGTCACGCATACCCGTGACCAAGTCAACGCTGGAGGAAACATTGGTGGACAAACGCTACCTCCAACATACACGATATGAAGCCCAAAATTGGATTTAGAAAACTTGCATCGACACGTACACGTGGGTCACTCGTACGCGTGGATGCAGATTTTGGCCAGACACGCAAATACATGAGCGATGCACACGCGCAAAACACTGTTTCAACGCGTACGCGTGGGCAAAAAAACGTTGGTGCACCAAAGTTGAGTCAAACATTGGCGGCAACGTTCATTCCTTTCAAAATCCTATTTCAAGACAAACGTTTGACTCAACATTTTCTGGCAAACATTGAGCACCAACGTTGACACCAGCACCAGTCAAATTTGGCACCCATGCAGATCATTAATATAAATTACCAATTACCCCTCTTCAACATCACTGAGACCCATTCTATTTTGCTTTAACAAGGCCAAAAAGCCCAATCCAAGGACTTGAAGACTGAATTAGAAAGTGTATAAATAGAAGGGAATTTGATTTGGAGAGGAAGCGAGCAAAGTTGGCAGATATCAGATCAAAAAGGCTAGAGAGTTAGAGTCCCAATTGGGAAATACTGCACTCAATTCTCTTTGTATATTCACTTTTGCAATTTTTCTGCAACTTCTTTGTTTTCTGTTTTGATTTGAGCCATGACAAACTAAACCCCAAATTCATTAGCGGGAGGAGCTCTATTGTATTCATAATGAATCAATGAAATTCTTCTTCTTCTCAATTCAATTGTGTAGCTATAGGATATCTTCTGTTTTGATTGTGGATTATTCGCTCCGGAAGGGGGGTTTAATTCAACTGAATGTAGGTGTGAGCTTCGGAAGTGGAATCACCTACATTAGAATTGGAGCTCTATCCTTCACAATTCTTCTAACCAACACCATTCAGGAGGAATTGAGGTTTTGAGAATCTGTGTGGCTTATGGATAAGAGAATATGCTCTAACTCTTCTCATGATAATTAGATCAAGGAATTGGCAAGATTGATTGTGATTAGAGAGATTGGATTGCCAAGGAATTAGGATCCAATCAATTTCAATCCACCATGGATTTACTCATATGATTGAGAAAAGAGTTGAGACTCAATTGATTCATGGTGGATTATGATATCTCCAATCCCTGATGAATCACTTTCTTTGATTTTCTTCAATCTCTCTGATTTTACTTTAATTTGCAATTATTCACTACTGTTTTGATTCCCTGCACCCAATTCCCTTTATAATTCATGCAATTTAAGTTTCCCTGCAATTTAGATTCTGCAATTCTACTTTCCTGTACTTTAAGATTCAGTTATTTACATTTCTTGCAATTTATGTTTCAGCACTTTTAGTTTCTTGCTCTCTAAGTTTTAGTCATTTAATTCTTCTGCAATTTAAGATTCTGTCAATTTACATTCTGCACTTTAATTTTCCAGCAATTTACATTCTGTTAGTCAATTTTCACTCAAATTACTAACTGTCAGCTTAACTAAATTTATCACCCAACTAAAGTTGCTTGATCCATCAATCCCTGTGGGATCGACCTCACTTTTGTGAGTTTTACTACTTGATGTGACCTGGTAAACTTGCCGGTTTATTTGTGCAGAAATCAATTTTTCACTCATCAAGTTTTTGGCACCGTTGCTGGGGATTGATTTAGATTGTAATGACTAAGTAGGTGATAATCTAGATTAAGCATTTTTCTTCGTTTATGTTAGGCATACTAACTGTTTGAGATTTTGTTTCTGCTAACTATAACTCCACTCTAGCAATAGAGTGCTCTGCTTTTGTTTTTTTGTTTGCTTGTGTTATATGCCAGGAGGAAGAAGAGGTGCATCCACCTCTTTTGATTCTGAACCAAAGAGAACTTTCTTGAGATTGAGAAGAGAAGCAAGAGGCAAGGGAGTGATTGGAGAAGAAGATTCAGATGAGGGAGATCAAGAGATGGAGGATAATCTCCCTAATCCACCAGAGGAGGTGGCAATAACAATGGCCAACCTCCAAGGAGAGTTCTAGCCTCTTACACCTTTCCCAACCCAAGAAACTGTGGGAGCAGTATACTCACTCCAAATGTTCATGCCAATAACTTTGAGTTGGAGCCTCAACTTATAACTTTGGTGCAAAATAATTGTTCTTATGGAGGGGGTCCTCTTGAAGACCCAAATCAACACTTATCTGTCTTCCTAAGGATATGTGACACAATCACGACAAATGGTGTGCACCCAGATATCTATAAGTTGCTGCTATTTCCATTCTCCTTGAGGGATAAGGCATCTCAATGGCTGGAGATATTTCCCAAAGAAAGCATCAATAACTGGGATGATTTGGTGAGCAAATTTCTAGCTAAGTTCTACCCACCTCAAAGAATCATCAGATTGAAGACACAAGTGCAAACCTTCACTCAAATGGATGGAGAATCACTTTATGAGGCATGGGAGAGATACAAAGCATTGATTAGGAAATGTCCACTTGACATGTTTAGTGAATGGGATAGACTTCATAATTTCTATGAGGCCTTGACTCTAAAAGCTTAAGAGGCCCTGTATTACTCTGCAGGAGGCTCACTACAGCTAATGAAGACAGCTGAAGAAGCTCACCATCTTATAGACATTGTGACCAACAATCAATACTTTTATGCTCATCAAAGGCAACGCCATCCAGCTTCAAAGAAATGTGTATTAGAGCTTGAGGGTATGGACACTATCTTGGCACAGAACAAATTGATGCACCAGCAAATCCAACAACAAATGGACATGATGACATAGAGAATTGATGGACTTCAAGTGGCTGCAGTAAACACAGCAAGTCAACCTTCAAATGGATGGAGCCAAGGTGAAGAAGCTTTTGAGAAATACAACAATGAGCAGCAACCAGAGCAAGTCCAGTACATGCATAACACCGCAAGTTCTTCTCAAAATGACTTCCATGGTGATACTTACAATTCATCATGGAGGAACCATCCTAACTTGAGGCGGGGTGATAATCAAAATTTATGGAAGAGGAACCACAATTCCAACAACTCCCGCAACACAAACAACCAAAATCATTCATCCAATAATACTAACCAATTTAAAAACCCACAAAATACATATCACCAACCCCACAATAACTCACAGAACCACCAGAATAAATTCTCCACACCCACATTCTACTCACAAAATACCCCTGCAAATAATTCAAATAACTTTCAGCAACAACCATCTCATTTCACACAACCACAACCAAATCCAGACTCTCAGAGAATCTCTAGTCTAGAGATAATGATGGAGAAAATTATGAAAAATCAATAGATGGTAAGACAAGATCAGGAAGCTGCAAGGAAAGATCAAGACCTGGCATTCAAAAACCAAGAGGCCTCAATCAGAATCCTTGAAAGACACATGGGGTAAATGGCTAAACAAATTTCAGAGATAGGTAAGAGGAGAGCAAATGCCTTCCCTAGTGACACTAAAAACAATCCAAGAGACACAGGAAAAGCCACAGAATGGGAGGAGTGTAAAGCAATCACTTTGAGAAGTGGAAAGAAGGTGGAGAAAGAAGCCATTACTCAAGAAGAGCACATCAAAGAAGGCTCAAAAGAAGAAGGGAAAAAGCAAAAGCAGGAGCAAGACACCTCTACACAGAATGATAAGTCAACTGATGACTTGCATCATTTACCCTTTTTTCATGCCTAAAAAGGACCATAAAAGAGCATAATCTCATTTGATCATTGCAATTCATGAACTATTTGATGAACATTATGGTACATTGCTTTGAAATGGGTTTATGCAGAATTTCAGGTGAAAAAGGCATCAAAAAGGGTTGAAAACAACAAAACAAAGCTGGGCGTGTGAAACTAGCGTGCCACTTGGAAAAAACGCCACAAAAATGTATGGGCGTGGCACGCCAGGAGCTGGGTGTGGCACGCCAGTGTTGAATTCCAGAAAAGACCCTCAAGTCATCTATATGGGCGTGGCATGCCAGGAACTGGGCGTGACATGCCAGTTATGATTCCCAGAGAAGCATATTTGAACATTTTACATTGGCGTGGCACACTAAGAGCTGGGTGTGGCTTGCCAGCACAATTTTTCAGAGAGGACTCCCAAAGCCTTTACATGGGCGTGGCACGCCAAGAGCTGGGCCTGGCACGCCAGTGTAATGTTCTAGAGAGCAATGCTGAAGGCCACACAAGGGGCGTGGCACGCCAAGCCCATCACACACTATGGGCGTGCCACTTGAACCATGGGGCGTGGCACGCCAATTCATCAATCCAGAGGGGACAATCACTTGGGCGTGCTACTTGGTATCGAAGGCATGGCACGCCAGCTTCAAATCATCACTTGGGCGTGCCATTTGAAGACCCAAGCATGGCACGCCAAGCATAAAGGAGTCACATTAAAGTGGGCGTGCCACTTAAGCATTAAGGCATGGCACGCCAGTACAAGTTTTCAGACAAGAGGTTGAAGGTCCAAAAAGCTGGGCGTGCCACTTGGTGTCGAAGGCGTGGCACGCCAAGCCATCATCCTCACTCAAGCGTGCCACTTGAAGACCAGGCGTGGCACACCAATGTTGAAGAAGGCCAAAGCAAAGCTGGGCGTGCCACTTGGTGTCGAAGGCGTGGCACGCCAAGCTCTCATCCTCAGTAAGCGTGCCACTTGAAGACCCAGGCGTGGCACGCCAACACTTAAGAAGGCCAAAGCAAAGCTAGGCATGCCACTTGGTGTCGAAGGCATGGCACACCAGCTTTCAACTCTCACTTAAGCATGCCACTTGAAGATCCAGGCTTGGCACACCAGCTACTGGCCCAAGGAGGAATGCTGGGCGTGGCACGCCACACACTGGGCGTGCCACGCTAGTTCAACGGACCAGAGAGAAGGACCAAGCAACCATAATGGGCGTGGCACGCCAGACCCTGGGCGTGCCACGCTAGTTCAACTGACCAGAGAGGAGAACCAAGCACACATAATGGGCGTGGCACGCCAAACCCTGGGCGTGCCACGCTAGTTCAACTTTCCAGAGAGGAGAAGAGGATGGAAAAAGCCTGGGGGTGCCACTTGGGCTCGAAGGCGTGGCACGCTAGGCCAACCCATGCTTAAGAAAAAGCCTGGGCGTGCCACTTGGGCTCGAAGGCGTGGCACACCAAGGACACCAACACATGGTGCGTGCCACTGGAAAATTTGGGTGTGGCGCGCCAAGCCAAATTGGGGCTGGGCGTGGTACCCTACTTAAATGTCTGTCACACGCCAACATGGAAGGTCATGTTTTTTGAGTTTTCTTTTCCATCCGAATTGTAATTTTCTTTTCTCTTTTGTATTTTTTTTATTCTAGTGCTAGGAGTAGTATAAATAACCCTTGAAAGTATTGAGAAAGGAGTTAAGTAGTTAGCAAGCTGGGTTTTTGAGTAGAGTTTTGATTTACTTTTCACTTCATCATCTCTTCTATCTCTTGTACTTTTCTCTGAGCTATGAGTAACTAAATTCCCTCTCATCGAGAGAGGTAGCTCTATTGTACTTGATGGATTAATGATAGTGAAATTCTTCTTCTCTTCATCTTCTCTTTGATTTGTTAGAAGGAATTTCGTTTTAATGATAGTGTTTAATCATCTTGGGAAAGAGGTTGAATGCAAAATGGGTTTCATGGGAACCTTGGAAAAGGAAACATGAAATCATGCTAGAAATCCCTTCTCACACTTGAGTAGGATCTGGGTTTTGGTGTTTGGATATGGTGACATATAATCCTCCCTCTACTTGGACCTATGATGATGTGTGGTATAATCAGGGACCAAGCATATCTTTCTTCATGAGCAATTAGACCAAGAAATTGGCTGTTGATCAAGATCTGAGAGATTGATTCACCAAGGGATTGGGGCTCAATCAATAATGATTGCCAAGAGGTCAATGAGTTGCATGATTGAAGATGAGATAAACTAGATTTAATCCAAAGAGAACAACATCTTCTGATCTCAATGAATTCCCCCTATTCTTATCTTCCACATTCTTTATAGTTTTTATTACATTCTGTCAATCCCCATTTCCATTTACAATTAAGTCATTTATGTTTCTGCACTTTACATTATTACCATTTCCTTTTCTGCACTTTACTACTTTTCTTTACTTTTGAGTCAATTATATTTCTGCTCATTTACAATTTTGTAATCACAATCTATTTTGCTCAGCTTAACTAATTCACCAATTAATTAAAATTGCTCAAATCTACCAATCTTTGTGGATTTGATCCCACTCCACTGTGGGTTATTACTTGACGATCATTTTGGTGCGCTTGCCAAAAGAATGGATTCATCAATTTTATATGGGGAGTGAATTCTGGTCATCATCAACCAAAAAGGAGGTAGTGAAAGCATACTAACCAATGTTACCATATCCTCAGAGGTTCAAAAGAGAAAACAAAGAGAAGCAATACTCAAAATTCCTAGAGATATTCAAGACACTGCACATCAACATCCCTTTCATAGAAGCACTTGAAAAGATGCCACTTTATGCTAAGTTCATGAAGGAGTTGTTGACAAAGAAAAGATCCTTGAAACAAGGACAAATGGTTGTGATGACCAGGGAGTGTACTGCCATCATCCAAAGAGAATTGTCAAGGAAGAAGAAGGACCCTGGAAGCTTTCATATCCCTTGAGAAAGCATTTTGTGACCTTGGTGCAAGCATCAATCTGATGCCTCTATCCTTGATGAAGAAACTTCAAATTCATGAATTCAAACCCACACAGATAGCTCTCCAAATGGCAGACAAATCCATTAAGCAAGCACTTGGAGTTGTGGAGAATGTACTGGTAAAAGTGGGGAAATTTTTCCTCCCAGCTGACTTTGTCATTCTAGACATGGAGAAATATCATAATACTCTCATCATTCTAGGGAGACCCTTTCTAGCTACGGGTAGAGCATTGATTGATGTTGAGTGACGAATGGATTTTTGACGGTTTAGAATTTCACAAATGAATTCTCGTTGCTAGTATAGTTTCTAAACCAACAAGGAACCCTTTCGTACAAAAACTTGTTTGTCACTAGAGCAAACCCAATAAAAAATAATAACCGAAGTATTTAAACCTCGGGTCGTCTCTCAAGGAATTGCAGGGAGGTGTATTTATTATTGGTTATGGAAAAGTATCTTTTTTGGGTTTTTGAATAGGAAACAGGAAAAGTAAAATTGCAGAGAAAATAAAATAACAACAAGAAAAGTCAAGTAATTAAGCCAACTTCTATTCACAAGTCCTAATCCTCTCTCTTGGGAAGGATTAGCGTTAGCAACTAGGGAGCCAACCAACAACTTCCAATTACCAATTAACTCTTGAGTATTCCAACTCAAGGGTCTCCTATTAAATATTAATCAACTCCAAAGCTAAGTTGGAAGTCTACTCCATTGACATGGATGCGAATTTCACATACACATACAAGGGGTAGAAAGAAGACATAATAATTGGAATTGAATTGAGATAATCAAGCAAATAAAGAAATTAAATAGAAAAATACTCTTTGTATTAATAAATTAACAAGAGAAGAAGATAAACTAAAGTAATAGAACAAATAAAAGTATAAGAAAACTAAATTAAAGGACATTGAACCTGGATTTGAGAAGAAATTGCAAAAAAAATCTGATAAATCACTATTTTATGGTTTAACTTGTGCTCAATTGAGTGCTTTTTATCAATCCTTTGCACACTTACTCATAAAATTTGCATGGTTTTACATTTCCCTTCCTAAATTCTGTGCTATGACTGAAAACATGCTTCTTTGGCCTTAAATTTGCTATGTTTAATCCTCTCTTATTACCATTCGATGCCTTGATATGTATGTTAAGTGTTTTCAGAGATTACAGGACAGGAATGGCTTAGAGGATGGAAACGAAGCATGCAAAAGTGGAAGGAATACAAGAAATTGAAGGAACTGCTAAGCTGTCCAGCCTGACCTCTTCGTACTTAACTGACCATAACTTGAGCTACAGAGGTCCAAATGAGGCGGTTCAAGTTGCGTTGGAAAGCTAACATCTGAAGCTTCAAAATGATATATAATTGGCTATGGTCCATAACGTATTTTACATGCATACCAAGTGTTTGTGAAAAGCCCGTATGGCATGGTGAATTCTTAATCATTCTATCCTTCTACTCTAATGCCTGTTTTTCACAAAACCGTTCCAATATTTTATTAATTAAATATAATTGTCAATACAAACATTATTGTTAGTTTGTTACAGGTGATAATACATTTTGGCTTTTAATGCTTGATCTACGCTACTCATGCCTTTGCCAGCATGCCAATAAACATCTTGTATTTAATTGCCTCAATATATCATGCTATATTTACATTGATGTCCTAATTACATGGAGTTGCGACCATGTGTTAACAACATTCTTCTTTACCTTGGCATGATTATCACTCGTACTGCCCTCTTCCTTGCTCTATCCCTTTGAATTCATGTCGCTTTCTCTTCTCCCTTTTCAGGATGGCCACCAAGAAGGGTGCAGAGAGAGCCTCTAACAAGTCACCGGCATGGAGGAGAACCAAAAGCACAAGCATCTTCAATAAATCAGCTACTCCTTCAGATACTTCAGTGGTTAGACCGGCTTGATCGGCAGGCAAAGCAAATAGAGCGCCATAACAAGCGCCAATTTACATACCTCAAGGAGCTGATTGTTGGCAACCACCCACCTGAAGAAGAATCAGACACTCCGGACTCCACCTTACCTACCAGCACCGGGAGCCATGACGACCGCGACTGTGGAGATGCTGTTACCAACCCCGCTTTATTCCTGACTGATAGCACCGAGGACGGTGCCAAGCTTTAAGTGTGGGGAGGTCGGTGATGAGAAGACTTTTGCTAGTAAAGAATTTTATAAAAATAATCACGTTGTACGTATAGCTTCTAAACCAACAAAGAATCCTTTCGTACAAAAACTTTGGTTGTCGCAAGTAACAAAACCCAATAAAATTTATAGCCGAAGCATTTAAACCTCAGGTCGTCTTCTCAAGAAATTGCAGGGAGGTATAATTTATTATTGGTTATGGAAAAATATCGTTGGGTTTTTGAAGTAAGGAATAAGTAATTTAAATGGCAAGAAAAAATAAATTAATAATTAGAAAAACTCTTGGCAAGGTATGAGAACTGGAAATCACATCCCAGTTATCCTTATCAAGTGTGATGAGAATTGTTTATTGCTCCCACTTAGTTAACCCTTACTAAATAAAGGAAAGTCAAGTGGACTAATCAACTTGATTCCTCAAGTCCTAGTCAACTCCTATGGAAAGACTAGCTTTAGAAGTATCCAAATCAATCAACAATCCCAATTTTCAATCAACTGCTGAGTTTGGTAACTCAAGTGTCACCAATTACTCAACCAAAGCCAAAAGGGGAAAATATAAATTATTTATATCATAAATAGAATAAAATGATCATAAATCTAAAATACCTCAAATTGCATTAAATAGAATATTCAAATCTAACATGAAGAGTTCATAAGCCAATTTGGCAACATAAGTAATTAACAAATAAAAGCATTAGAATAAATAATAGTAGAAGAGAACATAAAGTAATGGAACATTGAACCTGGTGTGAAGAATTAACCATAAAATAAGAGAAATCCTAATTATAAAATCTAAGAGAGAGAGGAGAGAGCCTCTATCTCTAGAAAACTACATCTAAAACCTAAAATGTTGTGTTAATTGTGTCTATTGATTCCCCCATTCTCTAGCTTTTATTATGTGTTTTTTGGGCTTAGATATAGGCCAAAAAAGGGCCCAGAAATCGCTCCCAGCGATTTCTGGTACGTACAGGTCACAGCACTGTCACGCGTGAGCGTGGATTGAGTTTTTGCCAGGTGACGCGTGTGCGTTGCCTATCTTCGGGAAAGCTATGGCAAATTATATATCTTTGTAAAGCCCCAGATGTTAGCTTTTCAATGCAACTGGAACCGCGTCATTTGGACCTTTGTAGCTCAAGTTATGACCGTTTGAGTGCGAAGAGGTCAGGCTGGACAACTTTAGCAGTTCCTTCAGCTTCTTGTATTCCTTCCACTTTTGCATGCTTCCTTTCCATCCTCTTTACCATTCCTGCCCTGTAAACCCTGAAATCACTTAACACACATATCACAGCATCGAATGGTAATAAGAGAGGATTAATATTAGCAAATATAAGGCCAAAAAAGCATGTTTTCAATCATAGCACAAAATTAGGAAGGAAAATGTAAAACATGCGAATTGTATGAATAAGTGTAAGAATAATGGATAAAATCCATTAGATTAAACACAGGATAAACCCTAAAAATGGGGTTTATCAGTCGGTCAGTACCTGACTTCCGGAGGTAATTGTTTTTCTCAACACCAATAGGTTATTTTTCTTTTGTTAGGATAGGATAGATTTCATAGTAATAAGTGTTTGCATGTATGTTCTACTTGGTTGAAAAATAATAAGTTTCTTTTTAAGACCCTATTTTGAAAAGAAAAAATTTCACTAATTCAAATTAAAATTTTGTGTTAAACTTGTTTGAAGATTGTAATTTGGAACATGAATTATAGCTAAGAACACACAACATGTGAGATTTGAACTTAATTACATGGTTACATTACTTAACCATAACATTTTATTCTTGTGTGTTTTCTTCTCTTTGATTGTAATCTATAGTTTGTTCCATTCTATATGTCCACTGTTTAGTGTATTTACATGCTTGCATATGATTGAGGCCATCATTTGATTTTAGCTCACTTATCCCAAATAGCCTACCCTTTCAATTACCTTTGTTTGCCACTTTGAGCCTTTTAATTCCCTTTTGTTCTATATTTTACCACATCACTAGCCTTAAGCGGAAAAACATTAATTACCCCAATTGAATCATGGGTTAATGAAACTGTGCAGTGTCTAAATGGCAAAATATTGGAAATTTGGGTACCTACTCATGTGAGACCAGAAAAATTAAAAGTCCATGTGCATTGATATGTTATGTTTATTTTTATATTTTTAATAAAAAAAACCAAAAATATTCAATAAGTAAATAGATAAATAAATAAGGGGAGAAAACTACCCCAATACTAAATTTAATGAAAAATCATTGCATATGTGATACAAATTAAAAAAAAAGTTGATACATGAGTATGTGATACAAAAGTGAGAATTTTGGGTATCTAGGCATAATTTTCGAATTACATAGTGTATGTGTGTATGTTAGGTGAAAGTTTAGGTTAATTAAAGATTTATATTTTAGCTCACATGGCCATACATATATCCTCACCCTCACCTTAGCCCCATTACAACCCTGAAAAGACCTCATGATGTTTGCATTGGTATACTAAATTTTTGTTGATTGGTTAGATGAAGAACAAAGTTTAGAAAGCATGACTAGAGAAGAGTAGAGTGAATTAACCCTAGACACTTGAGCAATTAGAGTGCATATACACTACCAGTGAGGGTTCAATGCTTGATTCTATGTTCCCTGCTTTCATGAGCTATCATCTTACAAGTTTACTTGTCTCTTATTGTGTGATTTGAATTAGTGGAATCTGATTTATGTTTGTCTTGGAAAATTTGTTTACTTTAAACCAAGTAGGTGGAAGTATTTTTGAATTTAGTTTCATTCATATAGATAGGTTGCATTTCATAAGTTTTACCATTCGTCTTCACTCTCTTATAGCTTCTCTTGAGCTTAGCATGAGGACATGCTATTGTTTAAGTGTGGGGAGATTGATAAACCACTATTTTATGGTTTATCTTATGCTCAATTGAGTGGTTTTTATCAATTCTTTGCACACTTACTCATACAATTTGCATGGTTTTACATTTTCCTTCCTTAATTCTGTGCTATGATTGAAAACATGCTTCTTTGTCCTTAAATTTGCTATGTTTAATCCTCTCTTATTACCATTCGATGCCTTGATATGTGTGTTAAGTGTTTTCAGATATTACAGGGCAGGAATGGCTTAGAGGATGGAAAGGAAGCATGCAAAAGTGGAAGGAATACAAGAAATTGAAGGAACTACTAAGCTGTCCAGCCAGACCTCTTCGAACTTAACTGACCATAACTTGAGCTACAGAGATCCAAATGAGGCGGTTTCAGTTGCGTTGGAAAGCTAACATCTGGGCCTTCAAAATGATATATAATTCGCTATAGTGTCTTGATGAGCGGATAATTTATACGCTTTTTGGCACTGTTTTTAGTATGTTTTTAGTAGAATCTAGTTACTTTTAGGGATGTTTTCATTAGTTTTTATGCTAAATTCACATTTCTGGACTTTACTATGAGTTTGTGTGTTTTTCTGTGATTTCAGGTATTTTCTGGCTGAAATTGAGGGACTTGAGCAAAAACCAGATTCAGAGGTTGAAGAAGGACTGCTGATGCTGTTGGATTCTGACCTCCTTGCACTCAAAGTAGATTTTCTGGAGCTACAGAACTCAAAATGGCGCGCTTCCAATTGCGTTAGAAAGTAGACATCCGGGGCCTTCCAGCAATATATAATAGTTTATACTTTGCCCAAGTTTAGATGACGCAAACTGGCGTTCAACGCCAGCTCTCTGCCCAATTCTGGCGTCCAGCGCCAGAAACAAGTTGCAAAGTGGAGTTCAACGCCCAAAATGGCACAAAAGCTGGCGTTCAACTCCAAGAATGACCTCTCCACGTGTAGACTTCAAGCTCAGCCCAAGCACACACCAAGTGGGCTCCGAAAGTGGATTTATGCATCAATTACTTACTTCTGTAAACCCTAGTAGCTAGTTTATTATAAATAGGACTTCTTACTATTGTATTAGGGATCTTTGATCATCTTTTGATCATTTTTAGATCTCTAGACCTCCATGGGAGGCTGGCCACTCGGCCATGCTTACCCTCTATTCACTTATGTATTCTTCAACGGTAGAGTTTCTACACTCCATAGACTAAGGTGTGGAGCTCTGCTGTCCTCAAAGATTAATGCCGAACAGATAAACGCGTACGCGTGCATCACGCGCACGCGTTGTTCTGCAGAAATTCCAGCGACCTGTACGTAATTGAATTCGCCCCCAGCAATTTCTGGGCTGTTTCTAACCCAGTTTTCAGCCCAGAAAACACATATTAGAGGCTATAAAGTGGGGGAATCTATTCATTCATATATACAACATTCATTATTCACAATTTTAGGTTTTAGATGTAGTTTTCTAGAGAGAGAGTCTCTCTCCTCTCTCTAGGTTTTAGGATTTAGGATTTCTTCTTTCAATTTCTTCTCAATTACAGGTTCAATATTCCTTTAATTTAGTTTCTCTTCTACTTTTATTTGTTTTAGCATTCTAGTTTATCTATTTCCCTTATTGATTACTTTATGTTGCTATTTGGTTTATGAATTCTCATGTTTAATTTGATTTTCTATTTAATGCAAATAGAGGTATTTCAGATTTATGATTGCTTTCTTCAATTTATGTTATTGATGCTTTCAATTTAATTTAGATTTCTCCCCTTTTGGCTTTGGTTGAGTAATTGGTGACACTTGAGTTATCAAACTCCTTTGTTGATTGATAATTAGAATTTGCTAGTTGATTTGGATCCCTCTAAAGCTAGTCTTTCCTTAGGAGTTGACTGGGACTTGAGGAATCAAATTGATTAGTCCACTTGACTTTTCTATATTTATTAAGGGTTAACTAAGTAGGAGTAATGAACAATTCTCATCACAATTGATAAGGATAACTAAGATAGGATTTCCAGTTCTCATACCTTGCTAAGAGCTTTATTAGTTATTAATTTAATTTCTTGCAATTTTATTTTCTTGTTCCTTATTCAAAAACCCAAAAGGATAATCTTCCATAACCAATAATAAATACACCTCCCTGCAATTCCTTGAGAGACGACCTGAGGTTTAAATACTTCGGTTATAAATTTTACTGGGTTTGCTTTAGTGACAAAAAAGTTTTTGTATGAAAGGATTCTTTGTTGGTTTAGAAACTATACTTTCAACGAGAATTTATTTGAGAATTTTTTTACTAGCAAAAATCCGTTCGTCAAAATCCTAATCCTAAAACCTAGAGAGAGGAGAGAGCCCCTCTCTCTAGAATCTACATCTAAAACCTAATTTGTGAATAACGAGAAGTGTTTGAATAAATTGAATGGATTCCCCCACTCTATAGCCTCTAATTTGTGTTTTATGGACTGAAAACTGGGTCACAAACAGCTCAGAAATCGCCCCTAGCAATTTCTGATATGTCCAATACGTGGCCCTGTCACGCGTACGCGTCGTCCATGCGCACGCGTGGATTAAACTTTTACCAAGTAACACGTACACGTTATCCACGCGTGCACGTCACCTAACAGCATGGAAACTATGGCAAATTATCTATCATTTCGAAGCCCTGAATGTTAGCTTTCCAATGTAACTAGAACTGCCTCATTTGGACTTCTGTAGCTCAAGTTATGGTCGATTTAGTACGAAGAAGTCAGGCTTGACATCTTTAGCAATTCCTTCAATTTCTTGTATTCCTTCCACTTTTGCATGCTTCCTTTTTATCCTCTAAGTCATTCCTGCCCTATAAACCCTGAAATAACTTAACACACATATCAAGGCATCAAATGGTAATAAGAGAGGATTAAACATAGCAAATTTAAGGTCGAAGAAGCATGTTTTCAATCATAGCACAAAATTGGGAAGAATTTGTAAAACCATGTAAATCATATGAATAAGTGTGCAAAGAATTGATAGAAACCACTCAATTTAGCACAAGATAAACCATAAAATAGTGGTTTATCAATCTCCCCACACTTAAACATTAGCATGTCCTCATGCTAAGCTCAAGGAGACAAAAGGTATGAATGGGGGAAAGTAAGACTCATGAGATGTAACCTATGTTTGTGAATGCAATTATATGCTAAGATGTTTCTATCTACTTGGTTAAAAGTAAACAAGTTCTCCAAGACAAATATAAATCAGATTCCACTAATTCAAATCACACGATAAAAGACAAGTAAGCTTGTAAGAAGATAGCTCATGAAAGCAGGGAACATAGAATCAAGCATTGAATCCTCACAGGATGTGTATATGCACTCTAATCGCTCAAGTGTCTAGGGTTAATCACTCTACTCTTCTCTAATCATGTTTTCTAAACTTTGTTCTTCATCTAACTAATCAACAAAAATTTAGTATACCAATGCAAACAGCATGAGGTCTTTTCAAGGTTGTAATTAGGCTCAGGTAAGGGTAAGGATATATGTATGGCCAAGTGAGCTAAAATATGAATCTTTGACTAGCCTAAGATCACCTAACACACACACACACTCTATATAATTCTAAAATCATGCCTAGCTACCCAAAATTTCACTTTTGTATAATTCACACACTCATGTATCAATTTTTTTTTTAATTTCACCACTTATGCATTAATCTTTTATTAAACTTATCATTGGGATAATTTTGTCCCCAATTTATTATTCATTTATTTATACTGTAATTATTTTTATTATTATTATTTTTTTTTAAATTAAAAGCAAACATAACATATCAATGCACATGGTTTTTCTGGTTTCACATGAGTATGTACCCAAATTTCCAATATTTTTGTTAATAGAACATAATACTTTTTCATCAACCCAAGTTCCCACAATTCCCCACACTTAATTGATACACAATCTCTATCTTAAGCTAACCAAAAATTCAATTGGGGTAATTAATTATTTTTCTGCTTAAGGCTAGTGATGTGGTAAAATATAGAACAAATGGGGAGTAAAAGGCTCAAAGTGGCAAACAAAGGTAATTGTAAAGGTGGGCTATTTGGGATAAGTGAGCTAATAACAAATAGTAGCCTCAATCATATATATGCATGAATATACTAAACAATGGACGTACATAATGGAACAAACTATAGATTACAATCATAGAGAAGAAAACACACAAGAATAAAAATTTATGGCTAAATAATGTAACCATATAAATAAGCTCAAAATCTCACAGGTTGTGTGCTCTTAGCTCAAAAACCATGTTCCAATTTACAATCTTCAAACAAGTTTAACACAAATTTTCATTTAAATTAGTGAAATGCTATAAAAAGGGTTTTAAAAAAGAACTTATCACTCCAACCAAGTATTGGTAGAAGAACATGCACAAAATCAAACATGCAAATGCAACAACTAATTTATTAAGGAAAATTTAAACATTGGTGTTGAAATAGGAAATGACTAACCCACGAAAGTCGGTATCGACCTCCCCACAACTAAAGATTGCACCGTCCTCGATGCATGCAAAGAAGTGCAAGTGGACGGGTGGCTACAACTGACGCTTTTCTCCAAAAGTTGTGCAGATGGACTTGTCTGTTGCCCCATGTAAAAGTATTCCATTTTCCTTCTTGATGGCCATCTTGAAAGAAGATGAAAAGGAAGAAAAGTAACCAGAAATAAAGATAGAGAGCAAATAAAGTATGGGAGGTTTAATGCCAAATAATGAGGGTCGCAATTACATGGTAGCTACAACATGCAAGTAAGAAAACAGTAAATGCACATGGCATATCAATAGTGCAAAAATTGCAACAATGGGGAAGAGATAGTAGGTAGTGAAAGATAATATAAATTCATGTCAATGCAAAGGAATACAAGTATCATAAAAATTAGCATTGACTTAGATAATATTACCCATTCAGAATAAAATAAGTCATGAAGCACCAGAATAATGGAAGAAAAGATGCAATAGTTGAATAAGAACATTTAACACCAATAGTAAAATAAGAATTTAGAAAAGAAAACAAAAATATGCACAAAATTAAAATGCAGAGAATGAAAGCATGGAATTAAATTAAGTAAAATAGAATGAAAGAGAAGAAGGATGAGAAGTTAAAGAATTGAAAAAGAAGAAAGTTGGAAAGGAGGGAGAAAGAAGAAGAAAGGATAAGAGAACAAGAAACAGACGCGATGCGCGCGCAGGCATCATGCGTACGCGTGAAAACTTAAGAAGCCATGTGATGCGTAAGCGTCGCCTACGCATAGCTTGGGTGGCCAAACATGCATACTGACGCATGTGCGTTGGTCGCGTGTAGCATGACTACCCGCACGCTTCTAGCACAGTGGCCGCACAACTTTCTGTCCAACTCGCTCATTTACGCCGATTTACAGGCCCACGGGCGTGGATTAAAAATTTGCATGGGATGCATACGCGTGAGGCACACGTACGCGTGGAGTGGCTTGTGCGCCGTCCTCGGTGCATGCAAAAAAGTGCAAGTGGACGGGTGGCTACAACTGACGTTTTTCTCCAAAAGTTGTACAGATGGACTTGTCTGTTGCCCCATGTAAAAGTTTTCCGTTTCCCTTCTTGATGGCCATCCTGAAAGAAGATGAAAAGGAAGAAAAGTAACCAGAAATAAAGATAGAGAGCAAATAAAGTATGGGTGGTTTAATGCCAAATAATAAGGGTCGCAATTACATGGTAGCTACAACATGCAAGTGAGAAAATAGTAGAAGAACATGGCATATCAATAGTGCAAAAATTGCAACAATGGGGAAGAGATAGTAGTTAATGAAAGATAATATAAATTCATATCAATGCAAAGGAATACAAGTATCATAAAATATTAGCATTGACTTAGATAATATTACCCATTCAGAATAAAACAAGTCATGAAGCACCAGAATAATGGAAGAAAAGATGCAATAGTTGAATAAGAACATTTAACACCAATGGTAAAATAAGAACTTTGAAAAGAAAATAAAAATATGCACAAAATTAAAATACAGAGAATAAAAGCGTGGAAATAAATTAAGAAAAATAGAATGAAAGAGAAGAAGGATGAGAAGTTAAAGAATTGAAAAAGAAGAAAGTAGGAAAGGAGGGAGAAAGATCATACCATGGTGGATTATCTCTCACCTAGCACTTTTAGTTAAATCCCTTAAGTTGGACATTTTTTGAGATCCTTGTCATGGTGGCTTATGCTTGAACTCATCTTGAAACTTCCACCAATGCTTGAACTTCCAATAATCTTCATCATTCTTAAGTGAATTTACCAAGCCTTGATGGTGTTCTTCACAAGCTTTGAGCTCCCAAAGTTGATCCTCTTGTATGCCCGAATCCCAAATCTTGTTCCTACACCCGTCTTGAAGTGGATCACCATTGTCCCAACTGGGTGGCAAGCAGTCTGAATTCTCAATGCAGTACCAAACTCTTCTCTTAGATCCAACCAAATTTTCACTAGTTCCACCCTTGCATCTAGTTCTTGAAGTATCAACCTTGATGAGCCTTGCTTTGCAACTCCAACCACTAAACATCCTTCTCTTACGCTTAATGCCACAAATCCTCCTAAGTTGGCCATCCGTTTCAAGAATACCATATTCAAGTGGGACAGTAAAGTGAATAGAGATAAGTCTTACCCACTCAAATGAAGGAGTAGATGGCCACCTAGGTAGAGGGGTCTCCAACGTTCTTGACAAAGTGTACTCAACTCTCGTCCACCCTTTCTGAAGGACCTCTGCTTCCACATCATTCTCAGACTCAATCAGGGAAGGGTATTCATATTCATAGAGTTCAATTGCGGATGTGAATTCATCACTAGGAGGACTTGATTCATGATCCTCATCACCAAGGGAATTTGCTTCTTGATCTATCCCGTCTAAGTCTTCATAGGGAATATGCCATGGAGGTTATGCACTAGCCTTCTTGACATCAATTTCAATCTTCTTGGTGGAATACTCTACGACTCTAGGTTCCCATAGAAGTTCAGCGTCTCCTAAGTCTTCAACCACTTCTTCCTCTTCAACTATTATGGCTTCCTCCACTTGTTCCAATACAAAATCACGTTCCTCATTGTCCACCAGAGTTTCTAGTGTCTCCTTCATGCTACGCTCTTCTATTGATTCTGCACATGTAGCCATGGGAGTTTCTTGAGTGTCCAAATGTTAGGAAGCTAATTGATTTACTTCCTCGGTCAAGGCAGTCATGAATTCTAGTACTTCCCTTTTCATCTCTCTTTGCCCTTGATGAAGAACACTTAGAGTGTCATTCATTGGAGATTGGGGTGGATATGAGGATTCATTACTTGGGAGGAAAGGTTCATGATAAGAGGGTGGTTCATCATAATAAGGATGTGGTGGTTCATCACTCTCTATCTTTTCTACTTGTTGCACAACACACTTCAATCCCTTGTTCTCAAGTTGAGATTCCTTATCCACGAGAGCTTCGGGTGCTATTCGGCTTACCACTTGGTCCAATTGATGAAGGGTTACATGAAACCGATCTATTGTTTCCTTGAGACGATCCTTTGATTCTTGTTCTGCTCGGATTGCATGATTAGGATCATATGGCTCTTGGGTTGATGGATATGGACATGGTGTATATGGAGGTGGTGGTTCTTGGGAGTAATTGGGTTGGAATTGGGGTAGTTCTATGTATGGTTCATATGGCTCATAGGGTGGTTGATATGGTGGATATGGGTTAGGATCATATGAGGGTGTTTGGAAGTAGGGGGCTTGTGAGTATGGTGGTTCAAAGCTATGTTGAGGAGGGGGTTCATATGCATATGGTGGGGCTTGTTGGTATGCACCATGTCCATTGTCTTAGTATGCACCTTGGAATGGCTCTTGCTCATAGTAAGCTGGAGGAGGTTGTTGCCAAGAGGGTTGATCAAATCCTTGTGGCTCCTCCCATCTCTGATTGTCCCAACCTTGATGCATGTTCTTATTGTAGCTTCCATTCCCTACAACATAATTTGAACCAAACTTATAGCCAAAGGAGTGAGAATTCATAGTAGCAAGTAAAAACAAAAACTAATAAGAATTAATGAAAATAAACTCCTAAAACTAGTCACTAACAAAGAAAGGAAAAAGCAAAATTATTCACAATATTCACAATAACCAATAATAAGGCACACATTTGCAATTCCCCAGCAACGGCACCATTTTGACGAACGGATTTTTGACAGTTTAGAATTTCACAAATGAATTCTCGTTGCTAGTATAGTTTCTAAACCAACAAGGAACCCTTTCGTACAAAAACTTGTTTGTCACTAAAGCAAACCCAATAAATAATAATAACCGAAGTATTTAAATCTTGGGTTGTCTCTCAAGGAATTTCATGGAGGTGTATTTATTATTGGTTATGGAAAATTATCTTTCTTGGGTTTTTAAATAGGAAACAGGGAAAGTAAATCGCAGAGAAAATAAAATAACAACAATAAAAAGCCTTGACAAGGAGAAGATTAATCGGAAGTTCTATCCTTGTTGGATTTCCCAAGATTAATAGTAATAGGTTGTTGTTTCTACTTAGTTAACCCTTACCAAATAAAGGAAAGTCAAGTATTTAAGCCAACTTCTATTCACAAGTCCTAATCCTCTCCCTTGGGAAGGATTAGCATTAGCAACTAGAAAGCCAGCCAACAACTTCCAATTACCAATTAACTCTTGAGTATTCCAACTCAAGGGTCTCCTATTAAATATTAATCAACTCCAAAGCCAAGTTGGAAGTCTACTCCATTGACATGGATGCCAATTTCACATACACATACAAGCGGTAGAAAGAAGACATAATAATTGGAATTGAATTGAGATAATCAAGCAAATAAAGAAATTAAATAGAAAAATACTCTTTGTATTAATAAATTAACAAGAGAAGAAGATAATCTAAAGTAATAGAACAAATAAAAGTATAAGAATTGAGAAGAAATCTTAATCCTAAAACCTAGAGAGAGAAGAGAGCCTCTCTCTCCAGAATCTACATCTAAAACCAAATTTGTGAATAATGAGAAGTGTCTGAACGAATTGAATGGATTCCCCCACTCTGTAGCCTCTAATCTGTGTTTTCTGGGCCAAAAATTGGGTCAAAAATAGCCCAGAAATTGCCCCTAGCGATTTCTAATACGTCCAGCATGTGGCTCTGTCAGGCATACGCGTCATCCACGCGCACGCGTGGATTGAACTTTTACCAGGTCACGCGTACGCGTGATCCATGCGTGCGCATTACCTAACAGCATGGCAACTATGGCAAATTATCTATTATTTCGAAGCCCCGGATGTTAGCTTTCCAACGCAACTGGAACCCCCTCATTTGGACCTCTGTAGCTAAAGTTATGGTCAATTTAGTACGAAGAGGTCAGGCTTGACAACTTTAGCAATTCCTTCCACTTTTGCATGCTTTCTTTCCATCTTCTAAGCCATTCCTACCCTATAAACCCTGAAATCACTTAACACACATATCAAGGCATTGAATGGTAATAAGAGAGGATTAAACATAGCAAATTTAAGGCCGAAGAAGCATGTTTTCAATCATAGCACAAAATTGGGAAGGATTTGTAAAACCATGCAAATCATATTTATAACTGTGCAAAGAATTGATAGAAACCACTCAATTTAGCACAAGATAAACCATGAAATATTGGTTTATCATTGAGAAAGGATAATTGATGCTGAGAGTGCATGAAGAGCATATAGTGTTGCATGTCTTCAAGAGTCTGCAAGATCCCAATCAAGAAGAAGAGTGTATGAAGATTGATTTAAGAGATCCAAACTTGAAAGAAGCACCGGATGAGTCACTCCCAATGCACCAAAGTTCATGCTAAAAAGAAGGGGAAGAGGTAGAAGTGCTGCATCAAGCTCAAGGAGTTGAGAAGGAGCCACAACCAAAGCCTCCATATGAGACCCTCAGCAAGAACCTTCCAAAACTTGAGACTCCAAAACATGAACCACCTCCTGGAAAAGAAAAGAATCCCAAAAAAAAAAAGTACCAATAGGGTGGAGGAATAGAGAAATTCCCACTGCAGGAGTCACACCAAGAGATAAAGTGATGCTAGCTTACCAACTGACGAACGAAACTCTCGTGCGATCTAGAATTTTCACAAATAAATTTGCGTTGTAAGTATAGCTTCTAGACTGATAAGAATTCCTTTCGTACAAAAGTTTTGTTTGTCACTAAAGCAAACCCAATAAAATTGATAACCGAAGTCTTGAAACCTCGGGTCGTCTCTTAAGAAATTGCAGGGCAGTGTGATTTGTTATTGGTTATGGAAAAGGTAGAATTTTTGGATTTTTGAAATAAGTAGCAAGTAATTTAAATGACAAGGAAAATAAATTAATAATTAGAAAATCTCTTGGCAAGGTATGAGAATTGGAATTTCTATCCTAGTTATCCTTATCAAGTGTGATGGGAATTGAGTTTTCAATCCCACTTAGTCAACCCTTACTAAAGTAAAGGAAAGTCAAGTGGACTGATTAATTTAATCTTCAAGTTCTAGTCAACTCCTATGGGAAGACTAGCTTTTAGAGTGATTGAAGAACGAATGATTGACGGTTTAAAATTCAGAATAAATTCCCGTTGCAAGTATAGTTTCTAAACCAAGCAATCATCCTTTCTTACAAACGTTTTGGTTGTCACAAGTAACAAACCCAATAAAATTTATAAACTGAAGTATTCAAACCTCGGGTCGTCTTCTCAAGGAATTGCAGGGAGGTGGTCTTATTATTAGTTATGGAAAACAGTGTTTTTGGGTTTTGAAAGGTTTGAACAAGGAAAATAAATTGAAGGAATTAATAAATTAATATCTAATAAAATTCTTCGTAAGGTATGAAAATTCGGAAGTCCTATCACAGTTATTCTTATGAGAATTGAAGTTAATCCCACTTAGTTAACCTTTACGAAAGCAAGGGAAAGTCAAGTGAACTAATTAGTTAGATTCCCAAGTCCTAGCCAACTCCTAAGGAAAGACTAGAGTTAGTAGAATTCCAGTCAATTAGAGGAATTAATTAACAATCAATCACGATAAGGTTGATAACTCAAGAGCTTCCAGTTAATCAATTAAAGCCAAGAATATAAAAAAAACCAAATAAGAATCATAAACTGAAATACCTCAAATTATATTAAATAGAATATTCAAATCTAAACATGAATGGTTCATAAGCCAAATTGGCAACAAAAGTAATTAAAGGAAAGCATTAAAGTATCTGAAAGCAAAAGAGAATATAAAGTAAAAGAAATATTGAACCTAAAAAAGATTTGAAATCATAAATTGAAATAGTAAGAAATCCTAATTCTAAAACTAAGAGAGAGGAGAGAACCTCTCTCTAAAAACTACATCTAAATCATGAAAATTGAATAATTGGAGGCCTCTCTTTGAATGGATGCATTCTCCCACTTTATAACCTCTAATCTGTGTTTTCTGGACTTGGATCTGGGCCAAAAAGGGCTTCAGAAATCGCTGGTAGCATTTTCTGCAGTTTCTGCACGTGGCGTCTGTCACGAGTCCGCATGGGTCACGCGGTCGCGTCATCTGGGATTTTTCCTTGTCACGCGGTCGCTTCGGTCACACGTACGCGTCATCTGCGTTCTGCTCAAGGCACGCGTCTGCGTCAGTCACGCGTTTGTGTCATTGCCTTTTCGTGCTAGGCACGCGGCTGCGTCATCCATGCGTTCGCATCGCTGCCAGTTTCTTTAAAAACTCCATTTTGTGCTTTCCTTCCATTTTGTTATGTTTCCTTTCCATCCTTTAAGTCATTCCTGCCTTAGGGGATCTGAAAATACTTAACACACAAATCACGGCATCGAATGGTAATAAAAGGTAATTAAAATAAATTTTAAAGCATAGGAAACATGTTTTTCACATATATCACATAATAAGGAAGGGAAAGTAAAACCATGCAATTTACATGAATAAGTGAGTGAAGGATTGAATAAATCACCTAAATTGAGTACAAAATATATCATAAAATATGGATTTATCAGTGATCCAAATCAATCAGCGAGTCCAATTTTAATCAAAAGCTGAGTTTGACAACTCAAGTGTTACCAATCAGTTAACCAAAACCAAAAAGAAAAATAAATCTAAATTAAATTGAAAGCATCATAAATAGAATAAAATAATTATTAATCTGAAATACCTCAAATAATATTAAATAGAATATTCAAATCTTGACATGAAAAGGTTTATAAGCTAAATTGGAACATTAGCAAGTAAAAGCATTGGAATAAATAAAAATAGAAGAGAAACATTAATTAAAAGAAATATTTGAACCTGGCATTGGAGTAATAAAAATAAAAGGAATCCTAATCCTAAAACCTAAGAGAGAGGAGAGAACCCCTCTCTCTCTAAAACTACTTCTAAACCTAAAAGTGTGTATATTATAATTGTCTCTCAGTTGTTATTTGATTCCCCATTCTCTGGCTTATATTCTGTGTTTTGGATTTGGAATTGGGCTGAAAAAGGGTCCAGAAATCGCTGGGGTCGTTTTCTGCAGATTCTTGTACGTGGCGTCTGTCACGCGTTCGCGTCGCTCACGCGTTCGCGTGGTTTAGGAATTTTCCTTGTCATGCGTACACGTCGGTCGCGCATACGCGTCATTTGCATTCTGCTCAAGTCACGCGTCCGCGTTGTCCACGTGTTTGTGTCGCTGCCATTTCGCACTAGGCATGCGTTCGCATCATCCATGCGTTGGAGTCGCTGCCCTTTTCTTCAAAACTCCATTTATGTGCTTTCCTTCCATTTTTGTATGTTTCCTTTCTGTCCTTTAAGCCATTCCAGCCCTATGAGACCTAAAAATACTTAACACACAAATCACGGCATCGAATGTTAATAAAGTATAATTAAGATTAATATTTTTAAAGCATAGGAAACATGTTTTCACACTTATCACATAATAAGGATGGAAAATTAAAACCATGTAATTCATATGAATAAGTGGGTGAAGAATTGATAAAAACACTCAATTTGAGCACAAGATAAATCATAAAATAAGGGTTTATCAACCTCCCCACACTTAAACAATAGCATGTCCTCTTGCTAAATCCAAGAGAAAGGGTAAAGTTAGAATGGTGGAATCTTATGCAATGCAATCTATTCTAAATGCAATCTACCTAAATGGATCATGCAATTCTAATTATTACCCACCTATATATATAGAGCTTACATGTGGTTAATTTGATTCATAAATTCAAGGAATCATATAGCCAAGCCTATATCATGTTAAAGCACCTTCACTATTGAGTTGGGTTAAAATATTTCACAAACTTGCAAGACAGTTAAATAATTAAATCTCGATATATGGAGATGAGCTATTGAACCCTCACTGGATTTTGTGTTTACTCTCTAGTCACTCAGTGTTTGGGGTTAATCACTCTATTCTTTTCTATTCATGCTTTCTAAAACTTTCTAATCAATCAACAAATATACAATGTATACATACAAACATCATGAGGTCTTTTCAAGGTTGTAATGGGGCCAAGGTAAAGGTAAGGGTATATATAAGGCTAAGTGAGCTATAAGTTGAATCTTTAAATAGTCTAAGATCTCACCTAACATATACATACTCTTTTATAAGTTTGAGAATTTGCCTAGCTACCCTATTCTCCACTTTTTTTTTATTCCATACTCATGTACTAACTTTACTTTGATTTTTACCTTATGTGCATTGATTTCTTCACTAAGCTTATTATTGGGGTAATTTTGTTCCCTTATTTATTTAATTAAAAAGGAAAGATATTTTTTTTAAACATAAACATAACATATATCAATGCACATGGTATTTTAATTTAAATTTGTTTCACATGAGTATGCTCCCAAAATCCTTATTATTTTATTGGTTTAATCCTTTCCTATCAACCCATGTTCCAGCATTTCCCAACACTTGGTGAATACACAACTTCTATCTTAAGCTAACCAAGGATTCAACTTGGGATTTTTAAATTGTTTTTCTGCTTAAGGCTAGTGATGTGGTTATAGAACAAGAGGGGATTAAAAGGCTCGAGGGGGCTAACAAAGGTGATGTAGTAGGTAGGCTTATTTGGGATATGTAATGGAAAATTTAAATGATGGCCTCAATCATATGCATGGATGTATCTACATTCTATATTGGACATATAGATTAAAACAAAGTAAAGATTACAAGCATAGAAAAGAAGTGCGAAACACACAAGAATGAAATTTATGGTTGAATAAAACCGTACAATTAAACTCAAAAACTCACGGGTTGTGTGTTCGTTGGCTCAAAATCCATATATCAGTTATATATGTCATGCAAGTAGAAATCAAGATTTCCCATTATTCTAAATGTGAATCTTAGGATGGCTCTTAAAAACTTAGTGTTCTTCCTTGAAGAAATGTTGTTAATTAACCAACATACTAAACTAACTAATCCATATATTCTATATCACAACTTAATAAGCTAAAATTGCAACTAGACTAAACTAAATATCTAAGATAAATATATAAACCAAAGTGCAGAATGCAGAAATACAGTAAGAATACAGAAAAATGTGCAAGTACTGAAAGATAAATAAGATAAGGTAAAATAAAAATAAAAATAAAAATAAAAATAAAAATACAGAAAATAAACAAAATATGATAGAAAGAGAGTCTGAAAAGTGGTTCACCAAAATAAAGTACGCCAGAGATGGCGACCTCCGCACACTTAAATAATAGCATCGTCCTCGATGCTCACTCAAGCTGGGTGAGAAGAAGTGTCATCTCCGGAAGGATGTGCAGTAGGTGTCTCTATGGTGATCTGAGGATCTGCAATCTGGATGAGGGTTGGAGGGTCTGCCTGCAGAAGTGGAGGCTCTGCCTGAAGAGGGATCTCGAGATCAGTCAGCTGTATCTGATGGGGCTTCTCATGGTGTGGCGCAGCCTGCTCAGGTCCTGTCTGCTCAGCCTCTGCATGTGCCTCCTCCTCATGATCATCCGCCTCCGCATCAGATGGGTCAGAAGCGGTGTCAGGCTCGGAGGGGACGTCGCTGCCGGATCAGATCATCAACTTTAAGTGCTCATAGCATCACTTGTAGCGACGCTCCATACGATCTAGGTGTGCGAAGAGTCGGTGCACGAGATGATAAATGGGCTCTGAGGCAGGTGAGGGTGCAGTAGTGGCTGGTGGCGCAGTGGATGCAGAAGGGGCAACAGAAGATGTGGCTGCCTCACCCGAGGCAGTGAGGAATAGAGGTCTGTAGCCTAAAGCCTGAAACTTCCTGCTGTGAGGGATAATCGTCTTGCAGTCTGCAGCAGTTGGCTTCTCATCTGTCGGCTCCCAGGGCACCTCAGCTCGGCGGCCCAACTGAGTAATCAAGTATGGAAAAGGGAGGGTGCCTATGACATGGACCCTGGCCATGTAATACTGGATGAAGCGGGGCAGATATAAGTCCTTTCCCTCCATCACACACCAGATGAGGGTGATCATGGCAGCTGGCACCTCTGTCTCATGAGTGCTTGGCATCACATAGTTACTCAGAATCTGCACCAAAGCCGAGCCTCATCATTCAGATAAATAATCTTTATTCCCTTTGGGGTTGTAGTTGTCTTACCCATGACCCAGGGGACAGTAGGATCAATAGCTATTCTCTGTTTTACTGCGTCCTAGTCAAATCTCATAAATCGCAAATCCTCCTCAGCCTTTTGGTAACCATCTGGCTGATCTGATTTATGTAGAAGATGGAGGATTTCTTCTATTGCTTCCTCAGTAACCAGAATTTGTTTGCCTCTAAGCTGAACTGCATCTAGGGACGTTTTGAAGTAGTTACAATAGAATTCCCTAACCAAGGATGAGTTGATCTCAGTCAAGTTTCTCTCCAAGAAGAACCAACCTCTCTGTCTAATTTGTTCTGAAGTGTATTGTTTGAGTTCTTCTGGAATTTTGAGGGTCCTTTCCAGGTATAGGTTTCTGGAAGTGGCAAAAACTGGGTACTTCAGCTCAAAGTATTTGTTTGCAAATTTTCCTGGGTCAATGGCAGGCACCAACTGATCAGCCTTTTCCTGCGGGGTGAAATTCTTTTCCCGTCAGAAATCATCATGGAGGAGATCTAAAATAGACGTAGAGGTTTCTCCTCTTTTTGTTTTGCCTGTAGTTGCTTTGCCTTTTTCCTTACTTTTGGGATCAGACATCCTGAAAAGCAGAAGTTGCAGGATACAGTTTAAGAACTAAAGCAGGAAAATAGGTAAGCAAATAGGATTTATCAATATAAGCATAAAGGCAAAAGAGCAATATAAGCATGAAATGAGTTAAATATAAGTATATGGTTGACTGTATGCAAGTGAAAAGTCTGAGAGCAAAAATCACAATCCAAAATATAGGATATGTGGAATTCTTGTGAATTAGGAAAAACCGTAATCATGCCTTTGAGTTAGAAAGTTAAAGTAGTTACGTAAAAAGAAAAGTTAGAAAGTTAAAGTAGTTAGGTAAAAAGAAAAGTTAGAAAGTTAAAGCGGTTAGTAAGTATAAAGTGAGTGGCATGATAATGGGTTTCCTAGTTAACAATAAATTCATAAACTTGAAGAACAATCAACTCATATTCAAGCAAAGATTTGTAGGTTATTGATGATAACTTATAAAATTTTGCAAAAGGAAAAGAAAATCATCAATAATGCAGTTTAGTAATCTGGGAACCAGAAAGAGTGAGAATGCAAGCCCATTCATCCATGAATTGGCTAGCTTGAAACCAAATAGCGCAAAACTTTAATTTACTAAAACCAGTTCATGAATGGGAGTTGAGTGAAACAATTTGAAAAAATTTGGGCAGCATTCCGGCTAATATTGGATGTTTCTGGGTAATAAACAGCAAGAAAATAAGTTCATATGATAGTAAATAGTGCTAAAAAGATCAAGAAATGAGAGAACAGTGTAACAGCAGCATCAACATGAAAGAACAACATATGAACAGCACATCATCACAGCAAATTCAGAATTGCAAATCAAATAAAAATAGGTAGCAAGAACGGCGCATTTATCAGGCCTAAATCCACTAACCACATCCTAGCTACCTAATCACATAAAATCCACTACAATTATGCATCTCTAACTATCCTAATTTTGAAAAAAAAAATCGAAAAACTAACTAACTAATTAACGGGAAACAGGATTCAGTGTTCGGCGGAACCTGGTGCGCAGAGGAATAAATGTATGGATCAGAGAGATGGTGGGAGTGTGGTGGTGGTGTTGGTGACGCGGCAGCGATGGGTGGCGGCACAGCAGCGGTTCAGGGTGGCGGGGCAGTGGGGACCGTGTGGTTGGTGTGGGTTTAAGGGAAGAAAGAGAAGAGGTGAGGAGAGGAGGGTTGGGGCGTGGAGGCCGGTGGTTGGTTGGAGGTCTGGGAGGTGGCGGTGGCGCTGGGTGGCTCGGTGACGGGGCGGCGGCAGTGGTTGTCATGGAGGAGAAGCGGGGAAAGAAGAAGAAGGGGAGGGAGGAGAAGAGGGGGGTCGGTCCGGTGAGGGCAGCGTGGCAAGGGTGGTCGGCGACGGTGGGGCTAGTTGGTGGTGGTTGAGGGTGGCGCGGCAGTAGGAAAGATGGAGAGCACAGAGGGGAGAAGGGGGGTAGGTTTTGGGACGCGAAGGGGTACGGTTTCGCGTGGGTTGGGGGTTAGTGTATTTGAATCCACGCGAACGCGTGGAGCACGCGATCACGTTATTGGGGTGAAAAGGGCTCTGACGCGAACACGTTAGTGACACGATCGCATGAGTTAGGTAAAATGTAGGTGACACGTACGCGTGAAGCAAGCGAACGCGTCACTTAGAAATATGCTAAACGCACAGTTCCAGCGTCGTTTTGGCGCAACTTTCTGTTTCCAATAGATTCCCAAAAATCCATGCAACGCGTACACGTCGCTCACGCTTTCGCGTGGGGTGTGTGTAGTTCAAGTGACATGTTCACGTCAGGGACACGAATGCGTGGGCCAATTTCTGCTAAACTCACACCAGCCGCACGATTCCAGCCCAACTTTCTGGGCGTTGGATCTTTACGCCGATTTTCAATCGACGCCCACACGTGGCCTACGCGCTCGCGTGGGGCAATATTTTTTTGTTTGTTTTTTTTATGCAGGATGCAAAATGTAGTGCTAATGTGGATGCAATGAATAACTCCAGGTTCGATGAAAACAGAATAAAATAAAACTTAAAAACAAACAAAATGAAATAAAATTAAAATTGAAAAAGGAACGATCATACTATGGTGGGTTGTCTCCCACCTAGCACTTTTAGTTAAAGTCCTTAAGTTGGACATTTGATGAGCTTCCTGTTATGGTGGCTTGTGCTTGAATTCGTCCAAAAATCTCCACCACTGTTTAGAATGCCAACTGCCTCCGGGGTCCCAAACTAGGCATGTAAAGCCCTTGAGCAAGTTCAAATAGGTTCTCAGGTTCCCGGGGTGTTGAATGTCAGAATAGATTCCAATATCCCAAACGTTGCTTTTATATCCGCCTTTGTCTCAATTTATACTTTTCCACCCGGGCGGTTTGAAAGTTGTATTCTCACCAAGATGACCAAATATTTTCCGAGACCCATTCAATCGAACTCGAAACCAATCCTTACACTTCAAATTGAAGCGTGGAACCTTATTGAATCTTGCATACCAGCTCTGAGCACGAACCATTTCCTTTTTACTCTTAAAGCCGTAAAGAGCTCTAAGCTGGCCATCTGTTTCAAGCAAACCATATTCAAGTGGAAAAGTAAAGATAAAGGGTAAGGATTTTACCCACTTGAATTTTGTATTGGGTGGTAATGGCCTTGGGATATGTGTTTCCCGTGGTTTTGCAAGCTCTACTCCCTTGTGTTCTTCTCTGAATTCCTCCACTTCGTTGCAAACTTCTTCAATTTCAACCACATCTTGATCTAAGTCTTCGATATCTTCCTCATCACTCAAGTCATAAGTTGGAGGTTGCGAAAAATCTACCTCCGCATCATCTTCATATTCACTTGGGGAAGATTCTTCCATCTCAAAAAATTCACTTGTGGATGCAAGTTTATCACTAGGGGGACTTGACTCATGATCATCATCATCAAGGAAACTCGCTTGTTGAGTTGTTCCGTCCAATTCTTCATAAGTTACCTGCTTTGGGGGTTGTGCACTATCCTTCTTAGCATCAAGTGCAAAATTCTTGACAGAATCCTCCTCAATTCTAGACTCCCATAGAGGTTTAGCATCTCCTAAGTCTTCAACCAATTCTTCTTCTTCGATAGTTTCAGCTTCCTTTACTTGTTCTAGTACAAAATCATGCTCCTTACTGTCCATTGGAGTTTCTAGTATCTCCTTCATGATGCGTTCTTCATTAGATTGCCCACATGAAGCCGTTGGGGTTCTTTGAGTGTCCGAACGTCGGGAAGGTAATCGATTTATCGCTTGATTCAATTGGTGAAGGGTAGCATGAAATTTTTCCACTGTTTTCTTAAGACGCTCCCTTGATTATTGGGGTGAGGGATATGGACATGTTGCATAGGGAAGTGATGGTTCTTGGGAGTAATTGGGTTGGGATTGGGATGGATAAGGGTTGGGGTCATATGGAGGTGAATGGTGGTAGTTGGCTTGTGAGTGTGGTGGTTCAAAGTTGCGTTGAGGAGGTGGTTCATAGGCATATTACGGGGCTTGTCGGTAATTACAAGGAGATCCACCATATCTATCGTCTTGGTATGCACCTCGGAATGGGTTCTGATCATAGTAATTTGGTGGGTGATGGTTATCACGAAAGGGTCCCCCATAACTGTTGTCTCGACATGCATTGTTGAATGGTCGTCGTCCATGGTAGTTTGGAAGGTGTTGTGCCGAAATAGTTGATCAGATCCTCGTGGCTCCATCCATCTCTGATTGTTTTGACCTTGATGCATGTTCCTGTTATAGCTTTCATTCCTTTCAACAATATTCAAACTGAACTCAAAGTGACGGGGGTGAGAACTCATAGTAATTAGTAAAAATAAAAAACAAAAATAAAAACAAATAGATAGGTAAAAGAAAATATTTACAATAGCCAATAATAAGGCACACAGTTGCAATTCCCCGGCAACGGCGCCATTTTGACAAACGAAACTCTCGCGCGATCTAGAATTTTTAAAAATAATTTCGCGTTGTAAGTATAGCTTCTAGACTGACAAGAACTCGTTTCGTACAAAAGTTTTGTTTGTCACTAAAGTAAACCCAATAAAATTGATAACCAAAGTATTGAAACCTCGGGTCGTCTCTCAAGGAATTGCAGGGCAGTGTGACTTGTTATTGGTTATGGAAAAGGTAGAATTTTTGGGTTTTTGAAATAAGGAGCAAGTAATTTAAATGACAAGGAAAATAAATTAATAATTAGAAAATTTCTTGGCAATGTATGAGAATTGGAATTTCTATCCTAGTTATCCTTATCAGGTGTGATGGGAATTGGGTTTTCAATCCCACTTAGTCAACCCTTACTAAAGCAAAGGAAAGTCAAGTGGACTGATTAATTTAATCTTCAAGTCCTAGTCAACTCCTATGGGAAGACTAGCTTTTAGAGCGATCCAAATCAATCAGCGAGTCCAATTTCAATCAACATTTGAGTTTGACAACTCAAGTGTTACCAATCACTTAACCAAAACCAAAAGGGAAAATAAATCTAAATTAAATTGAAAGCATCATAAATAGAATAAAATAATCATTAATCTGAAATACCTTAAATAATATTAAATAGAATATTCAAATCTTGACATGAAAAGGTTCATAAGCTAAATTGGAACATTAACAAGTAAAAGTATTGGAATAAATAAAAATAGAAGAGAAACATTAATTAAAGGAAATATTTGAACCTGGCATTGGAGTAATAAAAATAAAAGGAATCCTAATCCTAAAACCTAAGAGAGAGGAGAGAACCTCTCTCTCTCTAAAACTACATCTAAACCTAAAAGTGTGTATATTATAATTGTCTCTCAGTTGTTATTTGATTCCCCCATTCTCTGGCTTATATTCTGTGTTTCTGGATTTGGAATTGGGCCGAAAAAGGGTCCAGAAATCGCTGGGGGCGTTTTCTACAGATTCTTGTACGTGGCGTCTGTCACGCATTCGCGTGGGTCACGCGTTCGCGTGGTTTAGGAGTTTTCCTTGTCACGCGTACACGTCGGTCGCACGTACGTGTCATTTGCATTTTGCTCAAGGCACGCGTCCGCGTCATCCACGCGTTTGCGTCGATGCCATTTCGCACTAGGCACGCATTCGCATCGTCCATGCATTCGCGTCGCTGCCCTTTTCTTTAAAACTCCATTTTTGTGCTTTCCTTCCATTTTTGTATGTTTCCTTTCTATCCTTTAAGCCATTCCTGCCCTACGAGACCTGAAAATACTTAACACACAAATCACGGCATCGAGTGGCAATAAAGGATAATTAAAATTAATATTTTTAAAGCATAGGAAACATGTTTTCACACTTATCACATAATAAGGAAGGAAAAGTAAAACCATGCAATTCATTTGAATAAGTGGGTGAAGAATTGATAAAAACACTCAATTTGAGCACAAGATGAATCATAAAATAGGGGTTTATCAAGCTCCCCACACTTAAACAATAGCATGTCCTCATGCTAAATCCAAGAGAAAGGGTAAAGATAGAATGGTGGAATCTTATGCAATGCAATCTATTCTAAATGCAATCTACCTAAATAAATCATGCAATTCTAATTATTATCCACCTATATATAGAGAGAGCTTACATGTGGTTAATTTGATTCATAAATTCAGGGAATCATATAGCCAAGCCTATATCATGTTAAAGCACCTTCACAATTGAGTTGGGTTAAAATATTTCACAAACTTGCAAGACAGTTAAATAATTAAATCTGGATATATAGAGATGAGCTATTGAACCCTCACTGGATTTTGTGTTTACTCTCTAGTCACTCAGTGTTTGGGGTTAATCACTCTATTCTTTTCTATTCATGCTTTCTAAAACTTTGTTCTTCATCTAACCAATCAACAAATATACAATGTATACATACAAACATCATGAGGTCTTTTCAAGGTTGTAATGGGGCCAAGGTAAAGGTAAGGGTATATATAAGGCTAAGTGAGCTATAAGTTGAATCTTTAATTAGTCTAAAATCTCACCTAACATATACATACTCTTTTATAAGTTTGAGAATTTGCCTAGCTACCCTATTCTCCACTTTTTTTATTACATACTCATGTACTAACTTTACTTTGATTTTTACCTTATGTGCATTGATTTCTTCACTAAGCTTATTATTGAGGTAATTTTGTCCCCTTATTTATTTAATTAAAAAGGAAAGATATTTTTTTTAAACATAAACATAACATATATCAATGCACATGGTATTTTAATTTAAATTTGTTTCACATGAACATGCTCCCAAAATCCTTATTATTTTATTGGTTTAATCCTTTCCTATCAACCCATGTTCCCACATTTTCCAACACTTGTTGAATACACAACTTCTATCTTAAGCTAACCAAGGATTCAACTTGGGATTTTTAAATTGTTTTTCTGCTAAAGGCTAGTGATGTGGTTATAGAACAAGAGGGGATTAAAAGGCTCGAGGGGGCTAACAAAGGTGATGTAGGAGGTAGGCTTATTTGGGATATGTAAGGAAAAATTCAAATGATGGCCTCAATCATATCCGTGGATGTATCTACATTCTATATTGGACATATAGATTAAAACAAAGTAAAGATTACAAGCATAGAAAAGAAGTGCGAAACACACAGGAATGAAATTTATGGTTGAATATAACCATACAATTAAGCTCAAAAACTCACGGGTTGTGTGTTCATTGGCTCAAAATCCATATATCAGTTATGTATGTCATGCAAGTAGAAATCAAGAGTTTCCATTATTCTCAATGTGAATCTTAGGATGGCTCTTAAAAACTTAGTGTTCTTCCTTGAAGAAATGTTGTTAATTAACCAGCATTTGTTCCTCTCTATATATATATAAAGTGTGTGGATTGTTGTGATTTTGTTATACTGAAGTTTCTGGTTTACTCTTTTTATTTTCAATTAATCCAAGCTATCGTATGCTAAAAGGGTAAACTAAACTAATTAATCCATATATTCTATATCATAACTTAATAAGCTAAAATTGCAACTAGACTAAACTAAATATCTAGGATAAATATATAAACCAAAGTGCAGAATGCAGAAATACAGTAAGAATACAAAAAAATGTGCAAGTACATAAAGATAAATAAGATAAGGTAAAATAAAAACAAAAATAAAATTACAGAAAATAAACAAAATAGGATAGAAAGAGAGTCTGAAAAGTGGTTCACCAAAATAAAGTACGCCAGAGATGGCGACCTCCCCACACTTAAATAATAGCATCGTCCTCGATGCTCACTCAAGCTGGGTGTGAAGAAGTGTCATCTCTGGAAGGATGTGCAGTAGGTGTCTCTGTGGTGATCTGAGGATCTGCAGTCTGGATGAGGGTTGGAGGGTCTGCTTGCTGAAGTGGAGGCTCTACCTGAAGAGGGATCTTGGGATCAGCTGGCTGTATCTGATGGGGCTCCTCATGGTGTGGCGAAGCCTGCTCTAGTCCTGCCTGCTCAGCCTCTATATGTGCCTCCTCCTCATGATCATCCGCCTCTGCATCATATGGCTCAGAAGCGGTGTCAGGCTCGGAGGGGATGTCGCTGCCAAATCGGATCATCAACTTTAAGTGCTCATAGCGTCGCTTGTTGCGACGCTCCATACGATCCAGGCGTGCGAAGAGTCGGTGCACGACATGATAAATGGACTCTGTGGCAGGTGAGGGTGCGGTGGTGGCTAGTGGGGCAGTGGATGCAGAAGGGGCAGCAGAAGATGTGGCTACCTCACCCGAGGCAGTGAGGAATGGAGGTCTGTAGCCCAAAGCCTGAAATTTCCTACTGTAAGGGATAATCATCTTGTACTCCGCAGTAGTTGGCTTCTCATCTGTCGGCTCTAGGGCACCTCAGCTCGGCGGGCCAACTGAGTAATCAAGTATGGAAAAGGGAGGTTGCCTCTGACATGGACCCTGGCCATGTTATACCGGATGAAGCAGGGCAGATATAAGTCCTTTCCCTCCATCACACACCAGATGAGGGTGATCATGGCAGCTGACACCTCTATCTCATCAGTGCTCGGTATCACATAGTTACTCAGAATCTGCTGCCAAAGCTGAGCCTCATCATTCAGATAGATAATCTTTATTCCCTTTGGGGTTGTAGTTGTCTTACCCATGACCCAGGGGACAGTAGGATCAATAGCTATTCTCTGTTTTACTGCGTCCCAGTCAAATCTCATAAATCGCATGTCCTCCTCAGCCTTTTGGTAACCATCTGGCTGATCTGATTTAGGTAAGAGATGGAGGATTTCTTCTATTGCTTCCTCAGTAACTAGAATTTGTTTGCCTCTAAGCTGAACTGCATCTAGGGACGTTTTGAAGTAGTTACAATAGAATTCCCTGACCCAGGATGAGTTGATCTCAGTCAAGTTTCTCTCCAAGAAGAACCAACCTCTCTGTCTAATTTGTTCTGAAGTGTATTGTTTGAGTTCTTTTGGAATTTTGAGGGTCCTTTCCAGGTATAGGTTTCTGGAAGTGGCAAAAACTGGGTACATCAACTCACAGTATTTGTTTGCAAATTTTCCTGGGTCAGTGGCAGGCACCAACTAATTAGCCTTTTCCTGCGGGGTGAAATTCTTTTCCCGTCAGAAATCATCATGGAGGAGATCTAAAATAGACGTAGAGGTTTCTCCTCTTTTTGTTTTGCATGTAGTTGCTTTGCCTTTTTCCTTACTTTTGGGATCAGACATCCTGAAAAGCAGAAGTTGCAGGATACAGTTTAAGAACTAAAGCAGGAAAATAGGTAAGCAAATATGATTTATCAATATAAGCATAAAGGCAAAAGGGCAATATAAGCATGAAATGAGTTAAACATAAGTAGATGGTTGGACTGTACGCAAGTGAAAAGTCTGAGAGCAAAAATCACAATCCAAAATATAGGATATGTGGAATTCTTGTGAATTAGGAAAAACCGTAATCATGCCTTTAAGTTAGAAAGTTAAAGTAGTTAGGTAAAAAGAAAAGTTAGAAAGTTAAAGTAGTTAGGTAAAAAGAAAAGTTAGAAAGTTAAAGCGGTTATTAAGTAAAAAGTGAGTAGCATGATAATGGGTTTCCTAGTTAACAATAAATTCACAAACTTGAAGAACAATCAACTCATAAAATTTTGCAAAAGGAAAAGGAAATCATCAATAATGCAGTTTAGTAATCCGGGAACCAGAAAGAGTGAGAATGCAAGCCCATTCATCCATGAATTGGCTAGCTTGAAACCAAATAGCGCAAAACTTGAATTTGCTAAAACCAGTTCATGAATGGGAGTTGAGTGAAACAATTTGAAAAAATTTGGGCAGTATTCTGGCTAAAATTGGATGTTTTCGGGTAATAAATAGCAAGAAAATCAGTTCATATGATAGTAAATAGTGCTGAAAAGATCAAGAAATGAGAGAACAGTGTAACAGCAGCATCAAAATGAAAGAACAACATATGAACAGCACATCACCACAGCAAATTCAGAATTGTGAATCAGATAATAACAGGTAGCAAGAACGGCGCATTTATCAGGTCTAAATCCACTAACCACATCCTAGCTTCCTAACCACCTAAAATCCACTACGATCATGCATCTCTAACTATCCTAATTTTGAAAAAAAAATCAAAAAACTAACTAACTATTAATGGGAAACAGGATTCAGTGTTTGGCAGAACCTGGTACGCAGAGGAATAAACGTATGGATCAGAGAGATGGTGGGAGTGTGGTGGTGGTGTTGGTGACGCGGCAGCGATGGGTGGCGGCACGGCGGCGGTTCAGGGTGGCGGGGCAGTGGGGACCGTGTGGTTGGTGTGGGTTTAAGGGAAGAAAGAGAAGAGGTGAGGAGAGGAGGGTTGGGGCGTGGAGGCCGGTGGTTGGTTGGAGGTCTGGGAGGTGGTGGCGACGCTAGGCGGCTCGGTGACGGGGCGGCGGCAGTGGTTGTCATAGAGGAGAAGCAGGGAAAGAAGAAGAAGGGGAGGGAGGAGAAGAGGAGGGTTGGTCCGGCGAGGGCAGCGTGGCAGGGGTGATCGGCGACGGTGGGGCTAGTTGGTGGTGGCTGAGGGTGGCGCGGTAGTAGGGAAGAGGGAGAGTACAGAGGGGAGAAGGGGGGTGGGTTTTGGGACGCGAAGGGGTAGGGTTTCGCGTGGGTTGGGGGATAGTGTATTTGAATCTACGCGAACGCGTGGAGCACGCGATCGCGTGATTGGGGTGAAAATGGCTCTGACGCGAACACGTCAGTGACGCGATCGCGTGAGTTAGGTAAAATGTAAGTGACGCGTACGCGTGAAGCACGCGAACGCGTTGCTTAGAATTTTGATAAACGCACAGTTCCAGCGTCGTTTTGGCACAACTTTCTGTTTCCAATAGATTCCTTAAAATCCATGCGATGCGTACGCGTTGCTCACGCTTTCGCGTGGGGTGTGTGTAGTTTAAGTGATGCGTTCGCGTCAGGGATGCGAACGCGTGGGCCAATTTGTGCTAAACGAACACCAGCCGCACGATTTCAGCACAACTTTCTGGGCGTGCGATTTTTTTTTGTTTTTTTATGCATGATGCAAAATGCAGTGCTAATGTGGATGCAATGAATAATTCTAGGTTCAATGAAAACAGAATAAAATAAAACTTAAAAACAAACAAAATGAAACAAAATTAAAATCGAAAAAGGAACGATCATACCATGGTCGGTTGTCTCCCACTTAGCACTTTTAGTTAAAGTCCTGAGGTTGGACATTTGATGAGCTTCCTGTTATGGTGGGTTGTGCTTGAATTCGTCCAAAAATCTCCACCACTATTTAGAATGCCAACAGCCTCCGGGGTCCCAACTAGGCATGAAAAGCCCTTGAGCAAATTCAAACAGGTTCTCAGGTTCCCGGGGTGTTGAATGTCAGAATAGATTCCAGGATTCCAAACCTTGCTTTTATATCCGCCTTTGACTCGATTTATACTTTTCCAGCCGGGCAGTTTGAAAGTTGTATTCTCACCAAGATGACCAAACATTTTCCGAGACCCATTCAATTGAACTCGAAACCAATCCTTACACTTCAAATTGAAGCATGGAACCTTATTGAATCTTGCATACCAGCTCTGAGCATGAACCATTTTCCTTTTACTCTTAAAGCCGTAAAGAGCTCTAAGCTGGCCATCTGTTTCAAGCAAACCATATTCAAGTGGAAAAGTAAAGAAAAAGGCTAAGGATTTTACCCACTTGAATTTTGTATTGGGTGGTAATGGCCTTGGGATATGTGTTTCCCATGGTTTTGCAAGCTCTACTCCCTTGTGTTCTTCTGTGAATTCCTCCACTTCATTGCAAACTTCTTCAATTTCAACCACATCTTGATCTAAGTCTTCGATATCTTCCTCGTCACTCAAGTCATAAGTTGAAGGTTGCGAAAAATCTACCTCCGCATCATCTTCGTATTCACTTGGGGAAGATTCTTCTATCTCAAAAAATTCACTTGCGTATGCAAGTTTATCACTAGGGGGACTTGACTCATGATCATCATCATCAAGGAATCTCACTTGTTGAGTTGTTCCGTCCAATTCTTCATAAGATACGTGCTTTGGGGGTTGTGCACTATCCTTCTTAGCATCAAGTGCAAAATTCTTGACGAAATTTTCCTCAATTATGGACTCCCACGGAGGTTCAGCATCTCCTAAGTCTTCAACCAATTCTTCTTCTTCGATAGTTTCAGCTTCCTCTACTTGTTCAAGTACAAAATCATGCTCCATATTGTCCATTGGAGTTTCTAGTATCTCCTTCATGCTGCGTTCTTCATTAGATTGCCCACATGAAGCCGTGGGAGTTCTTTGAGTGTCTGAACATCAGGAAGGTAATCGACTTATCACTTGATTCAATTGGTGAAGGGTAGCATGAAATTTTTTCACTGTTTCCTTGAGACGCTCCCTTGATTCTCGGGGTGAGTGATATGGACATGGTGCATAGGGAAGTGGTGGTTCTTAGGAGTAATTGGGTTGGATTGGGGTGGATAAGGGTTGGGGTCATATGGAGGTGAATGGTGGTAGCTGGCTTGTGAGTATGGTGGTTCCAAGTTGTGTTGAGGAGGTGGTTCATAGGCATATGACGGGGCTTGTCGGTAATTACAAGGAGATCCATGATGTGTGAACTTTTGTTGATATAGAATTTCTCAATTGAATTCTCGTTGCAAGTATTGTTCTAGACCAATAAAGAATCCTCACAAATTTAGGTTGTCACATGTACAAACCCCAAATAAGAATTAACCAGAGTATTTGGACTCCGAGTCGTCTCACGAGAAATTGCAATGAAGTGAATGATTATTGGCTATGAAGGAACAAGGGGGTATGATTGATAAAGGGGTAAGGAAGTAAATGGACAAGAATTTAAATGACAAGAAGAGTAAATTAAGCAAGTAAATAAAGAAAACAAGTAATAAAGAGAGAGACATTCATGGCAAGGATTGAGAATATAGGCTTTCTATCCTAGTCATACAATGATTAATTCATCTTATTTAGTCAACTCCAACAAACGGAAGAAGGTATCATGTCATCTTCACATAGGGAGAATGTCAAACAAGACTAATTAATCATGTCGCAAATATAAACAAGAATTTATCTTATTACGTCATCTCCAACATTGGAAGAAGATATAGGTTATCTTCCATGAGAGAAAGTCTAACAAGACTAGCTAATCTCAATCCAAAAGTCGTAATCAACTTACTAATTAAATTAGCAAAAGATTAGCGTCAATGGAATCAATATTAGCTAACAACTCTAGATCACCAACATGAGTTGGATTTTTATAACTCAAGATTGCCTAATTACTCTTTCCAAGCCAAGAATGCTCAAAATCTACTCTAACATCCTTCTAAGTATTTTATTAAACACTTAGAAGGCATACAAGGAAAGCATAGTAAAAGTGCAAGAAATATAAATCTACCAACTATCAATTTCAAGAAAAGTAAATCACAACTCAAATCAACATCAAAAGAACATCAAACATCAAATCTCATTAAAAGGAAAATCCAAATCCAACAAGTGTTCATCAATCACAAAACAATGCTCAAAAGAGAAATTAACAAGAGAATCAAGAAGAATTGAAGTGTAGAAATGAGAAATTGTAGAAGAAACAAGTTGAAAATAAGGAATTAAACATGGATCTATAACAATCTAACCTAATCCAAACCTAATTCTAGAGAGAAGAGGGAGCTTCTCTCTCTAGAAAACTAACTAAAGGCTCATGTTGGCTAAACTAATTGCTCCCCCTTTGCCCAAGCTTGAATTCTGCATGAAATAGCATTAGAAATGAGTTGGGTTGGGCCCAAAGTGCTTTAGAAATCGCTGGGGGCGATTTCACTTTAGTGGGCCACGAGCAGCATCGGCGCGCACGCGTACATGGCGCATGCGCGCCCCTATACACAAAGCAACATATGGCAAATTTTAAATCATTTTGAAGCCTTGGATGTTAGCTTTCCAACGCAACTGAAACCGCCTCATTTGGACCTCTGTAGCTCAAGTTATGGTCGATTGAGTGCGAAGAGGTCGGGCTTAACAGCTTTACGGTTCCTTCATTTCTTCATGAGTTCTCCCACTTTGCATGCTTTTCTCCTCACTTCTTCCATCCAATACTTGCCCTATAAACCTGAAATCACTCAAGAAATACATCAAGGCATCGAATTGAATTAAAGTGAATTGAATTTAGCTATTTTAAGGCCTAAAAAGCATGTTTTCACATTTAAGCACAAATCAAGGGAGAATTGCAAAACCATGCTATTTCATTGAATAAATGTGGGAAAAGGAGATAAAATCCCCAAATTAAGCACAAGATAAACCACAAAATTGGGGTTTATCAAATTATTTTGATGAGCCGGACTTTTGTGTGGTCAAGAATTCTACTAATAAATTCTCGTTGTAAAGTATAGTCTCTAAACCAAACAATAGTCCTTTCATACAAAAATTTATTTGTCACTAGTACAAACCCCTAAATTTATAAACCGAAGTATTGGAACCTCGGGTCGTTCTCCCTAGGAATTGCAATAAAGTGTTCTTGTTATTGGTTATGAAGTATATTTGGGGTTTTGAGATTTTAGACAAGAAACATAAATGACAAAGAAAATAAACTAACAACTAACAAAGCTCTTGGCAAGGTATGAGAACTAGAAGTCCTATCCTAGTTATCCTCCTCAACAAAATTAGAGAGAGGGAGAGTAGAGGAACAAGAAATTGTAAAGAAAAAGTAAATCAAAGCATGAATTAAACCTAGTTCTAAGAAATTCTAATCCCAATTCTAGAGAGAAGAGGGAGCATCTCTCTCTAGAAACTACTCTACATGATGCTAACACTTCAAACAATTGCTCCCCCTTTGCCCAAGCTTGAATTCTGCATGAAATAGCATTAGAAATGAGTTGGGTTGGGCCCAAAGTGCTTCAGAAATCGTTGGGGGCGATTTCACTTTAGTGGGCCACAAGCAGCATCGGTTCGCACGCGTACATGGCGCGTGCGCGCCCCTATACGCGAAGCAACATATAACAAATTTCATATCATTTCGAAGCCTCGGATGTTAGCTTTCTAACGCAACTGGAACCGTCTCATTTGGACCTCTGTAGCTCATGTTATGGTCGATTGAGTGCGAAGAGGTCGGGCTTGACAACTTTACGGTTCCTTTATTTCTTCATGAGTTCTCCCACTTTGCATGCTTTTCTCCTCACTTCTTCTATCCAATACTTGCCCTATGAACCTAAAATCACTCAACAAATACATCAAGGCATTAAATTAAATTAAAGTGAATTGAATTTAGCTATTTTAAGGTCTAAAAAGCATGTTTTCACATTTAAGCACAAATCAAGGGAGAATTGCAAAACAATGCTATTTCATTGAATAAATGTGGGAAAAGGTGATAAAATCCCCCAAATTAAGCACAAGATAAACCACAAAATTGGGGTTTATCAAATCTCCCCACACTTAAACTAAGCATGTCCTCATGCTAAAATCAAGAAAGAAGCAAAGGGACATCAACATTTATTCAATGCAAACTAACTACATGAAACCTATCTATATGCAATCTATCTACATGAATGCATCCACTTAGTCAAAATAAATAAATTCCCAAGAATACATATACAAACACAAGGGCTAAGGCAATAGCAATTACTCAACCCACAATTGAATTGAATTATTAAAAATATTTTACAAACTTGCAAGAAAAGAGATGATCATGGGTGGAAACATGTAATTGAGCAATCGAACCCTCACCGGATGTGTATCCGCTCTAGTCACCCAAGTGTATGGGGTTGATTCACTCAATCCTCCCCTAATCATGTTTTCCAAGATTTGTTTTTCATCTAACAATCAACAATTATTTTATGCATGCATACAAATATCATGAGGACTTCCCATAGGTTGTAATGGGGTTAGGGTCAAGGTAGGATGCATATGGTCAAGTGGGCTTGAGATTTGTATCCTTGATTAACTTAAACTTCCCACCTAACCTATGACAACCTATACAATTCTAAACAAATCTAACTACCCATTCTTCACTTTTTCACACACTCATGCATTCTCTTTTTGTTCACCACCCATATGCATTGACTTTTATTGATCCTTGCTTTGGGGTATTTTGTCCCCTTTTTATTGCAATTCTTTGTCTTTCTTTTTCTATTTTTATTATTTATTTTCATTTTTCTCTTTTTTTTAAAGTCAAAAAAATTTTTTTTTCAAACTAAAATATATACACAAGAACATCAATGCATATGGTTTACACATGATTAATACATGAGTATGTACCCATATCCCAAGATTCTCAACACAAGTACAAAAACACACTTTTATCTCTACCCAATGTTCCCAACTCTCCCAAAATCAAATGATAAACACTCTCACTAGCCTAAGCTAATCAAAGATCCAAATTAAGGGATATTTATTGTTTTTCACTTAGGCTTGTAATGTGCTACAATTAAGAACAAGTGGGTTAAGCATAGGCTCAAAATCGGCTAACAATGGAAGATAAAACGTAGGCTTATTTGGGTAAGTGAGCTATTTGAACAATGGCCTCAATCATATAAATGCATGTATACACAAAATAATGGACATATAGAATTAAACAAATCAAAGATTACAATCATAGGAAGAGAATAATGCACACAAGAATGAAAATAAGTGGTTACATATGATGTAACCACACAATTAGGCTCAAATCTCACATGCTTGTGTTCTTAGCTCAAAAATCATGTTCCTCAAGTGTATAATTTAAGCAAGTTCTAAAAAAAATTTTTCTTTTCAATTAGGGTGCCCTATAGATAAAATCCTTGGAAAATATCATGATTTTGACTAAGCTTAATATATACAAAAGTGTTGGGATTAGAAACTTGTCACCCAAAAATGCCGAGCGGTCGGACGACCTCCCCATATTTAAAAGTTTGCACGGTCCTTGGTGCATCCAAAGATGAACAAGGGGGTACGGCGACTTTCCTAGTTGCTACCTTCAGTTGGTAGGTCAACCGATGCTGCGTGTTCTTCTCCCACTTCCGTTTTTGCTTATGATGATTCATCCTGAACATAGAAAACAGGAGATAATAAGACAGGTAAATGCACAAGCAAGGAAGCATGGATTGTTGAAATGAGGTAAATCACTAGAATTGAGTGAGTGAATTAGTGTGACAATAATGAAAAATAAGTGTGTGGGTCCTAACTTGCATGCGGTTTAGAACTCACACCCTAGTATTTAAAAATCATGTCACAATTATACAAAAGAAAACATGCACTTCACTCATTCTAGTGTGCTTGAGATACTTGAAAAGACTTGTAGGTTAAGTCAACCACACAAGTAGTGAAGAGGCATGAAAGCATTCAAGCAATTAATCAAGCAATTGTGAAATTGGATAATGCATGGACATTGATTGATGTGTAGGTAAACTTAGTGAACAAAATATTATATGAAACTCACACAACAATCAATGACACATATTGAAGTTGTTGCAACACCTAAGTGACATAGAGGTGAAACACATGGATGCTATGGAACTTAGGAAAAGGAAGATAGAAGTGAAAAATCAATCACACAGCAAGCCCGGCCCACAAAGCTTTACAAAGCTCAAAAATATGTCACTATGTAAGCTTTCGATCCAATTTCAAAATTTCAAAAATCTCAATGCTTGAAATAGGTGATGGTTACTTAGAACAAGCATCCAAAAAAAATGTATTGATAATATACAATTTGCCTAACAATGGATGATGAATGCATGGTGGCCAAAACATGAAATTCAAAGAGGTAAGATGCATGAAGGCAATGTAACAAGTACTTGGTATTCAAAAGTGTTAAACATGAAAAATTCCAAACCAAGTAATAAATTGCAACCTCAACAAAGAAATTCAACAATGACAATAACGACAATGATGTTAAACTAACATCCCATTAGTAATAAGCAGCAGTAAATCATAAACAAGATTAGTAATCCAACACTTATAATGGAAAACAAAAATTAAACTAACTAACTAACTAAAAGAAATGGTGTTATATGATGCTTGGTAGTGTTAGATGATGATTGAAGGCTGGAAAGAGAAGAGAAGAAGGAAAGAAATGGAAAGAGGAGAAGAAAAGAAGGTGAGTGAAACAGGGCGATCCACGTGTGGGCGTCATGTGCGTGTAAGCGTGGATTGATGAAAATGGAAGCGACGTGGACGCGTTCAGTGCACGTACGCGTGCATGGCAAAGTAGAGAGTCGAAGCGCATGCACAAGGTACGCGTGCGCATGCCTTTGGGCACAAAGTTGGCACACTTCAGGCACAACTCTCGGGTGAATGTATGGAGGGGTGGAAAAACTCAATCCACGCATACGCGTACATGGCGCGTCCGCGTGGATGGTCGAAAATGCTTGAGGCGCGCATACGCGCCAGGTGCGCGCACGCGCGGGTTGGTGCTCTTTTTTTCAAATTTTTTTTTATGTTTTTTGCACCAAACCAAGCATTCCTAACCTCCAAACAACTACCGAAACATCACAAAACCTTATTTGACCTACTAGACTCCCAATTAAACTCAACTAATCAAACAAAACATGAAATTAAATCTAGATTACCAATATTTACAAAGAGGAAAAGGGAAAGATGTTACCATGGTGGGTTGTCTCCTACCTAGCACTTTTGTTTATTGTCCTTAAGTTGGACTTATGGGGAACTCCTCTCAAGGTGGCTTGTTCTTGAAGCCATCTTGGAACATCCACCAATGCTTGGTTTTCCATTGTGCCTCAAGATTCCTTATTAGTTGCACCAAGTGTTGATGGAGTTCTTCACAAGTTTGGGGCTCCCAAAATTGATCTTCTTCTTGTAATCTGGGGTCCCACACTTTATTTTCACACCCGTCTCGAAGTTGACTCTCATTATTAGCCCATCCGGGTGGTGAACAAGGTGAATTCTCTATAAAGTGACCAACAATCCTTCTAGACCTATCTAGATGAGCACTACTCCAACCTTTATATCTCATGTTTGATGCATCAACCATAATGAGCCTTGATTTGCAACACCAACCACAAAACATCTTTCTTTTACGCTTCATCCCACAAAGCATCCTAAGTTGGCCATCCATTTCAAGCAAACCATATTCAAGTGGGATAATAAAGATAATAGAAATGAGTTTCACCCACTCAAATGAAGGTGTAGATGGCAACCTAGACAAAGGTGATTGCAAGGGTCTTGACAAGGCGTATTCAATTCCCATCCTCTTTTTTCTAAGGACTTCCACCTCTTCACAAGATCTCTTAATTTCAATCCTTTGTTCAACAATTTTATCTAAACCTTTTCCCTTACTGGTACACGAAATTGTGATCTCTGGTAAGGGCTCCAAAAACTTGGTGCTCTAATCTCAATTCATAATTTGTCACAACTTCGATACAACTAACCAGCAAGTGCACTGGGTCGTCCAAGTAATAAACCTTACGTGAGTAAGGGTTGATCCCACGGAGATTGTTGGTATGAAGCAAGCTATGGTCACCTTGTAAATCTCAGTCAGGCGGATATAAAATAGTTATGGAGTTTTCGAAAATAAATAATAAACTAAGGATAGAAACACTTATGTAATTCATTGGTGAGAATTTTAGATAAGCGTGTAGAGATGCTTTCGTTCCTCTGAATCTCTGCTTTCCTGCTGTCTTCATCCAATCAGTCTTACTCCTTTCTATGGCTGGCTTTATGCAAGGGCATCACCGTTGTCAATGGTTACATCCCCTCCTCTTGTGAAAATGGTCCAAATGCTCTGTCACAGCACGGCTAATCATCTGAGGTTCCCGATCATGCTGGAATAGGATTCACCCTCCTTTTGCGTCTGTCACTACGCCCAGCAATCGCGAGTTTGAAGCTCGTCACAGTCATTCAATCCCAGAATCCTACTCGGAATACCACAGACAAGGTTTAGACTTTTCAGATTCTCATGAATGCTGCCATCAATCTAGCTTACACCACGAAGATTCTAATTAAGAGATCCAAGAGATAATCATTCAATCGAAGGTAGAACGGAAGTGGTTGTTAGGCACGCGTTCATAGGGAATGATGATGATTGTCACATTCATCACATTCAGGTTGAAGTGCGAATGAATATCTTAGAAGTGGAATAAGTTGAATTCAATAGAAAAATAGTAGTACTTTGTATTAATCTTTGAGGAACAGCAGAGCTCCACACCTTAATTTATGGAGTGTAGAAACTCTACCGTTGAAAATACATAAGTGATAATGGAGTTCATTGGTCTCGGCCCCAGAGGGGAACCGGAGTAACCAAGACTGCGAATACAATGATAAAAAGTTTTATTTATACTAAACTAGTCACTAGGGTTTACAGAAGTAAGTAATTGATGCATAAATCCACTTCTGGGGCCCACTTGGTGTGTGCTTGGGCTGAGCTTGAATGTTACACGTGTAGAGGTCAATCTTGGAGTTGAACGCCAGCTTTTGTGCCATTTTGGGCGTTGAACTCCACTTTGCAACTTGTTTCTGGCGCTGGACGCCAGAATTGGGTAGAGAGCTGGCGTTAAACGCCAGTTTGCGTCATCTAAACTTGGGCAAAGTATGGACTATTATATATTGCTGGAAGGCCCTGGATGTCTAATTTCCAACGCAATTGGAAGCGCGCCATTTTGAGTTTTGTAGCTCCAGAAAATCTATTTTGAGTGCAGGGAGGTCAGAATCCAACAGCATCAGCAGTCCTTCTTCAACCTCTGAATCTGATTTTTGCTCAAGTCCCTCAATTTCAGCCAGAAAATACCTGAAATCACAAAAAAACACACAACTCATAGTAAAGTCCAGAAATGTGAATTTAACATAAAAACTAATAAAAACATCCCTAAAAGTAACCAGATTCTACTAAAAACATACTAAAAACAATGCCAAAAAGCGTATAAATTATCCGCTCATCACAACACCAAACTTAAATTGTTGCTTGTCCCCAAACAACTGAAAATCAAATAGGATAAAAAGAAGAGAATATACTATAAATTCCAAACTATCAATGAAACATAGCTCCAATCAGATGAGCGGGACTTGTAGCTTTTTGCCTCTTGAATAGTTTTGGCATCTCACTTTATCCATTGATGTTCAGAATGATTGGCATCTTTAGGAACTCAGAGTTCAAATAGTGTTATTGATTCTCCTAGTTCAGTATGATGATTCTTGAACACAGCTACTTTATGAGTCTTGGCCGTGGCCCTAAGCACTTTGTTTTCCAGTATTACCACCAGATACATAAATGCCACAGACACATATTTCTGCTTGCTTTTTCTCTCTAATTTTTTTTTTCGCTATTTTTTTTCTTTTTTTTTTCTGCAAGCTTTGTTCTTTGCTGCTTTTTCTTGCTTCAAGAATCATTTTTATGATTTTTCAGATTATCAAATAACATGTCTCCTAGTCATCATTCTTTCAAAAGCCAACATATTTAACATTCTTAAACAACAACTTCAAAAGATATATGCACTGTTCAAGCATACATTCAGAAAACAAGAAGCATTGTCACCACATCAATATAATTAAACTAAGTTCAAGGATAAATTCAAAACTCATGTACTTCTTGTTCTTTTGAATTAAAATAGTTTTTTTATTTAAGAGAGGTGATGGATTTATAGGACATTCATAACTTTAAGACAAAGTTACTAAATACTAATGATCATGTAATGAAGACACAAACATAGATAAGCACTTAACATAGAGAAAACGAAAACAGAGAATGTAAGAACAAGGAATGAGTCCACCTTAGTGATGGTGGTATTTTCTTCTTGAGGAACCAATGATGTCCTTGAGCTCTTCTATGTCTCTTCCTTGTCTTTGTTGCTCCTCCCTCATTGCTTTTTGATCTTCTCTTATTTCATGAAGGATGATGGAGTGCTGTTGATGTTCCACCCTTAGTTGTCCCATGTTGGAACTTAATTCTCCTAGGGAGGTGTTGATTTGCTCCCAATAGTTTTGTGGAGGAAAATGCATTTGAGGCATCTCTGGGATCTCATGGTGATGAGCTTCCTGCGCCTCTTGAGCTCCATGAATGAGCTCTCTTGCTTGCTCCATCTTTTTCTTAGTGATGGGCTTCTCTTCCTCAATGTGAATGTCTCCTTCTATGAAAGCTCCAGCTGAGTAACATAGATGGCAAATAAGATGAGGAAAAGCTAGCCTTGCCCCAGGGGAGGGCTTTTCGGCTATTTTGTAGAGTTCAAGGGAGATGACTTCATGAACTTCGACTTCCTCTCCAATCATGATGCTATGAATCATGATGGCCCGATCCACAGTAACTTCAGATCAGTTTCTAGTGGGGATGATGGAGCGTTGGATGAACTCCAACCATCCTCTAGCCACAGGCTTGAGGTCCAGTCTTCTTAGTTGAACCGGCTTGCCTTTGGAGTCAATCTTCCATTGAGCTCCTTCCACACATATGTCCATGAGGACTTGGTCCAACCTTTGATTAAAGTTGACCCTTCTAGTGTAGGGGCGTGCATCTCCTTGCATCATAGGCAAGTTAAACGCCAACCTCACATTTTTCGGACTAAAATCTAAGTATTTCTCCCGAACCATAGTTAGATAATTCTTTGGGTTTGGGTTCTTACTTTGATCATGGTTCCTAGTGATCCATGCATTGGCATAGAACTCTTGAACCATTAGGATGCCGACTTGTTGGATGGGTTTTGTTAGAACTTCCCAACCTCTTCTTTGGATTTCATGTCGGATCTCCGGATACTCATTTTTCTTGAGTTTGAAAGGGACCTCGGGGATCACCTTCTTCTTGGCCACAACATCATAGAAGTGGTCTTGATGAGCTTTGGAGATGAACCTTTCCATCTCCCATGACTCGGAGGTGGAAGCTTTTGTCTTCCCTTTCCCTTTTCTAGAGGATTCTCCGGTCTTGGGTGCCATCAATGGTAATGGAAAAACAAAAAGCTTATGCTTTTACCACACCAAACTTAGAATTTTGCTCGCCCTCGAGCAAGAGAAGAAAGAATATATGAAGAAGAAGAAGAAAATATGGAGAGGAGGGGGGAGGTGTGTTTCGGCCAAGAAGAGAAAAGAGGGTTGTGTTGTGTGAAAATGAGGAAGAATGGAGGGTTATATATAGGGAAGGGAGGGGGGTAAGGTTCGGCCATAAGGGTGGGTTTTAGGTGGGAAATTGATTTTGAATTTTGAAGGTAAGTGGAGTTTATGAGGTAGGTTTATGGGGAAGAGTGGATGGATGTGAGTGGTGAAGTGGTGATAGGGAAGAGAGATTGAGGTGATTGGTGAAGAGTTTTGGGGAAGAGTGTTTATGGGATTGTGTGAAAGAGGGGTGAGAAGAAGTGAGTGCAGGTAGGTGGGGATCCTGTGTGGTCCACAGATCCTGAGGTGATCCTGTGGGGTCCACAGATCCTGAGGTGTTCAAGGATTTACAACCTTGCACCAAATTGGGCATGCAAAATGCCCTTGCACACAACTCTGGGCGTTCAGCGCCAGATTGGTGCTTGTTCTGGGCGTTGAACGCCCATTTGTAGCCCATTTCTGGTGTTGAACGCCAGAACCATGCTTGTTCTAGGCGTTCAGCGCCAGCTCTTCTCCAGGGTGCATTTCTGGCGTTCAAACGCCCAGATGCTACCTATTTCTGGCGTTCAGCGCTAGAACCATGCTCTGTTCTGGCATTGAACGCCCAAAACATGCTTCTTACTGGCGTTTAAACGCCAGTAAGGTCTTCCTCCAGGGTATGATTTTTTTTCTGCTGTTTTTTATTCCGTTTTCAATTTTTATATTTATTTTGTGACTCCACATGATCATGAACCTAATAAAACATGAAAAACAATGAAAATTAGATAAATAAACATTGGGTTGCCTCCCAACAAGCGCTTCTTTAATGTCAATAGCTTGATAGTGGGCTCTCATGGAGCCTCACAGATGTGCAGAGCTTTGTTGAGACCTCCCAACACCAAACTTAGAGTTTGGATATAGGGGTTTGACACCAAACTTAGAGTTTGGTTGTGGCCTCCCAACACCAAACTTAGAGTTTGACTGTGGGGGCTTTGTTCGACTCTGCTTTGAGAGAAGCTTTTTATGCTTCCTCTCCATGGATGCAGAGAGAGATCCTTGAGTTGTAAACACAAGGTTGTCCTCATTTATTTGAAGGATCAATTCTCCTCTGTCCACATCAATCACAGCTCTTGCTGTGGCTAGGAAGGGTCTTCCAAGGATGATGAATTCATCCTCATCCTTCCCAGTATCTAGGACTATGAAATCAGTAGGGATGTAAAGGCCTTCAACCTTTACTAACACATCCTCTACTTGTCCATAAGCCTGTTTTCTTGAATTGTCTGCTATCTCTAACGAGATTTTAGTGGCTTGCACCCCAAAGATTCCCAGTTTCTCTATTACAGAGAGGGGCATGAGGTTTATTCCTGAACCAAGGTCACACAGAGCCTTAAAGATCATGGTGCCTATAACTTGGCAGCTTGCTCTTCAGTAACATCCTCATTCTCTTCAGAAGAGGAATACTCATCAGAGCTCATGAATGGCATAAGGAGGTTTAATGGAATCTCTATGGTCTCTAGATGAGTCTCAGATTCCTTTGGTTCCTCAGAGGAAAACTCCTTATTGATCACTGGACGTCCCAGGAGGTCTTCCTCCTTAGGATTCATGTCCTCTCCTTCCCTTACAGGTTCGACCATGGTGGTTATGTCAATGGCCTTGCACTCTCCTTTTGGATTTTCTTCTGTATTGCTTGGGAGGGTACTAGGAGGAATTTCAGTGATCCTTTTACTCAGCTGGCCCACTTGTGCTTCCAAATTTCTAATGGAAGACCTTGTTTCATTCATAAAACTTATAGTGGCCTTGGACAGATCAGAGACTAAGTTTGCTAAATTAGAGGTATTTTGTCCAGAGTTCTCTGTCTGTTGCTGAGTGGATGATGGAAAAGGTCTACTATTGTTAAACCTATTTCTTCCACCATTATTAAAGCCTTGTTGAGGCTTTTGATCCTTCCATGAAAGATTTGGATGATTTCTCCATGATGGATTATAGGTGTTTCCATAAGGTTCACCTAAGTAATTTACCTCTGCTATTGCAGGGGATCCACCTGCAGAAGTATCCAACGACATCTTAGCTAATTCAGACAGACCATCATAGAATATATCCAGGATGGTCCATTCTGAAAGCATGTTAGAAGGACACTTTTTTGTCAACTATTTGTATCTTTCCCAAGCTCCATAGAGGGATTCACCTTCTTTTTGTCTGAAGGTTTGAACATCCACTCTAAGCTTGCTCAACTTTTGAGGAGGAAATAACTTGGCTAAGAAAGCCGTGACCAGCTTATCCCAAGAGTTTAGGCTGTCTTTGGGTTGAGAGTCCAACCATATTCTAGCTCTGTCTCTCACAGCAAAAGGGAAAAGCATGAGCCTGTAGACTTCAGGATCTACTCTATTAGTCTTGACAGTATCACAGATCTGCAAGAATTCAGTTAAGAACTGAAAAGGATCTTCAGATGGAAGTCCATGAAACTTGCAGTTCTGCTGTATCAGAGAAACTAGCTGAGGTTTCAGCTCAAAATTGTTTGCTCCAATGGCAGGAATGGAGATGCTTCTTCCATGTAAATTGGAATTAGGTGTAGTAAAGTCACCAAGCATCCTCCTTGTATTATTGTTGTTGGGTTCGGCTGCCATCTCCTTTACTTGTTCGAAATTTTCAATAAGGTTGTCTCTGGATTGTTGTAATTTAGCTTCTCTTAGTTTCCTCTTCAGAGTCCTTTCACGTTCTGGATCAGCTTCAACAAGAACGCCTTTTTCCTTGTTCCTGCTCATAAGAAAGAGAAGAGAACAAGAAAAGAAGAGAAATCCTCTATGTCACAGTAAAGAGGTTCCTTATTGTTAGTAGAAGAAGAAAAGGAATAGGGGAGAAGAAGAATGAAGAATCCAAACACAAAGGTAAGGATAGGAGCAGTGATGTGAGATGAAGAGAAGTGTTAGTAGATGAATAAATAATTAGAAGGAGATGAGGGAGAAGGATTTTCGAAAATAGTTTTTTTGAAAAAAAAAAGGTTAGTAATTTTCGAAAATTAAAATAAAAAATTAAAATAATTAGTTGATTAAAAAGAATTTTTGAAAAAGAGAAGAGATATTTTCGAAAATTAGAGAGAGAGAGTTAGTTAGGTAGTTTTGAAAAAGATAAGAAACAAACAAAAAGTTAGTTAGTTAGTTGAAACAAATTTTGAAAATCAATTTTGAAAAGACAAGAAGATGATAAGTTAGAAAAGATATTTTGAAATCAAATTTTTGAAAAAGATAAGATAAGAAAATATTTTTGAAAAGATATGATTGAAATTAGTTTTGAAAAAGATTTTATTTTTAAAATCACAATTAATGACTTGATTCACAAGAAATCACAAGATATGATTCTAGAACTCAAAGTTTGAATCTTTCTTAACAAGTAAGTAACAAACTTGAAATTTTTGAATCAAAACATTAATTAATGATGTTATTTTCGAAAATTATGATATAAAATTAAGAAAAAGATTTTTGAAAAAGATTTTTATAATTTTCGAAAATAACTAAGAAAAATGAAAAAGATTTGATTTTTGAAAAAAATTTTGAAAAAGATAAGATTTTTAAATTGAAACTTTGATTTGACTCATAAAAACAGCCAGATTTTAAAAATTTTAAAAGAAGTCAAATCTAATTTTCGAAATTTTAAGAGAGAAAAAGGGAAAGATATTTTTTTTTATTTTTGAATTTTTAATGATGAGAGAGAAAAATTAAAACATCATTTTCATGTTTTTCTCTTTTATTTTTGAATCAAAACAAGGAATGCATGCAAGAACACTATGAATGTCAAGATGAACACCAAGAACACTTTGAATGTCAAGATGAACATCAAGAACATATTTTTGAAAATTTTTATATGCAAAGAAAACATGCAAGATACCAAACTTATAAATCTTTCATGTTTAGACTCTATGGATGCAAGAATGCATATGAAAAATAAGAAAAGATGCAAAACAAGAAAACATCAAGATCAAACAAGAAGACTTACCAAGAACAACTTGAAGATCATGAAGAACACCATGAATGCATGAATTTTTTGAAAAATGCAAGATGAAAATGCAATTGACACCAAACTTTCAACTTGACTCAAGACTCAAACAAGAACCATGAAATATTTTTGATTTTTATGATTTTATGATTTTTTTGTATTTTCTTTTAATTTTTTTTTTCGAAAACCATTTTGAAAAAGAAAAATAAGGATTCCAAAATTTTTAATATGAATTCCAGGAATCTTTTGCTCTTTAGTCTAAAGCTCCAATCATGGGGTCAGGCATGGCTTAATAGCCAGCCAAGCTTTAGTATGTAACTCAGACATGACACGCCTAACATGCCCTACAGAGGAATTAGATATGGCTTTACAGCCAGCCAGGCTTCAACATGCTTCATGAAACACTAGAATTCATTCTTAAAAATTCTGAAGAAAAATATATTTTTGAAAACATTTTTTTTTCGAAAAAAAGGAGAAATTTTTTGAAAGATTTTTAAAAAATTTTTGAAAATAAAACAAAAAGAAAATTACCTAATCTGAGCAACAAGATGAACCGTCAGTTGTCCAAACTCGAACAATCCCCGGCAACGGCGCCAAAAACTTGGTGCACGAAATTGTGATCTCTGGTAATTGCTCCAAAAACTTGGTGCTCTAATCTCAATTCATAATTTGTCACAACTTCGATACAACTAACCAGCAAGTGCACTGGGTCGTCCAAGTAATAAACCTTACGTGAGTAAGGGTCGATCCCACGGAGATTGTTGGTATGAAGCAAGCTATGGACACCTTGTAAATCTCAGTCAGGCGGATATAAAATAGTTATGGAGTTTTCGAAAATAAATAATAAACTAAGGATAGAAACACTTATGTAATTCATTGGTGAGAATTTCAGATAAGCGTGTAGAGATGCTTTCGTTCCTCGGAATCTCTGCTTTCCCGCTGTCTTCATCCAATCAGTCTTACTCCTTTCTATGGCTGGCTTTATGCAAGAGCATCACCGTTGTCAATGGTTACATCCCCTCCTCTTGTAAAAATGGTCCAAATGCTCTGTCACAGCACGGCTAATCATCTGAGGTTCCCGATCATGCTGGAATAGGATTCACCCTCCTTTTG
>NC_029785.2:64590821-64624578 GCF_000816755.2 Arachis ipaensis | reverse complement strand
AAAACAGTAGTACTTTGCATTGATCTTTGAGGAACAGCAGAGCTCCACACCTTAATCTATGGAGTGCAGAAACTCTACCGTTGAACATACATAAGTGATAATGGAGTTCATTGGTCTCGGTCCCAGAGGGGAACCGGAGTAACCAAGACTGCGAATACAATGATAAAAAGTTCTATTTATACTAAACTAGTCACTAGGGTTTACAGAAGTAAGTAATTGATGCATCAATCCACTTCTGGGGCCCACTTGGTGTGTTCTTGGGCTGAGCTTGAATGTTACACGTGTAGAGGTCAATCTTGGAGTTGAACGCCAGCTTTTGTGCCATTTTGGGCGTTGAACTCCACTTTGCAACTTGTTTCTGGCGCTGGACGCCAGAATTGGGCAGAGAGCTGGCGTTGAACGCCAGTTTGCGTCATCTAAACTTGGGCAAAGTATGGACTATTATATATTGCTGGAAAGCCCTGGATGTCTACCTTTCAACGCAATTGGAAGCGCACCATTTTGAGTTCTGTAGCTCCAGAAAATCCATTTTGAGTGCAGGGAGGTCAGAATCCAACAACATCAGCTGTCCTTCTTCAACCTCTGAATCTGATTTTTGCTCAAGTTCCTCAATTTCAACTAGAAAATACCTGAAATCACAGAAAAACACACAACTCATAGTAAAGTCCAGAAATGTGAATTTAACATAAAAACTAATAAAAACATCCCTAAAAGTAACCAGATTCTACTAAAAACATACTAAAAACAATGCCAAAAAGCGTATAAATTATCCGCTCATCACTTACTCAAATCATAAATGGGAGGACGAGAGAGATTTACCTCCATATTGCTTTCAAACCCAACGGGAGAAGGTTCTTCATGCTCAAAGGATTCTTCACTACTAAGACTTGGTGTTTGATCTTCTTCACCAAGGGAACTCAATTCTTGCTCTATCCCATCCGAGGCTTCATATGGAATATGCCTTGGAAGGTGTGCACTTTCCTCCCTAGCATCAATTTCAATCATCTTGGAGTGATTTTCTTCAACTCTATGTTCCCAAGGAGATTCCGCATCTCCTAAGTCTTCAACCATCTCTTCCTCTACTTCAACAGTTATGGCTTCCTCCAATTGTTCTAATACAAAGCAACTTCCCTCATTTTCCACCAATCTCTTCTTCATGTTATGCTCTTCATTTGATTCTCCACATGCAGCCATCGGAGTTCCTTGAGTGTTCAAGCATTGGGATGCTAACCGGTTTACCACCTCATCCAAGGCAGCCGTGAATTGTTCTACATCCCTTTTCATCTCCTTTTGTCCTTGAACAAGAACATTAAGGATATCATCCATTGGAGGTTGGGGTGAATGGAAGGGTTCATCAATTTGGGAAAAGGATTTAGAGTCGAAAGGTGGTTCTTCTTGGTAGAGTTGTGGTGGGCTAATATTTTCCCTTCTTTCCATTTGTTGCACAACACACTCCATGGTTGCTTGGAATTGTTCCAATGCCTCCTTGAAACGATCCCTTGACTCTTGCTCCTCTTGGATATCATGAGTAGGATCATATGGCTCTTGGATTGAAGGGCATGAATATTCTTCTATGGGAGGTTGTGGTGGAAAGTAGTATTCATCTTGTGGTTGGAAATTTTCATACATTGGAGGTGGTTCATCTTGGTAATAATATGGAGGGGGTGGCTCTTGAAAATGTTGATATTGGAATGGTGGTGGCTCTATATGTGGTTCATATGGCTCATATAGTTGTTGGTAGGATGGATATGGATCAGGGTCATATGAAGATGGTTGGTGAAAGGTGGCTTGTGAGTATGGTTGATGGCTATGTTGAAGATATGGCTCATAGGTGTATGGTGGTAGTTTTTGGAAGTCACAAGGGGATTCACCATAACTATTGGACTGGTATGCATCATAGAATGGCTCTTCTTCATAGTGCATTGGTGGAGGTTGTTGCCAAGAGGATTGATCATATGCATATGGCTCCTCCCACCTTTGGTTATCCCATCCTTGATGCACATCATCATTGAAGTTCCCATTTCCTACAACATAGTTGTAATCACACTCATAGCCAAAGTGAGAATTCATAGTGAAAAGTGAAAATAAGAAACAAAAGCTAACAAGAAATAATGAAACAAAGTCCTAAAACTAACAAAAACTAACAAGCAATCCAAAAATCAAGTTATTCACAATAGTCACATATATACAATAACCAATAACGTAACACCATTGCGATTCCCCGGCAACGGCGCCATTTTGATGAGCCGGACTTTTGTGTGGTCTAGAATTCTACTAATGAATTCTGGTTGTAAAGTATAGTCTCTAAACCAAACAATAGTCCTTTCATACAAAAATTTGTTTGTCACTAGTACAAACCCCTAAATTTATAAACCGAAGTATTGAAAGCTCGGGTCGTTCTCCCTAGGAATTGCAATAAAGTGTTCTTGTTATTGGTTATGAAGTATGTATGGGGTTTTGAGATTTTAGACAAGAAATATAAATGGCAAAGAAAATAAACTAACAACTAACAAAGCTCTTGGCAAGGTATGAGAACTAGAAGTCCTATCCTAGTTATCCTCCTCAATTATGACCACAAATTATCCATTGCTACCACTTAGTTAACCTCTAACCATGGAGGAAAGTCAAGTGGATGAATCAACTTGATTCCACAAGTCCTAGCCAACTCCCAAGGGAAAGACTAGCTTTAGTGGTATCCAAATCAATTAGCAACTTCTAATTATCAATTAACAAAGGAATTAGATAACTTAAAATTAGAGAGAGGGAGAGTAGAGGAACAAGAAATTGTAAAGGAAAAGTAAATCAAAGCATGAATTAAACCTAGATCTAAGAAATTCTAATCCTAATTCTAGAGAGAAGAGGGAGCTTCTCTCTCTAGAAACTACTCTACATGATGCTAACACTTCAAACAATTGCTCCCCCTTTGCCCAAGCTTGAATTCTGCATGAAATAGCATTAGAAATGGGTTGGGTTAGGCCCAAAGTGCTTCAGAAATCGTTGGGGGCGATTTCACTTTAGTGGGCCACGAGCAGCATCGGTGCGCACACGTACATAGCGCGTGCGTACCCCTATACACGAAGCAACATATGGAAAATTTTATATCATTTCGAAGCCCCGGATGTTAGCTTTCCAAAGCAACTAAAACCGCCTCATTTGGACCTCTGTAGCTCAAGTTATGATCGATTGAGTGTGAAGAGGTCGGGCTTTATGACCTCTGGACCTCATTTAGGGTTTAGGGTTTAGGGTTTAGGGTTTAGGGTTTAGGGTTTAGGGTTTAGGGTTTACGGTTCCTTCATTTCTTCATGAGTTCTCCCACTTTGCATGCTTTTCTCCTCACTTCTTCCATCCAATACTTGCCCTATGAACCAGAAATCACTCAACAAATACATCAAGGCATCAAATTGAATTAAAGTGAATTGTTTTTAGCTATTTTAAGGCCTAAAAAGCATGTTTTCACATTTAAGCACAAATCAAGGGAGAATTGCAAAACCATGCTATTTCATTGAATAAATGTGAGAAAAGGTGATAAAATCCTCCAAATTAAGCACAAGATAAACCACAAAATTTGGATTTATCAATCCACCATATCTATCGTCTTGGTATGCACCTTGGAATGGGTTCTGACCATAGTAATTTGGTGGGTGATGGTTGTCACGAAAGTGTCCACCATAACTATTTTCTCGACATGCATTGTTGAATGGTCGTCGTCCATGGTAGTTTGGAAGGTGTTGTTGCCTAAAGGGTTGACCTTGATGGATGTTCCTGTTATAGCTTTCATTCCTTTCAACAATATTCGAACCGAACTCAAAGCGACGGGGGTGAGAACTCATAGTAATTATTAAAAATAAAAAACGAAAATAAAAACAAATAGACAGGTAAAAGAAAATATTTACAATAACCAATAATAAGGCACACAGTTGCAATTCCTCGCCAACAGCGCCATTTTGACGAACAAAACTCTCACGCAATCTAGAATTTTCACAAATAAATTTGCGTTGTAAGTATAGCTTCTAGACTGACAAGAATTCCTTTCGTACAATAGTTTTGTTTGTCACTAAAGCAAACCCAATAAAATTGATAACCAAAGTATTGAAACCTCGGGTCGTCTCTCAAGGAATTGCAGGGCAGTGTGATTTGTTATTGGTTATAGAAAAGGTAGAATTTTTGGGTTTTTAAAATAGGGAGCAAGTAATTTAAATGACAAGGAAAATAAATTACTAATTAGAAAATCTCTTGGCAAGGTATGAGAATTGGAATTTCTATCCTAGTTATCATTATCAGGTGTGATGGGAATTGGGTTTTCAATCCCACTTAGTCAACCCTTACGAAAGCAAAGGAAAGTCAAGTGGACTGATTAATTTAATCTTCAAGTCCTAGTCAACTCCTATGGGAAGACTAGCTTTTAGAGCGATCCAAATCAATCAGCGAGTCCAATTTCAATCAACAGCTGAGTTTGATAACTCAAGTGTTACCAATCACTTAACCAAAACCAAAAGGGAAAATAAATCTAAATTAAATTGAAAGCATCATAAATAGAATAAAATAATCATTAATCTGAAATACCTCAAATAATATTAAATAGAATATTCAAATCTTGACATGAAAAGGTTCATAAGCTAAATTGGAACATTAACAAGTAAAAGCATTGGAATAAATAAAAATAGAAGAGAAACATTAATTAAAGGAAATATTTGAACCTGGCATTGGAGTAATAAAAATAAAAGGAATCCTAATCCTAAAACCTAAGAGAGAGGAGAGAACCTCTCTCTCTCTCTGAAACTACATCTAAACCTAAAAGTGTGTATATTATAATTGTCTCTCAGTTGTTATTTGATTCCCCCATTCTCTGGCTTATATTCTGTGTTTCTAAATTTGGAATTGGACTGAAAAAGGGTCCAGAAATCGCTGGGGGCATTTTCTGAAGATTCTTGTACGTGGCGTCTGTCACGCGTTCACGTGATTTAGGAGTTTTCCTTGTCACGCGTACGCGTCGGTCTCGCGTACGCGTCATTTGCATTCTGCTCAAGGCACGCGTCCGCGTCGTCCACGAGTTTGCGTCGATGCCATTTCGCGCTAGGCATGCGTTCGCATCGTCCATGCGTTCGCGTCGCTGCCCTTTTCTTCAAAACTCCATTTTTGTGCTTTCCTTCCATTTTTGTATGTTTCCTTTTTGTCCTTTAGGCCATTCCTGCCCTATGAGACCTGAAAATACTTAACACACTGGTGCACGAAATTGTGATCTCAGGTAACGGCGCCAAAAACTCTGTATGCACGTCTTAATAAATCATTTTTCAATCACAACTACGATACAACTAACCAGCAAGTGCACTGGGTCGTCCAAGTAATAAAACCTTACGTGAGTAAGGGTCGATCCCACGGAGATTGTTGGTATGAACCAAGCTATGGTCATCTTGTAAATCTCAGTCAGGCGGATAATAATTGATTATGGAGTTTTCGAAAATAATACTAATTAAACAGAAAATAAAGATAGAAATACTTATGTATATCACTGGTGAGAATTTCACATAAGCGTATAGAGATGCTTTCATCCCTCTGAATCTTTGCTTTCCTGCTGTCTTCATCCAATCAGTCCTACTCCTTTCCATGGCTGGCTTTATGTAAGGACATCACCATTGTCAATGGCTACTTTTCATCCTCTCTGGAAAATGGTCCAATGCGCTGTCACTGCATGGCTAATTGTCTGGAGGCATCACCGTGGTCAATGGCTGCATCCTATCCTCTTGTGAAAATGGTCCAAATGCTCCGTCACAGCACGGCTAATCATCTGAGGTTCTCAATCATACTGGAATAGGATTCACCCTCCTTTTGCGTCTGTCACTACGCCCAGCACTCGCGAGTTTGAAGTTCGTCACAGTCATTCAATCCCAGAGTCTTATACGGAATACCACAGACAAGGTTTAGACTTTCCGGACTCTCATGAATGCCGCCATCAATCTAGCTTATACCACGAAGATTCTGATTAAGAGATCCAAGAGATAATCATCCAATCTAAGGTGGAACGGAAGTGGTTGTCAGGCACGCGTTCGTGGGGGAATGATGATGATTGTCACGTTTATCACATTCATGTTGAAGTGCGAATGAATTATCATAGAAGCAGAATAAGTTGAATTGAATAGAAAAACAGTAGTACTTTGCATTAATCTTTGAGGAACAACAGAGCTCCACACCTTAATCTATGGAGTGTAGAAACTCTACCGTTGAAAATACATAAGTGATGAAGGTCCAGGCATGGCCGAATGGCCAGCCCCCAAACGTGATCAATATGATCCTCAGATGAACTAAAAATCATAAGATGTCTAATACAATAGTAAAAAGTCCTATTTATACTAAACTAGTTACTAGGGTTTACAGAGATAAGTAATTGATGCATAAATCCCCTTTCGGGGCCCACTTAGTGTCTGCTTGGGCTGAGCTTGAATGTTACACGTGCAGAGGCTCTTTCTGGAGTTGAACGCCAGGTTGTAACGTGTTTCTGGCGTTCAACTCTGGTTCGTGACGTGTTTCTGGCATTTAACTCCAGACTGCAGCATAGAACTGGTGTTCAACGCCCTTTTACGTCATCTAAACTCGGCCAAATTATGGACTATTATATATTGCTGGAAATCCCTGGATGTCTACTTTCCAACGCAATTGAAAGCGCGCCATTTTGAGTTTTGTAGCTCCAGAAAATCCACTTTGAGTGCAGGGAGGTAAGAATCCAACAGCATCAGCAGTCCTTCTTCAACCTCTGAATCTTATTTTTGCTCAAGTCCCTCAATTTCAGCCAGAAAATACCTGAAATCACAGAAAAACACACAAACTCATAGTGAAGTCCAGAATTGTGAATTTAACATAAAAACTAATAAAAACATCCCTAAAAGTAACTAGATCCTACTAAAAACATATTAAAAACAATGCCAAAAAGCGTATAAATTATCCGCTCATCACACACAAATCACGATATCGAATGGTAATAAAGGATAATTAAAATTAATATTTTTAATGCATAGAATACATGTTTTCACACTTATCACATAATAAGGAAGGAAAAGTAAAACCATGCAATTCATATGAATAAGTGGGTGAAGAATTGATAAAAACACTCAATTTGAGCATAAGATGAATAATAAAATAGGAGTTTATCAGCAACCAATGGAAACATCTCCATATTTCTCTGGATAGTACACAGTGAATAAGATCCTCTCACTTGAACATGTAGAAATCATCAAGAATAATACTGGAGGAAAGCTCACAGTGAGAGGGAAAGGGCTGAGGCACTATGTTCATCACCCTCCCTAATGAGGGACAACCGTCAAGCTAATGGTGATAAAAGAGCGCTTGTTGGGAAGCAACCCAACCAGAGGTAACTCTCTTTTCCTTTAATGTTAAGTTAAGTAGATCTATCTGTATTGCTAGGAGCTAAGTTTGGTGTTGCACACCAAAGTAATTCAAGGGTGAATGTTGGATGCTAAGTTTGGTGTTCCACCAAAGATTTCATTAAGAACACATTGCACCCTCAGCATGACTAGTTATCAGCTCCAAATAATTAGAGAAAATATACTTAACAATTGCTTAGTTTCTAGTTCATAATTTGCTTTCTAGTCATAGTCTGTTTTTTAGTTCATAGTTTGTCTTCTAGTTTATAGTTTGTTTTCTTAATAAAAGCACATGAGGTTTTCTGCATGTATACAATTTGCTGCATAAGGCAAGGAACTAAGTTTGGTGTTCTGATGAGCGGATAATTTATAAGCTTTTTGGCATTGTTTTTAAGTAGTTTTTAGTATGATTTAGTTAGTTTTTACTATGTTTTTATTAGTTTTTAAATAAAAATTACATTTCTGGACTTTACTATGAGTTTGTGTGTTTTTCTATGATTTCAGGTATTTTCTGGCTGAAATTGAGGGACCTGAGTAAAAATCTGATTCAGAGGCTGAAAAAGGACTACAGATGCTGTTGGATTCTGACCTCCCTGCACTCGAAATAGATTTTCTAGAGCTACAGAAACCCAATTGGCGCGCTCTCAATTGCGTTGGAAAGTAGATATCCATGGATTTACAATAATATATAATAGTCCATACTTTGCCCGAGTTTTGATGACGCAAACAGGCATTCAAACGCTAACTTCCTGCCCTGTTCTGAAGTTAAACGCAAGAAATAGGTTACAAACCAGAGTTAAACGTCACAAACAGGCTGCAACCTGGCATTTAACTCCAAGAGAAGTCTCTACACGTGTAAAGCTCAATGCTCAGCCCAAGGACACACCAAGTGGGCCCCGAAAGTGGATTTCTACATCATTTACTTATTTTCTGTAACCCTAGCTACTAGTTTAGTATAAAAACTACTTTTAGTGATTTATTTCACATCTTTTGATCAATTTTGAGACTGTCTTTGTGTCATTTTTGATCTCTTGATCACGTTTAGGGGGCTGGCCATTCGGCCATGCTTGGACCATTATCACTTATGTATTTTCAACGATGGAGTTTTTACACCCCATAGATTAAGGTGTGGAGCTCTGCTGTTCCTCATGAATTAATGCGAAGTACTATTGTTTTTCTATTCAATTCAAGTTTATTCTTATTTCAAGATATTCACTCGCACTTCAAACTAATGAATGTGATGATCCGTGACACTCATCATCATTCTCACCTATGAACGCGTGCCTGACAACCACTTCTGTTCTATCTACAATAGCTTGAGTGTGTATCTCTTAGCCTCCATTCCGAAAGATCAGAGTCTTCGTGGTATAAGCTAGAATCAATTGGCAGAATTCTTGAGATCTAGAAAGTCTAAACCTTATCTGTGGTATTCCGAGTAGGATCTGGGATGGGATGACTGTGACGAGCTTCAAACTCGCGACTGTTTGGCGTAGTAACAGAAGCAAAATGATCAATGTATCCTATTCCAACATGATCGAGAACCGACAGATGATTAGTCGTGCAGTGACAGCGCATTTGGACCATTTTCACTAAGAGGACGGATGGTAGCCATTGACAACGGTGATCCCCCAACATACAGCTTGCCATGGAAAGGAGTAGGAATGATTGAATGAAGCCAGTAGGAAAGCAGAGATTCAGAAGGAGTAAAGCATCTCCATATGCTTATCTGAAATTCTCACCAATGAATTACATAAGTATCTCTATCTTATTTTATGTTCTATTTATCTTTTAATCATCAAAACCTTATAACCATTTGAATCTGTCTGACTGAGATTTACAAGATGACCATAGCTTGCTTCAAGCCGATAATCTCTGTGGGATCGACCCTTACTCACGTAAGGTTTATTACCTGGACAACCCAGTGAACTTGCTGGTTAGCTGTGCGGAGTTGTGAAAACGAGTTGAGATTACAATCGTGCGTACCAAGTTTTTAGCACCGTTGAGATCACAATTTCGTGCACCAAGTTTTTAGCGCCGTTGCCGGGGATTGTTCGAGTTTGGACAACTGACGGTTCATCTTATTGCTCAGATTAGGTAATTTTATTTTAATTTTAAGCTTTTTGTTTTTATTATTTTTAATTTCGAAAAATTTCAAAAAGAAATATAATATATATGTTCTTCAGAATTTTTAAGAATGAATTCTAGAGTTTCATGAGATATGTTGAATCCTGGCTGGCTGTTAAGCCATGTCTAATCTTTTGGACCGAGGTTTCACTTATCCTTAGAAAAGCATCTTTGTCTTTCTCATCAATTTAGCTGTTGTATGTAAAGTTCTGCTGAAGCTTGGCTGGCCATTGGCCATGTCTAGTGTTTTGGACCGAAGCTTTCACTGAAAGCTTGGTTGGCTAGTAAGCCATGTTTAATTCCTGGACCGAAGTTTTAGACTAACATTGCATGATTCCTGGAATTCTTATTAAAAATTTTGAAATCCTTATTTTTCTTTTTTCAAAATAATTTTTGAAAAATCCAAAAAATTTAATAAAATCATCAAACCAAAAAAATTTTGTGTTTCTTGTTTGAGTCTAGAGTCAAATTTTTAAGTTTGGTGTCAATTAAATCTTTTTAATTTCCTAAAATTTTTCGAAAACTCATGCATTGAATTTTGTTCTTCATGATCTTCAAGTTGTTCTTGATGATCTTCTTTGTTTGATCTTTGCATTCTCATGTTTTGTGTCTTTTCTTGTTTTTCATATGCATTTTTAATTTGTTAGTGTCTAAAGTTTGAAAATTTCAAAGTTTGGTGTCTTGCATGTTTGTCTTTTCTTAAAAATTTTCAAAAATAAGTTCTTTGTGTTTATCTTGACATTCAAGGTGTTCTTGGTGTTCATCTTGGCATTCAAAGTGTTCTTGCATGCATGTTTTGTTTTGATCTTAATTTTTCATGTTTTGTGTCATTTTTATGTTTTTCTCTCTCATCATTAAAAATTCAAAAATCAAAAAAATATCTTTCCCTTAATTCACTCATAAATTTCGAAAATTTGATTTGATTTAGTCATAAAGTTTTAAAATTTAATTATTTCTTATGAATCAAGTCAAATTTTCAATTTTAACATTCTATCTTTTTCAAATCCTTTTCAAAAATCAAATCTTTTTCATTTTTTTTATAATTTTGAAAATTTCAAAATTAATTTTCAATATCTTTTTCTTATTTTTATTTTCTATTTTTGAAATTAATGCTAACATTTAATATTTAGATTCAAAAATCTAAAGTTGTTACTTGCCTATTAAGAAAAGTTTCAATCTTTAAATTTTAAAATCATATCTTTTTGTTTCTTGTTAGTCAGGTAATCAACTTTAATTTCAAAAATAAAATCTTTTTAAATTTCTTTTTCAAATCTTTTTCAAAATGAATTTCAATCATATCTTTTTCAAAACTTAATTTCAAAATCTTTTCTAACTTCTTATCTTTTCAAATTTGATTTTCAAATATTTTTCAATTAACTACTTGATTTTTTTTATTTCAATCATATCTCTTTCAAAACCACCTAACTAATTTTCTCTCTCTAATTTTTGAAAACTCCTCCCCACTTTTTCAAAATTCCTTTTAATTAACTAATTGTTTTAAATTTTAATTTAATTTTATTTCTCTTTTTAATTTTCGAATACTAACTAATATTTAAAATAAAAACAAAAATATTTTTATTTTATTTTATTTAATTTTCGAATTCTTCTCTCTCTCATCTCTTTCTATTTATTTATTTATTTACTAATGCTTCTCTTCTTCTTATAATTCGAACCCTCTCTCCCTCTCTGCGTTCGAATTCTTCTATTCTTCTACCACATAAAGGAATCTCTATACTGTGACATAGAGGATTCCATACTTTTCTTGTTCTCTTCTCTTTCATATGAGTAGGAACAAGGACAAAGGCATTCTGGTTGAAGCTGATCCTGAACCTGAAAGGACCTTGAAGAGGAAGCTAAAAGAAGTTAAAGCACAACTCTCTGGAGAGGACCTAACAGAAATTTTCGAAAAAGAAGAAGACATGGCCGAACCCAATAACAATGGTGGAGATGCAAGGAAGTTGCTTGGTGACTTTATTGCACCCTCTTCTGACTTCTATGGAAGAAGCATCTCAATTCCTGCCATTGGAGCAAACAACTTTAAGCTTAAGCCTCAATTAGTTTCTCTAATGCAACAGAATTGCAAGTTTCATGGACTTCCATTGGAAGATCCTCATCAGTTCTTAGCTGAATTCTTGCAAATATGTGACACTGTCAAGACCAATGGAGTTGATCCCGAGGTCTACAGGCTTATGCTTTTCCCTTTTGCTGTAAGAGACAGAGCTAGAACATGGTTGGATTTACAACTTAAGGAAAGCCTGACTCTTAGAAAAAGCTGGTCAGTGCTTTCCTGGCCAAATTCTTTCTACCTCAAAAGATGAGGAAGCTTAGAGTGGAAATCCAAACCTTCAGACAGAAGGAAGGTGAGTCCCTCTATGAAGCTTGGGAAAGATATAAGCAATTGATCAAAAGGTGTCCTTCTGACATGCTTCCAGAATGGAGCATCATATGTATATTCTATGATGGTCTGTCTGAGTTGTCAAAAATGTCATTGGACTATTCTGCAGGAGGATCTCTTCATCTGAAAACCCCTACAGAAGCTCAGGAACTCACTGAGATGGTTGCAAATAACCAGTTCATATACACCATTGAGAGGAGTCCTGTGAACAATGGAACACCTCAGAAGAAGGGAGTTCTTGAAATTGATACTCTGAATGTCATATTGGCTCAAAACAAAATATTAACTCAGCTAGTCAATATGATTTCTCAGAGTTTGAATGGATTGCAAGTTGCATCCAACAGTACTAAAGTAGCATCTTCTGAAAAAGAAGTTTATGATCCTGAGAACCCTGCAATGGCAGAGGTGAATTACATGGGAGAGCCCTATGGAAACACCTATAATCCTTCATGGAGAAATCATCCTAATCTCTCATGGAAGGATCAACAGAAGCCTCAACAAGGCTTCAACAATAATGGTGGAAGAATTAGGTTTAGCAATAGCAAGCCTTTTCCATCATCTTCTCAGCAACAGACAGAGAATTCTGAACAGAGCCATTCTGGCCTAGAAACCATAGTCTCTAATCTATCCAAGACCACACTAAGTTTCATGAATGAAACAAGGTCCTCTATTAGAAATTTAGAGGCACAGGTGGGTCAGCTGAGTAAGAAGATTACTGAAACTCCTCCCAGTACTCTCCTAAGCAATACAGAAAAAAATCCCAAGAGAGTGTGCAAGGCCATAACCATGACCAACATGGCCGAACCTGGAGAGAGTGAGGAGGACGTGAGTCCTAGTGAGAAAAGCCTCATGGGACGTCCTCTGGACAGAAAGGAGTTTCCCTTTGAGGAACCAAAGGAATCAGAGGCTCATACAGAGACCATAGAGATTCCATTGAACTTCCTTCTGCCATTCATGAGCTCTGACGAATATTCTTCCTCTTCAGAGGATGAAGACATCACTGAAGAGCAAGCTGCTAAATATCTAGGAGCAATGATGAAGCTGAATGCCAAGTTATTTGGTACTGAGACTTGGGAGGATGAACCCCCCTTGTTCACCAATGAACTGAATGCATTAATGAGGCAGACATTACCTCAAAAGAAACCAGATCCCGGAAAATTCTTTATACCCTGTACCATAGGCACCATGACCTTTGAGAAGGCTCTATGTGACCTGGGGTCAGGGATAAACCTCATACCACTCTCTGTAATGGAGAAACCGGGAATCTTTGACGTACAAGCTACAATAATCTCACTAGAGATGTGATGAGCGGATAATTTATACGCTTTTTGGCATTGTTTTCACAGAGATTTTAGTATGATTTAGTAAGTTTTTACTATATTTTTATTAGTTTTTATGCAAAATTCACATTTATGGACTTTACTATGAGTTTGTGTGTTTTTCTGTGATTTCAGGTATTTTCTGGTTGAAATTGAGGGACTTGAGAAAATTCTGATTCAGAGGCTGAAAAAGGACTGCAGATGCTATTAGATTCTGACTTCCCTGCACTCGCAATGGATTTTCTGGAGCTACAAGAGTCCAAATGGTGTGCTCTCAATTGCGTTAGAAAGTAGACATCCAGGGCTTTCTAGAAATATATAATAGTTCATACTTTTCCCGAGTTTAGATGACGCAAACTAGCGTTCAACGCCAGTTCTCTGCCCTATTCTGGCGTTAAACGCCAGAAACAGGTTACAAGTTGGAGTTAAACGCCCAAAACAGGTTACAACCTGGCGTTTAACTCCAGAAATAGCCTAGGCACGTGTAAAGCTCAAGTCTTAGCCCCAGCACACACCAAGTGGCCCCGGAAGTGGATTTCTGCACTATCTATCGTAGTTTACTCATTTTCTGTAAACCTAGGTTACTAGTTTAGTATTTAACAACTTTTAGAGATTTATTTTGTACCTCATGACATTTTCACATTTTACATTGTATCTCTACGGCATGAGTCTCTAAACTCCATGATTGGGGGTGAGGAGCTCTGCTGTGTCTCGATGAATTAATGCAATTACTTCTGTTTTCTATTCAACTACGCTTGTTTCTATTCTAAGATACTCGCTTGTACTTAACCGTGATGAATGTGATGATTCGTGACACTCATCATCATTCTCAACCTATGAACACGTGCCTGACAACCACTTCCGTTCTACCTTAGATTGAGTGTGTATCTCTTACCCTCTTGGTTCATGATCAGAGTCTTCATGGTATAGGCTAGGATTATTGGCGGCCATTCCTGAGATTCAGAAAGTCTAAACCTTGTCTATGGTATTCCGAGTAGGATCTGGGAGGGGATGACTGTGACGAGCTTCAAACTCACGAGTGCTGGGCGTAGTGACAGACGCAAAGGATCAATGGATCCTATTTCAAGATGAGTGAGAACCGACATATGATTAGTCGTGCGGTGACAGCGCATTTGGACCATTTTCACTGAGAGGACGGATGGTAGCCATTGACAACGGTGGTCCACCAACATACAGCTTGCCATGGAAGGAGACCTGCGTGCGTGAAGAAGAAGACAGTAGGAAAGCAGAGATTCAGAAGACAGAGCATCTCCAAAACCTCAATATGTTCTCCATTTCTGCATAACAAGTACTATTTAATTTATGCTTTTTACTCTTCATAAATATAATCACTCTTATCATTGATCTCCTGACTAAGAATTACAAAATAACCATAGCTTGCTTCAAGCCGACAATCTCCGTGGGATCGACCCTTACTCACGTAAGGTATTACTTGGACGACCTAGTGCACTTGCTGGTTAGTGGTACGAGTTGTGAAAAGTGTGATTTACAATTCGTGCACTAAGTTTTTGGCGCTGTTGCTGGGGATTGTTCGAGTTTGGACAACTGACGGTTTATTTTGTTGCTTAGATTAGGAAAAATTTACCTTTTTAGTTTAGAGTCACAAAAATTGCGTCTTCTATTATTGTTTTTGGTTGAAATTTTTTTTAAATCTTTATTTTCTCTTTTAAATTTTTCGAAAATTTTTATAAACTAATAATTGAGTTTTTCTGTTTGAGTTTAGTTTGATATTTTAAGTTTGGTCTCAATTGCATATTTTTATTTTCTTTTAAATTTTCGAATTTGTGTTCATTGTTCTTTCTTAATCTTCAAGTTGTTCTTGCTATTTTTCTTGTTTGATCTTTAGTTTTTCCTGTTCTGTGTATTTTCTTGTTTTTCTTGTGAGTTTTCAAATCATCAGCATAAAAAAAAATTTATACATTAAATACCTTTTTTTTTTAAAAAAAACACTTTAAATTTATAGCTCAGTTGGCTAGAGCGTTGTGCTTATGTTCTTGGTAATTGGGCATCTTCCTTTTAAAACTTTTTCAAAAATAATTTTTCTTTGATTAAATCTTGTGTCAAACTTTTAAGTTTGGTGTTCTCTTGTTATTTTTCTTTAATTTTTGAAAATTTATTTTTGGTTTTCTAAAAATTTTAAGTTTGGTGTTCTTTGTGTTTTTATTTTCTTAAAAATTTCCAAAAATTGTTCTTGGTGTTCATCTTGACATTCAAAGTTTTCTTACTCGTTTTCGTTATTTTGATCTAAAAATTCTAAGTTTGATGTCAGTTTATTGTTTTCTCTTTCCTCATTGAATTCAAAAATATCTTTTCCCTTTATTTTAATTAATTTTTCGAATTTTCCTTTTAAAAATTCAGATTTTATTTTAAAATTTTTATTTTATCTTATCTTAAGTTTTAAAATTTCAAAATTTAAATCTTTTTGAAAAAAATCATATCTTTTTCAAAAACTTATCTTATCTTATTTCAAATTTCAAATTTCAACTTCCAAAATTCAAAATTCAAAATTTCAAATTTCAAATTTCAAATTTCAAATTTCAAATTTCAAATTTCAATTTTCAAATTTAAAATTTAGTTTTCAAAACTTTTTAATTTAAATTCCTTATCTTCTCTTACCTAGCTTATCTTATCTTTTCTAATCTCAAATCTTAAAATCAAATCTTTTTCATATCTTTTCTTTCTTTTTTTTTTATTTTCTTACAAGTATGTTTAATTTTAAGACATATCTTTTTCAAAACTTCCTAACCAATTTCTCTCTCTTTATATTTTTTTCGAAAATCCTCACCCACATCCTTTTCAAATCTTTTTAATTAATGAATTTAGTTTTCAATTTTTTTTATTTATTTTTCTTCAAATTTTTGAAATTATAGTCAATTTTTCATTTATTTTATTTTATTTTATTTTATTTTATTTTATTTTAATTTCGGTTTTCAAAAAAAATTTATTTGCAATCCGTATCATCTCCCTTTCTCCATCATGGACCTAAGTGGAAATGAACAGTCCAGAAGGACTCTGGGGTCATATACTAGCCCCATTACTGCTGCATATGGGAGTAGCATCTGTATACCTTCCATCAAAGCAAGCAGTTTTGAGCTAAATCCTCAGCTCATTGTCATGGTGCAGCAAAATTGCCAGTATTCCGGTCTTCCACAGGAAGAACCTACTGAGTTTCTGGCGCAGTTCTTGCAAATTGCTGACACAGTGCGTGACAAAGAGGTAGATCAGGACGTATGCAGGCTGTTGCTATTTCTGTTTGCTGTAAAAGATCAAGCTAAGAGGTGGTTAAATAACCAACCCACAGCAAGCATAAGAACATGGAAACAGTTATCAGACAAATTCCCGAATCAATATTTCCCTCCAAAAAGGATCACACAACTAATGCTGGACATCCAAGGCTTTAAACAAGAGGATGATGAATCCCTTTGTAATGCCTGGGAGAGGTACAGAGGGATTCTATGGAAATGCCCCTCTGAAATGTTTTCAGAGTGGGTGCAATTAGACATCTTCTACTATGGGCTTACAGAAAGAGCTCAGATATCTCTAGACCACTCAGCTGGTGGATCTATACACGAAAAAAACTATTGAAGAGGCTCAAGAGCTTATTGATATAGTTGCTAGAAATCAGCATCTGTACATAAGTAGTGGATCTTCCATAAAAGAAGAAGCCAAAGCAGTGTCTATTGAACTTGGTCCTCCAGAACAAGTTACTGAACTCAATCAACAATTGTGTTTTCTAACAAAACAGCTAGCAGAATTCAAGGAGATGCTACAAGACAATAAAAATGCTAATAAAAATATGGAAGCACAATTGAATCAGACAAAACAGCAGTTATCAAAGCAGATAACAGAAGAGTGCCAGGCAGTTCAATTAAGAAGTGGGAAAACATTAAATACCTCACTTCAGAGCAGCAGAAAGCCAAGAAAAGAACATCTGACAGAGGATGAGCAAAATATTATCCAAAATCTCTCTAAGGACAGTAAGAGCCCAGAGAGGAATAACTCTGGCGTTCAAATGCCAAAAAAGGATGCAAAGTTTGCGTTAAACGCCCAACCTATGCACAGTTCTGGCATTCAAACGCCAAAAACAGGCAAGGAGCTGGCGTCAAACGCCCAATGGAAGCTCAGTTTTGGCGTTCAAATGTCAGTGAGGGATCAGACACACACAAGTACTGATAGCAACCCCTCTAAGAAGGCTTCTCCAACCATCTCTGTAGAAAATAAACCTGCAGCAACTAAGGTTGAGGAATACAAAGCCAAGATGCCTTATCCTCAACAACTCCGTCAAGAGGAGCAGGATAAGCAATTTGCCCGCTTTGCAGACTATCTCAGGACTCTTGAAATAAAGATTCCGTTTGCAGACGCACGTGAGCTAATACCCTCTTATGCCAAGTTCATGAAAGAGATCTTGAGTCATAAGAAGGATTGGAGAGAAACTGAAAGAGTTCTCCTCACTGAAGAATGTAGTGCAGTCATTCTGAAAAGCTTCCCGGAAAAGCTTAAAGATCCCTGTAGCTTTATGATACTATGCATATTAGAGGGTAATTGCACTAAGACAGCTTTATGTGATCTTGGGGCAAGCATCAACCTAATCCCTGCATCCACTATCAGAAAGCTTGGCTTGACTGAAGAGGTCAAACTAACCCGGATCTGTCTTCAACTTGCTGATGGCTCCATTAAATACCCATCAGGCATAATTGAGGACATGATTGTCAAGGTTGGGCCATTTGCCTTCGCTACTGACTTTGTAGTGCTGGAAATAGAGGAGCATAAGAGTGCAACTCTCATTCTAGGAAGACCATTCCTAGCAACTGGACGAACCCTTATTGACGTCCAAAAAGGGAGAAAACCCTGAGAGTCAATGAGGATGAGTTTAAGTTGAATGTTGTCAAAGCTATGCAACATCCAGACACATCAGACGACTGCCTGAGCGTTGATATTATTGACTCCCTGGTGGAAGAGGTCAGTATGGCTGAGAGTCTCGAATTAGAGCTAGAGGACATTTTTAAAGATGTTCAGCCTGATCTGGAGGAACCAGAGGAAATAAAAGAACCTCTGAAAACTCCTCAGGAAGAGGAGAAACCTCCTAAACTCGAGCTCAAACCACTACCACCATCCCTGAAATATGCATTTCTGGGAGAAGGTGACACTTTTCCTGTAATCATAAGCTCTGCTTTAGAGCCACAGGAAGAAAAAACACTAATTCAGGTGCTAAGGACACACAAGACAACTCTTGGGTGGTCCATAAGTGATCTTAAGGGCATTAGCCCAGCTAGATGCATGCACAAGATCCTATTGGAGGATGATGCTAAGCCAGTGGTTTAACCACAGAGGTGGCTAAATCCCGCCATGAAGGAGGTGGTGCAAAAAGAGGTTACTAAGTTACTAGAGGCTGGGATTATTTATCCTATTTCTGATAGCCTCTGGGTGAGTCCTGTCCATGTTGTCCCTAAGAAGGGAGGTATGACAGTGGTTCATAATAAAAAAAATAAACTGGTTCCTACAAGAACAGTTACAGGGTGGCGTATGTGTATTGACTACAGAAGGCTCAATACAGCCACCATTCATTTAGCTCCTGTCTTAACCATCTAGCACTTGTTCTGAAAAGATGCCAAGAGACTAACCTGGTTCTAAATTAGGAAAAATGTCACTTTATGGTGACTAAAGGAATTGTCCTTTGGCATAAAATTTCGAAAAGGGGAATAGAGGTGGATCAAGCTAAGGTAGAGGTAATTGAAAGATTACCACCACCCACCAATGTTAAGACAATCAGAAGCTTTCTGGGGCATGCAGGATTCTATAGGAGGTTTATAAAGGATTTTTCAAAAATCACAAAACCTCTGAGCAATCTGCTAGCTGCTGACACGCCATTTGTGTTTGACACAGAGTGTCTGCAGGCGTTTGAAACCCTGAAAGCTAAGCTGGTCACAGCACCAGTTATTTCTGCACCAGATTGGACATTACCTTTGGAACTAATGTGTGATTCCAGTGACCATGCCATTGGTGCAGTATTGGGACAGAGGCATAACAAGCTTCTGCATGTCATTTATCATGCTAGCCATGTTTTAAATGATGCCCAGAAAAATTACACAACCACAGAAAAAGAGCTGCTTGCAGTGGTTTATGCCATTGACAAGTTTAGATCATACTTAGTAGGATCAAAAGTGATTGTGTACACTAACTATGCTGCTCTTAAATATCTACTCACAAAGCAGGATTCAAAGCCCAGGCTCATAAGATGGGTGTTGCTTCTGCAAGAGTTTGATATAGAAATAAGAGACAGAAAAGGGACAGAGAATCAAGTAGCTGATCACCTGTCCTAGATAGAACCAGTAGCAGGAGCATCCCTCCCTCCTACTGAGATCTCTGAAACCTTTCCGGATGAGCAATTGTTTTCTATTCAGGAAGCTCTGTGGTTTATAGACATTGCAAACTATAAGACACAAGGTTCTCCTTCTGCAACCATGGAGAGGAAGCATGAAAAACTTCTCTCAATACAGAGTCAAACAAAACCCCCACATTCAAACTCTAAGTTTGGTGTTGGGAGGCCACAACCAAACTCTAAGTTTAGTGTTGAGAGGCCCCAACCTTGCTCTGATTATCTGTCAGGCTCCATGAGAGCTCACTGTCAAGCTATTGACATTAATGAAGCGCTTATTGGGAGGCAACCCAATGTTATTTAATTATATCTATTTATTTTCCAATGCTATTTTATGTTTTCTTTAGGTTGATGATCATGTGAAGTCACAAAAACAACTGAAAAATCAAAAACAGAATGAAAAATAGCATTAAAAATATCTTACCCTGGAGGAAGAGCTTACTGGCATTTAAACACCAGTAAGAAGCATTAGACTGGCATTTAACGCCAGAAAGAAGCATCAAGCTGGCGTTAAACGCCAGAAACAAGCACCAGACTGGCGTTTAACGCCAGAACAGAGCATCAACTTGGCGTTTAACGCCAAGAAAGGGAGAAAAGCTGGCGTTTAAACGCCAGAAACAAATAGTTGTCTGGCGTTAAACTCCAGGATTGCACACTAAGGGCATTTTTGCACGCCTCAATGGAGCAGGGATGATAAGTCCTTGACCCCTCAGAATCTGTGGACCCCACAGGATCCCCACCTGCCACACCTTTTCATACACACCTCCTTCTCCCCATTTCCTCCTTCTTTTGCTCGAGGACGAGCAAACATTTTAAGTTTGGTGTGGAAAAAGCATTGCTTTTTTGTTCTTCCATAACCACTAATGCCTCAAGGGATGCACTTTCCTCCACAAAACTATTGGGAGCAGATTAACACCTCCCTAGGAGAATTAAGTTCCAACATGGGACAACTAAGGGTGGAGCACCAAGAACATTCCATCCTCCTCCAAGAAATTAGAGAAGATCAAAGAGCTATGAGGGAGGAGCAACAATGGCAAGGAAGAGACATAGGAGGAGCTCAAGAGCACCATTAGGTCTTCAAGAGGAAGAAGATGCCACCCTTACTAAGGTGGACCCGTTCCTTAATCTCCTTGTCTATTTATTTTTTCTATTTTCATTCTCTATGCTTTATTTATGTTTGTGTGTTCATTACATGATCATTAGTATCTAGTTTCTATGTCTTAAAGCTATGAATGTCTTATGAATCCATCACCTTTCTTAAATGAAAAATGTTTTAATTACAAAAGAACAAGAAGTACATGATTTCGAATTCATCCTTGAAACTAGTTTAATTATTTTGATGTGGTGACAATACTTTTTGTTTTCTGAATGAATGCTTGAACAGTGCATATGTCTTTTGAATTTGTTGTTTATGAATGTTAAAATTGTTGGCTCTTGAAAGAATGATGAAAAAGAGAAATGTTATTGATAATCTGAAAAATCATAAAATTGATTCTTGAAGCAAGAAAAAGCAGTGAATACAAAAGCTTGCAAAAAAAAAAGAAAAAGAAAAGAAAAATGGCAAAAAAAAGAGGGAAAAGAAAAAAAAAGCAAGCAGAAAAAGCCAATAGCCCTTAAAACCAAAAGGCAAGGGTAATAAAAAGGATCCAAGGCTTTGAGCATCAGTGCATAGGAGGGCCCAAAAGGAATAAAATCCTGGTTTAAGCGGCTAAACCAAGCTGTCCCTAACCATGTGCTTGTGGCGTGAAGGTGTCAAGTGAAAACTTGAGACTGAGCGGTTAAAGTCGAGGTCCAAAGCAAAAAGAAGAGTGTGCTTAAGAACCCTGGACACCTCTAATTGGGGACTCTAGCAAAGCTGAGTCACAATCTAAAAAGGTTCACCCAGTTATGTGTCTGTGGCATTTTTGTATCCGGTGGTAATACTGGAAAATAAAGTGCTTAGGGCCACGGCCAAGACTCATAAAGTAGCTGTGTTCAAGAATCCAAGACTCATAAAGTAGCTGTGTTCAAGAATCAACATACTAAACTAGGAGAATCAATAACACTATCTGAATTCTAAGTTCCTATAGATGCCAATCATTCTGAACTTCAAAGGATAAAGTGAGATGCCAAAACTGTTCAGAGGCAAAAAGCTACTAGTCCTGCTCATCTTATTGGAGCTAAGTTTAATTGATATTTTGGAATTTATAGTATATTCTCTTCTTTTTATCCTATTTGATTTTCAGTTGCTTGGGGACAAGCAACAACATAAGTTTGGTGTTGTGATGAGCGGATAATTTATACGCTTTTTGGCATTGTTTTTACATAGTTTTTAGTATGATTTAGTTAGTTTTTACTATGTTTTTATTAGTTTTTATGCAAAATTCACATTTCTGGACTTTACTATGAGTTTGTGTATTTTTCTGTTATTTCAAGTATTTTCTGGCTAAAATTGAGGGACCTGAGCAAATTCTGATTCAGAGGCTGAAAAAGGACTGCAGATGCTGTTGGATTCTGACCTCCCTGCACTCGAAATGGATTTTCTGGATCTACAGGAGTCGAAATGGCGCGCTCTCAATTGCATTGGAAAGTAGACATCTAGGGCTTTCGAGAAATATATAATAGTTCATACTTTGCCCGAGTTTAGACGATGCAAACTGGTGTTCAACACCAGTTCTCTGCCCTATTCTGGCGTTAAACACCAGAAACAGGTTACAAGTTGGAGTTAAACGCCCAAAATAGGTTACAACCTGGCGTTTAACTCCAAAAACAGCCTAGGCACGTGTAAAGCTCAAGTCTCAACCCTAGCACACACCAAGTGGGCCTCGAAAGTGGATTTCTGCACTATCTATCGTAGTTTACTCATTTTCTGTAAACCTAGGTTACTAGTTTAGTATTTAAACAACTTTTAGAGATTTATTTTGTACCTCATGACATTTTCACATTTTTCATTGTATCTCTACAGCATGAGTCTCTAAACTCCATGATTGAGGGTGAGGAGCTCTGCTGTGTCTCGATGAATTAATGCAATTACGTCTGTTTTCTATTCAATCACGCTTGTTTCTATTCTAAGATACTCGCTTGTACTTAACCGTGATGAATGTGATGATCTGTGACACTATCATCATTCTCAACCTATGAATGCGTGCCTGACAACCACTTCCGTTCTACCTTAGATTGAGTGTGTATCTCTTAGCCTCTTGGTTCATGATCAGAGTCTTCGTGGTATAGGCTAGGATTATTGGCGGCCATTCCTGAGATCCGAAAAGTCTAAACCTTGTCTGTGGTATTCCGAGTAGGATCTGGGAGGGGATGACTGTGACGAGCTTCAAACTCACGAGTGCTGGGCGTAGTGACAGACGCAAAAGGATCAATGGATCCTATTCCAACATGAGTGAGAACCGACATATGATTAGCCGTGCGATTACAGCGCATTTGGACTATTTTCACTGAGAGGACGGATGGTAGCCATTGACAACAGTGATCCACCAACATACAGCTTGCCATGGAAGGAGACCTGCGTGCGTGAAGAAGAAGACAGTAGGAAAGCAGAGATTCAGAATACAGAGCATCTCCAAAACCTCAATCTGTTCTCCATTACTGCATAACAAGTACTATTTAATTTATGCTTTTTACTCTTCATAAATATAATCACTCTTATCATTGATCTCCTGACTAAGAATTACAAAATAACCATAGCTTGCTTCAAGCTGACAATCTCCGTGGGATCGACCCTTACTCACGTAAGGTATTACTTGGACGACCAAGTGCACTTGCTGGTTAGTGGTACGAGTTGTAAAAAGTGTGATTTACAATTTGTGCACCAAGATGGCAGACAAATCAATAAAACAGGCTTATGGACTAGTAGAGGACGTGCTAGTGAAGGTTGAAAGCCTTTACATCCCTGCTGATTTCATAATCCTAGACAATGGGAAGGATGAGGATGAATCAATCATCCATGGCAGACCCTTCCTGGCCATAGCAAAAGCTGTGATTGATGTTGACAGAGGAAAGTTGGTCCTTCAGTTGAATAAGGACTACCTTGTATTCAAGACTCAAGGTTCTCCTTCTGTAACCATAGAAAGGAAGCATGAAAAGCTTCTCTCAATACAGAGTCAAACAAAACACCCACATTCAAACTCTAAGTTTGGTGTTGAGAGGCCACAACCAAACTCTAAGTCTGATGTTGAGAGGCCCCAACCCTGTTCTGATTATCTGTGAGGCTTCATGAGAGCTCACTGTCAAGCTATTGACATTAAAGAAGCGCTTATTGGGAGGTAACCCAATGTTATTTAATTATATCTATTTATTTTCCATTGTTATTTTATGTTTTCTTTAGGTTGATGATCATGTGAAGTCACAAAAACAACTGAAAAATCAAAAACAGAATGAAAAATAGCATTAAAAATAGCTCACCCTGGAGGAAGATCTTACTGGCGCTTAAACGCCAGTAAGAGGCATCAGATTGGCGTTTAACACCAGAAAGAAGCATCAAGCTGGCGTTAAATGCTAGAAACAAGGATACAGTCTGGCGTTTAATGCCAGAAACAGGCTACAGCTTGGCGTTTAACGCCAGAAACAAGCAACAGTCTGGCGTTAAATGCCAGGATTGCACTCTAACGGCATTTACACGCCTAAATGGAGCAGGGATGATAAGTCCTTGACCCCTCAAGATCTGTGGACCCCACAGGATCCCCACCTACCCCACCTCTCTCTCTCTCTTGCTAAGGGCATTTTACACGCCTACCTCCACAATTCAAACTCTTTTCCCTCCCAAACCCAACCCTAATACACGAAACCTAACCCTCCCCACCCCTATATAAATCCCTCACCACTCCTTCATTTTCACTCATTACAACCACCACTTCTAACCCTTGGCCGAACCACATATCTCCCTCCATCTCCTCCATTTTTTTCTTCTTCTACTACTTTCTTTCTTCTTTTGCTCGAGGACGAGCAAACCTTCTAAGTTTGGTGTGGTAAAAGCATTTCTTTTTGTTTTTCCATAACCATTAATAGCACCTAAGGCCAAAGAAACCTCAAGAAAGAGGAAAGAGAAGGCAATTGCTTCCACCTCTGAGTCATGGGAGATGGAGAGATTCATCTCAAAGGTCCATCAAGACCACTTCTATGAAGTTGTGGCCAAGAAGAAGATGATCACTGAGGTCCCTTTCAAGCTCAAAAGGAGTGAGTATCCGGAGATCCGACATGAGATTAGAAGAAGATGATGGGAAGTTCTCTCCAATCCTATTCAACAAGTCAGGATCTTAATGATTCAAGAGTTCTATGCAAACGCATGGATCACTAGGAACCATGATCAAAGTATGAACCCGAATCCAAAGAATTAGCTTACAATGGTTCGGGGAAAAATACTTAGATTTCAGTCCAGAAAATGTAAGGTTGGCGTTCAACTTGCCAATGATGCAAGAAATTGCACGCCCCTACACTAGAAGGGTCAACTTTGATCAAAGGTTAGACCAAGTCCTCATGAACATATGTGAGGAAGGAGCTCAATGGAAAATTGACTCAAGAGACAAGCCGGTTCAATTGAGAAGGCATGACCTTAAGCCTGTGGCTAGAGGATGGTTGGAGTTCATCCAACGCTCTATTATTCCTACTAGTAACCGATCCGAAGTAACTATTGATCGGGCCATCATGATCCATAGTATCATGATTGGGGAGGAAGTGGAAGTTCATGAGATTATACCTCAAGAACTCTACAAGGTGGCTGACAAGTCCTTCACTTTGGCAAGGTTAGCCTTTCCTCACCTCATTTGTCACCTCTGCAGTTCGGCTGGGATTGTCATAGAGGGAGACATCCTCATTGAAGAGGACAAGCCCATCACTAAAAAGAGGATGGAGCAAACAAGAGAGCCCACTCATGGACCTCAATAAGAGCATGAGGAAATTCCTCATCATGAAATCCCTTAGATGCCTCAAGGGATGCACTTCCCTCCACAAAACTATTGGGAGCAAATTAACACCTTCCTATGAGAATTAAGTTCCAACATGGGACAACTAAGGGTGGAGCACCAAGAGCATTCCATCCTCCTCCATGAAATTAGAGAAGATCAAAGAGCTATCAGGGAGGAGCAACAAAGGCAAGGAAGAGACATTGAGGAGCTCAAGCGTTCCATTGGATCTTCAAGAGAAAGAACTAGCCGCCATCACTAAGGTGGACCCATTCTTTAATCTCCTTGTTCTTATTTTTCTGTTTTTTGAAAATTATGCTTTATGTTCTATTTATGTTTGTGTCTTTATTACATGATCATTAGTGTCTACTGTCTATGTCTTAAAGCTATGAATGTCCTATGAATCCATCACCTTTCTTAAATAAAAATTGTTCTAAATGCAAAAGAACAAGAAGTACACGAATTTCGAATTCATCCTTGAGATTAGTTTAATTATTTTGATGTGGTGACAATACTTTCTGCTTTCTGAATAAATGCTTAAACAGTGCATATTTTTGATAGTGAAGTTTATGAATGTTCAAATTGTTGGCTCTTGAAAGAATAATGAAAAAGGAGAAATGTTATTGATAATCTGAAAAATCATAAAATTGATTCTTGAAGCAAGAAAAAGCAGTGAAGAACAAAGCTTGCGAAAAAAGAATGGCGAAAATAACAGAAAAAAAAGAAAGAAAAAGAAAAAGCAAGCAGAAAAAGCCAAGAGCTCTTTAAACCAAAAGGCAAGAGCAAAAAGCCAGTAACCCTTTAAACTAAAAGGCAAGGGTAAAAAGGATCCAAGGCTTTGAGCATTAATGGATAGGAGGGCCCAAAGGAATAAAATCCTGGCCTAAGCGGCTAAACCAAGCTGTCCCTAACCATGTGCTTGTGGCGTGAAGGTGTCAAGTGAAGAGCTTGAGACTGAGCGGTTAAAGTCGTGATCCTAAGCAAAAAGAGTGTGCTTAAGAGCTCTGGACACCTCTAACTGGGGACTCTAGCAAAGCTGAGTCACAATCTGAAAAGGTTCACCCAGTTATGTGTCTATGGCATTTATGTATCCGGTGGTAATACTGGAAAACAAAATGCTTAGGGTCACAGCCAAGACTCATAAAGTAACTGTGTTCAAGAATCAACATACTGAACAAAGAGAATCAATAACACTATCTAAATTCTGAGTTCCTATAGATGCCAATCATTCTGAACTTCAAAGGATAAAGTGAGATGCCAAAACTGTTCAGAGGCAAAAAGCTACTAGTCCCGCTCATCTAATTGGAGCTAAATTTCATTGATATTTTGGAATTTATAGTATATTCTCTTCTTTTTATCCTATTTGATTTTCAGTTGCTTGGGTACAAGCAACAATTTAAGTTTGGTGTTGTGATGAGCGGATAATTTATACGCTTTTTGGCATTATTTTTTAGTAGTTTTTAGTATGATTTAGTTAGTTTTTATTATGTTTTTATTAGTTTTTAAATAAAAATCACATTTCTGGACTTTACTATGAATTTGTGTGTTTTTCTGTGATTTCAGGTATTTTCTGGCTGAAATTGAGGGACCTGAGCAAAAATCTGATTCAGTCGCTGAAAAAGGACTGCAGATGCTGTTGGATTCTGACCTCCCTACACTCAAAATGGATTATCTGGAGTTACAGAAACCCCATTGGCGCGCTCTCAATTGCGTTGGAAAGTGGGCCCCAGAAGTGGATTTCTGCATCATTTACTTATTTTCTGTAACCCTAGCTACTAGTTTAGTATAAAAACTACTTTTAGTGATTTATTTCACATCTTTTGATCAATTTTGAGTCTATCTTTGTATCACTTTTGATCTCTTGATCACGTTTAGGGGGCTGGCCATTCGGCCATGCCTGGACCATTATCACTTATGTATTTTCAACGGTGGAGTTTCTACATCCTAGAGATTAAGGTGTGGAGCTCTGCTGTTCCTCATGAATTAATGCGAAGTACTATTGTTTTTCTATTAAATTCAAGTTTATTCTTATTCCAAGATATTCACTCGCACTTCAACCTGATGAATGTGATGATCTGTGACACTCATCATCATTCTCACCTATGAACGCGTGCCTGACAACCACCTCCGTTCTATCTGTAATAGCTTGAGTGTGTATCTCTTAGCCTCCATTCCGAAAGATCAGAGTCTTCGTGGTATAAGCTAGAATCAATTGGCAGCATTCTTGAGATCCGAAAAGTCTAAACTTTGTCTGTGGTATTTTGAGTAGGATCTGGGATGGGATGACTGTGACGAGCTTCAAACTCGCGAGTGTTGGGCGTAGTGATAGACGCAAAAGGATCAATAGATCCTATTCCAACATGATCAAGAATCGACATATGATTAGTCGTGCGGTGACAGCGCATTTGGACCATTTTCACTGAGAGGACGGACGGTAGCCATTGACAATGGTGATCTCCCAACATACGGCTTGCCATGGAAAGGAGTAGGAATGATTGAATGAAGGCAGTAGGAAAGCAGAAATTCAGAAGGAGCAAAGCATCTCCATATGGTTATCTGAAATTCTCACCAATGAATTACATAAGTATCTCTATCTTATTTTATGTTCTATTTATCTTTTAATCATCAAAACCTCATAACCATTTGAATCTGCCTGACTGAGATTTACAAGATGACCATAGCTTGCTTTAAGCCGATAATCTCCGTGGGATTTACTCACGTAAGGTTTATTACTTGGATGACCCAGTGCACTTGCTGGTTAGCTGTGTGGAGTTGTGAAAAGGAGTTGAGATTACAATCGTGCATACCAAGTTTTTGACACCGTTGAGATCACAATTTCGTGCACCATGTTCACACACCAATCTTAGTTCAAAAGCCTAGAAACAATCATGCATGCTAACCATCTTTCCTGTGCTTGGGGAACAAGCAACTTCCAATAACTTTTTGGAATTGAATCAATCCCCTGGAAGAACTATGCACCATCATCCAAGTACACAAAGAAGAAGACAAAGCTATGGATGATGATGATAAAGGGAGAGCTAGAAGACACCACCAAGAGGTTGTATTGTTACTTAATTCCCTTTGAATCAAAATGCTTTAGTCAAAAGTCTAAATGTACCCATGCTGATTAGTTTAAGTTGTTTGCATTCTGTTTGTTTACTGTTATTTTACTCTTCAATTAAGTGGTCTAGCCGGAGTGTCTGCCTCATTTGCATCTGCTTGAATTTACGTCTTATTCCCCTTTGCATAAATAAAAGAAAATGTTGAAACAGAAAGTGAAATGGTCCAATTTGATAGGAATGAGAATAAAGTTCAGTGGTGGTATGTGCTAGATTGTTCAGTAAGCTCATTAATAAAGAGGAATGGTAGAGTGTCATTTTAAGTATGGACTAAGCTGCTGTCTGTGAAACCTTAGTAAATAGATACCCTTAGAAGAAAGAAAGAGTAAGAAAGAAAGGAAGAAAAGCCAAGAATTGGCAACAAAAAATGAAAGAAAAGAAGAATAAAGCTAGACACCAATAGCTTGGACCTTAAGACACATGGTTGTGGTGTTTTTGTACTAGGATCTGCTTGGATAATTAGGTTCTGAGGAGTATTTTAAAACTTGGTAACTTGGATTAACTAATTCGGGATTACCAACCAAAAGTCCACTATCAAGAGCAACCTAGTTACAAGGCATTTAGTAACCCAATGAGGTGCTGGGCATCAATGTTCTTAAGAAAAATTGTAAGCCAAGTGTCTGTGGTGAATATGTGTTAACTGCAAAACAAGCTAAAAAGCTGCTGCAACACATGACACTAAGCTGCAATTGAGGAATAAGTTTCTCAGTAAAAGAAAAACAAAGAAAAAAAAAATCAAACACCAAGGATGATGAATAATAAGGTTTACAGCAGCAAACTTTAGTTAACACTTAAAGGACAATTCAATCCTGGAAACCAATAAAAGTAGGGCTTCAAACAAATCCTGCATGAAACCCCATAAACCTAGACAGAATGCTTTCGAATAAGGACATATATGCTTATCTGTTTTCATTCATTTCTCTCATATTTTACTGCTTGATTGGGGACAAGCTAGATTTAAGTTTGGTGTTGTGATGACAAGTCATCTTATGCTAGTTTCACAAGCATTTTTCAATTATTTTTATTAGGTTTCATGCACTTTCTTGCACAATAAGTAAGTAATTGGATTGGAATTTCATACATCCCTTAGTTCAATCAGACATGGGTATTTATGTGATTTTTCACAAGGTTTTATGCTAATTTTACTTGATGTTATGAATGATACAATTACCTTGTAATTATAGCAAACTTTGATGCAATTATTTGATTAATAATAGGTGAAGAAGAGGCAAGAAAGAAGCAAGAAAGAAGAGGAAAAAGTAGAGGAAGTAACGTTGGTGGCCAAAGTTGGCTCACCAATGTTACCTCAAACGTTGGAAGAGAGTATGCAAACGTTAGTGCAATTCTGGGTGCCAACGTTGGAGGGAACGTTGGTGAACCAACGTTACCTCCAACGTCCTCGATAATTTTTAAAAATTGGGGCTGGAAAAATTTTTGGCGACGTGTACGCATCGATGATGCGTACACATGGAAATGCAATTTATGCATACAGATGAGCTGCGCGCACCAGTGAAATGGCAAAATTTACCATTCACGTGTACACGTGGGTCACGCATACACGTGACCAAGCCAACGTTGGAGGAAACGTTGGTGGACAAACGCTACCTCCAACGTACACGATATGAAGCCCAAAATTGGATTTAGAAAACTCGCATCGACGCCTACACGTGGGTCACACGTTTGCGTGGATGTAGGTTTTGGCCAGACATGCAAACGCATGAGCGAAGCACACGTGCAAAATGCTGTTTCAATGCATACGCGTGGGCGACGCGCACACGTGGGCGGAAAAATGTTGTTGCACCAACGTTGAGTCAAACGTTGGCGCCAACGTTCATTCCTTTCAAAATCCTTTTTCAAGACAAACGTTTGACTTAACGTTATCTGGCAAACATTGAGCACCAACGTTGACACCAGAACCAATAAAATTTGGCACCCATGCAGATCATTAACATGAATTACCAATTACCCCTCTTCAACATCACTGAGACCCATTCTAGCTTGCTTCAACATGGCTAAAAAGCCCAATACAAGGACTTGAAGACTGAATTGTAAAGTGTATAAATAGAAGGGAATTTATTTAGAGAGGAAGCGAGCGAGGTTGGCAGATCTCAGATCAAAAAGGCTAGAGAGTCAGGGTCCCAATTGGAAAACTAAGCACTCAATTCTCTTTATATTTTCACTTCTGCAATTTTTCTACAACTTCTTTGTTTTCTGTTTTGATTTGAGCTATGATGAACTAAACCCCAAATTCATTAGGAGGAGGAGCTCTATTGTAATTATAATGAATCAATGAAATTCTTCTTCTTCTCAATTCAATTGTGTAGCTATAGGATATCTTCTGTTCTGATTGTGGATTATTCACTTTGGAAGGGGTTTAATTCAACTGAATGTAGGTGTGAGCTTCGAAAGGTGAATCACCTACATTAGAATTGGAGCTCTATCCTTCACAATTCTCCTAACCAACACCATTCGGGAGGAATTAAGGTTTTGAGAATCTGTGTGGCTTATGGATAAGAGAATGTGCTCTAACTCTTCTCATGACAATTAGATCAAGGAATTGGCAAGATTGATTGTGATTAGAGAGATTGGATTGCCAAGGAATTAGGATCCAATCAATTTCAATCCACCATAGATTTACTCATATGATTGAGAAAAGAGTTGAGACTCAATTGATTCATGGTGGATTATGATATCTCCAATCCCTGATGAATCACTTTCTTTAATTTTCTTCAATTTAGATCTCTCTGATTTTACTTTAATTTGCAATTGTTCACTGCTGTTTTGATTCTCTGCACCCAATTCCCTTTATAATTCATGCAATTTAAGTTTCCTTGCAATTTCGATTCTGCAATTCTACTTTCTTGTACTTTAAGATTCGATTATTTACATTTCTTGCAATTTAAGTTTCAGCTCTTTTAGTTTCTTGCTCTCTAAGTTTTAGTCATTTAATTCTCCTGTAATTTAAGATTCTGTCAATTTACATTCTGCACTTTAATTTTCCAGCAATTTACATTCTGTTAGTCAATTTTCACTCAAATTACCAACTATCAGCTTAACTAAATTTATTACCTAACTAAAGTTGCTTGATCCATCAATCCCTGTGGGATCGACCTCACTTTTGTGAGTTTTACTACTTGATGCGACCCGGTAAACTTGCCGGTTTGTTTGTGCAGAAATCAATTTTTTGCTCATCAAGTTTTTGGCGCCATTGCTGGGGATTGATTTAGATTGTAATGATTAAGTAGGTGATAATCTAGATTAAGCATTTTTCTTTGTTTATGTTAGGCCTACTAACTGTTTGAGACTTTGTTTCTGCTAACTATAACTCCACTCTAGCAATAGAGTGCTCTGCTTTTGTTTTTTTGTTTGTTTGTGTTATATGCCAGGAGGAAGAAGAGGTGCCTCCACCTCTTTTGATTCTGAACCAGAGAGAACTTTCTTGAGATTGAGAAGAGAAGCAAGAGGGAAGGGAATGATTGGAGAAGAAGAGTCAGACGAGGAAGATCAAGAGATGGAGGATAATCTCCCTAATCCACCAAAGGAGGTGGCCAATAACAATGGCCAACCTCCAAGGAGAGTTCTAGCCTCTTACACCTTCCCCAACCCAAGAAACTGTGGGAGCAGTATACTCACTCCAAATGTTCATGCCAATATCTTTGAGTTGGAGCCTCAACTTATCACTTTGGTGAAAAATAATTGTTCTTATGGAGGGGCTCCTCTTGAAGACCCAAATCAACACTTATCTGTCTTCCTAAGGATATGTGACACAGTCAAGACAAATGGTGTGCACCCAGATATCTACAAGTTGCTGCTATTTCCATTCTCTTTGAGGGATAAGGCATCTCAATGGCTGGAGACATTTTCCAAAGAAAGCTTCAATAACTGGGATGATTTGGTGAGCAAATTCCTAGCTAAGTTCTACCCACCTCAGAGAATCATCAGATTGAAGACAGAAACGCAAACCTTCACTCAAATGGATAGAGAATCACTTTATGAGGCATGGGAGAGATACAAAGCATTGATTAGGAAATGTCCACGTGACATGTTTAGTGAATGGGACATACTTCAGAATTTGTATGAGGGCTTGACTCTAAAAGCTCAAGAGGCCCTGGATTACTCTGCAGGAGGCTCACTACAGCTAATAAAGACAACTGAAGAAGCCCAGCATCTCATAGACACTGTGACCAACAATCAATACTTTTATGCTCATCAAAGGCAATGCCAGCCAGCTTCAAAGAAAGGTGTATTAGAGCTTGAGGGTGTAGACACTATCTTGGCACAGAACAAATTGATGTACCAGCAAATCCAACAACAAATGGACATGATGGAAAAGAGAAATAATGGACTTCAAGTGGCTGCAGTAAATACAGCAAGTCAACCTTCAAATGGATAGAGCCAAGGTGAAGTAGCTTTTGAGAAATGCAATAATGAGCAGCAACCAGAGCAAGTCCTGTACATGCATAACACCTCAAGTTCTTCTTAAAATGACTTCCATGGTGATACTTACAATTCATCATGGAGGAACCATCCTAACTTGAGGTGGGGTGATAATCAAAATTCATGGCAGAGGAACCACAATTTCAACAACTCCCGCAACACAAATAACCAAAATTATTCATCCAATAATACTAACCAATTTAAAAAACCCACAAAACACATATCACCAACCCCACAATAACTCACAGAACCACCAGAATAACTTCTCCACACCCACATTCTACTCACAAAATACCCCTGCAAATAATTCAAACAACTTTCAGCAACAATCATCTCATTTCACACAACCACAACCAAATCCAAACTCTCAGAGAATCTCTAGTCTAGAGATAATGATGGAAAAACTTATGAAAAATCAATAGATGGAAAGACAAGATCAGGAAGCTGCAAGGAAAGATCAAGCCCTGGCATTCAAAAACCAAGAGGTCTCAATCATAAACCTTGAAAGACACATGGGGCAAATGGCTAAAAAAATTTCAGAGATAGGTGAGAGGAGAGCAAATGCCTTCCCTAGTGACACTGAAAACAATCCAAGAGACACAGAAAAAGCCATAAAATGGGAGGAGTGCAAAACAATCACTTTAAGAAGTGGAAAGAAGGTGGAGAAAGAAGCTATCACTGAAGAAGAGCACATTAAAA
>NC_029785.2:64550354-64590275 GCF_000816755.2 Arachis ipaensis | reverse complement strand
TCTACACAAAATGATAAGTCAACCAAAAAGGAGGCAGTGAAAGCATACCAACCAATGTTACCATATCCTCAGAGGTTTAAGAGAGAAAACAAAGAGAAACAGTACTCAAAATTCCTGGAGATATTCAAGACATTGCACATCAACATCCCTTTCATAGAAGCACTTGAACAGATGCCACTTTATGCTAAGTTCATGAAGGAGTTGTTGACAAAGAAAAGATCCTTGAAAGAAGGACATATGGTTGTGATGACCAGGGAGTGTAGTGCCATCATCCAAAGAGAATTGCCAAGGAAGAGGAAGGACCCTGGAAGATTTCATATCCCTTGCACCATAGGCAACATGATAATTGAGAAAGCATTTTGTGACCTTGGTGCAAGCATCAATCTTATGCCTCTATCCTTGATGAAGAAGCTTAAAATTCATGAATTGAAACCCACACAGATAGCTCTCCAAATGGCAGACAAATCCGTTAAGCAAGCACTTGGAGTTGTGGAGAATGTATTGGTAAAAGTGGGGAAATTTTTCCTCCCAGCTGACTTTGTCATTCTAGAAATGGAGGAAGATCATAATAATCCCATCATTCTAGGGAGACCCTATCTAGCTACGGGCAGAGCATTAATTGATGTTGAGAAAGGAGAATTGATGCTGAGAGTGCATGAAGAGCATATAGTATTCCATCTCTTCAAGAGTCTGCAAGATCCCAATCAAGAAGAAGAGTGTATGAAGATTGATTTAAGAGATCCACACTTGAAAGAGGCACCTAATGAGTCACTCCTAATGCACCCAAGTTCATGCTAGAAAGAAGGGGAAGAGGTAGAAGTGCTGCATCAAGCTCAAGGAGTTGAGAAGGATCCACAACCAAAGCCTCCATATGAAACCCACAGCAAGAACCTTCCAAAAATTGAGACTACAAAATATTAACCACCTCCTGAAAAAGAAAAGAATCCAAAAATGAAAGTACCAATAGGGTGGAGGAACAGAAAAATTCCCACTAAAGGCTTCACACCAGGGGATAAAGTGATGCTAGCTTACCAACCAATGGAAACATCTCAATATTTCTCTGGATACTACACAGTGAATAAGATCCTCTCACTTGAACATGTAGAAATCATCAAGAATGATACTCGAGGAAAGCTCTGAAGAACTGAAGATTGATGGTTTAGAAGTTATAGTAAACTCTCGTTGCAAGTATAGTTACTAAACCAAGCAATCAACCTTTCTTACAAATATTTTGGTTGTCAAAAGTAACAAACCCCTTTAAAATTGATAACCGAGTATTTAAACCTCGGGTCGTCTTCTGAAGGAACTGCAGGAAAGTATGTTCTTATTATTGGTAATGAGTTTGTAAATTGGGGTTTTGGAGTTTGGGCAATGGGCACAAGTATATTTATAAATTAAAGCAATAAAATAAATAAGAAATTTTATTGTAATTAAATTAAAAACCTTGACCTGGAGAAGATTAATTGGAAGTTCTATCCTTGTTGGATTTTTCTCAAGATCAATTGATAATTGAAGGTTGCTTCTACTTAGTTATCCTTTACCAAGTAAAGTAAAAGAAAGTCAAGTAAGTTGGAAGTCTACTTCTATTCACAAGTTCTAATCCTTTCCCTTGGGAAGGATTAGTGTTAGTGACTAGAGAGCCAGCCAACGATAAACCCAATTACAATTTAACTCTTGAGTAATTCAACTCAAGGGTCTCCGAATATTAATCAACTCTAAAATCAAGTTAGGATCCAACTTAGAACATTAATTAATAACAAACAATAGAAGAAGTGATAAATCTGAAATACCTCAATTATATTAAATAAAATATTCAAATCTTAACATGGAAAAGTTCATAAGTAATTAGGCAACATAACTAATACAAGCATTAAAGTATCTGAAAATAAGAGATAAATATAAAGTAAAAGAAATATTGAATCTGATGAAGAGTTGAATCCTAAATCCTTTAAGAGGAATCCTAATCCTAAAACCTAAGAGAGAGGAGAGAACCTCTCTCTTTAAAAACTACATCTAAATTATGAAAAGCATGATTATGAATGGATGCATTCTCCCACTTTATAGCCTCTAATATGTGTGTTCTGGGCTGAAAACTGGCTCAAAAACAGTCCAGAAATCACTCCCAGTGGTTTCTGTTACGTTCAGGTCGCGAGAAAGTGACGCGGAGGCGTCGTCCACGCGTTCGCGCGGATTGCAATTCGCAGATACGACGCGGGCGCGTCATTCACGCATTCCCATCGCCTAACGTCGAAGCAGCTATGACAAATTACATATCAAATCGAAGCCCCAGACGTTAGCTTTCCAGCACAACTGAAACCGCATCATTTGGACCTCTGTAGCTCAAGTTATGACCGTTTGAGTGCAGAGAGGTCAGGCTGGACAGCTTTAGCAGTTCCTTTAGTTTCTTGTATTCCTTCAACTTTTGCATGCTTCCTTTCCATCCTCTAAGCCATTCCTGCCCTGTAATCTTTGAAATCACTAAACACACATATCAAGGCATCTAATGGTAATAAGAGAGGGTAAGACATAGGGAACTTAAGGACAAAGAATCATGTTTTCAATCAAAGCACATAATCAGGAAGGAAAATATAAAACCATGCAAATAGTATGACTAAGTGGGTAAAGAGTTGATAAAATTCACTCAACTGAGCACAAGATAAACCATAAAATAGTGGTTTATCAACCTTTCCACACTTAAACATTAGCATGTCCTCATGCTAAGCTCAAGAGAAACTATAAGGGAGTAAAGAGGAATGATAGAATGTATGAAATGCAATCCTATCTATATGAATGCAACTACATGCAAAATGTTTCTACCTACTTGGTTAAAAGTAAATGAATCTTCCAAGACAAACATAAATCAGATTTCACTAATTCAAATTATACAATAAAAGACAAGTAAACTTGTAAGAAGATAGCTCATGAAAGCAGGGAACATAGAATTAAGCATTGAACCCTTACTGGTAGTGTATATGCATTCTAATCTCTCAAGTGTATAGGGTAATTCACTCTACTCTTCTCTAATCATGCTTTCTAAACTTTGTTCTTCATCTAATCAATTAACAAGTATTTAGCATATCAATGCAAACATCATGAGGTCTTTTTAGGGTTGTAATGGGGCTGAGGTAAAGGTAAGGATATATGTATGGCCAAGTGAGCTATATAAAGTGAATCCTTGATTAGTCTAAGATCTCACCTAACATATACACACTTTATACAATTTTAAAATACTTTACTTAGCTACCCAAATTTTTCCCACTTTTGTATTACATGCTCAAGTATCAAACTTATTTTTGAATTTTGTCCCATGTGCATTGATTCTTTTTATTTTGCATTTGGGGTAATATTATTTTTCTTCTTTTTTTTTGTATCCCCTTATTTAATTACTTAATATTTTTTTTAATGCACATGGTAATTTAATTATTTTGATTTCACATGAGCATGCTTCCCAAATTTTCAAATAACTTATTCAATTTAATTCCCTACTTTTTCATATCATCCCATGTTCCCATAAAATTTCCCACACTTAAATTATACACAATATCTATCTTAAGCTAATCAAGGATTCAACTTGGGATTTTTATTTTGTTTTTCTGTTTAAGGCTAGTAATGTGGTTATGAAATAGAAGGGGGTTAAAAAGTTTAAAGTGGCTAACAAGGGTGATGTAGAAGGTAGGCTTATTTGGGATAAGTGAGCTAATAACAAATAATGGCCTCAATCATATGCAAGCATGTAAATACACTAAATAATGGACATATAGAATAGAACAAAGCAAAGATTGCAATTATAGAGAAGAAAACACACAAGAATAAAAATTTATAGTTAAATAATGTAACCATGTAAATAAGCTCAAAATCTCACAGGTTGTGTGTTCTTTGGCTCAAAAACCATGTTCCAAATACAACTTCTGATAAGTTTAACACAAAAATTTTGATTTTAAATTAGTGAAAATTTTTCAAAAATAGGGTCTTTAAAAAGAAACTTATTATTTCTCAACCAAGCAGTAGCTAAATGCATAAAATCAAACAAACATGCAATTAAACATGCAAATGCAAAATGAACAAACAAAGAAAATAAAACAATGGTGTTGAAAAGAAGAAAATAGCTAACCCATGGAGATCGGTATCGACCTCCCCACACTGAAAGATTGCACCGTCCTCAGTGCATGCTGAGATGTGCAGGTGGATGGGTTGTTCCAACTGATGCTTTTCTTCAAGAATTGTGCAGATGGACTTGTTTGTCTCCCCTTTTAGAAGTTCCATCTGTCTCCAGTAGCCCATATTCAAGTGGAATTAGAAAGCTAAGGGAAATGAATTTTACCCACTTGAATGTTGTGAAGGATGATGGTGACTTAGGTGGAGGTATTTCTAACGAATTTGCAGGCTCCACTCCCTTGTGCTCTTTGACAACTTCCACCTCTTTACAAGCTTCTTCAATTTCAACCTCTTCCTCTTGGTAGCTTTCTTCTAATTCAATCTCTTCTTCATTGCTTACCGAGGGCATGGGAGGCTGTACTTCTTCTTCTTTAATCTCCATCTCTTGATCGACCTCTTCCAAGTCCTTAATCATGATATGCCTTGGAGGTTGTACACCCTCCTCAGCATCAAATTCAATCACCTTAGAAGGAGGTTCTATAACCTGACTTTCCCATGGAGGTTCAGCATCTCCTAAGTCTGCAACCACTTCTTCCTTTTCAATAATTACAGCTTCCTCCACTTGTTTCAGTACAAAGTCATGCTCCGTACTGTCCATTGGAGTTTCTAGTATCTCCTTTATGCTACACTCTTTTATTGATTCTCCACATGTAGCCGTGGGAGCACTTTGAGTGTCCGAGCGTTGGGAAGCTAATCGACTTATCGCTTGATTTAGTTGATATAGAGTTTCATGAAATCGATCCGCTACTTCCTTGAGATGATCCCTTGATTCTTCCTTCACTAATTCTTCAACCACTCTTTCGACTTCAAGGGTTTTTACTACCTTCACCTTTAGGGCCTCCTCTAGCTCCTTATGAAGTATGGATTCGCGAAGATGATCCCTTCTCTCTTGTTCCATGTCAATAGCATCATTGAGATCATGTTGCTCTTGGATTGCCAGAGGTGTGAGAATTCATAATAGCAAATAAAAATTAAAACGAAAATAAAAACAAATTTAAATTAAAAGGTTATTTAAATTTTGAATTTGAAAATTAAATTTTGAAATTTGAAATTTGAAATTTGAAATTTGAAATTTGAAAATTGAAAATTTTTTTTTAAATTTGAATTTTGAAAATTTTTAAATTTGAATTTTGAAATTTGATTTTTGAAATAAGATAAGATAAGATAAAAATTTTAAAATAAAAATCTGATTTTTTTATAACTAAATAAAAACCAATAACCTCTTAATTTACGAAAAAAATAAAAATAAAAATAAAAACAAATCAAAAAGCAAATATTTATAATAACGAATAATAAGGCACACGTTTGCAATTCCCCGGAAACGGCGCCATTTTGAAGAACTGAAGATTGATGGTTTAGAAGTTATAGTAAACTCTTGTTGCAAGTATAGTTACTAAACCAAGCAATCAACCTTTCTTACAAACGTTTTGGTTGTCACAAGTAACAAACCCCTTTAAAATTGATAACCGAGTATTTAAACCTCGGGTCATCTTCTCAAGGAACTGCAGGGAAGTATGTTCTTATTATTGGTTATGAGTTTGTAAATTGGGGTTTTGGAGTTTGGGCAATGGGCACAGGTATATTTATAAATTAAAGCAATAAAAATAAATAAGAAATTTTATTGTAATTAAATGAAAAACCTTGACCCGGAGAAGATTAATCGGAAGTTCTATCCTTGTTGGATTTTTTTCAAGATCAATTGATAATTGAAGGTTGCTTCTACTTAGTTATCCTTTAACAAGTAAAGTAAAAGAAAGTCAAGTAAGTTGGAAGTCTACTTCTATTCACAAGTTCTAATCCTCTCCCTTGGGAAGGATTAGTGTTAGTGAGCCAGCCAACGATAAACCCAATTACAATTTAACTCTTGAGTAATTCAACTCAAGGGTTTTCGAATATTAATCAACTCTAAAATCAAGTTAGGATCCAACTTAGAACATTAATTAATAACAAACAATAGAAGAAGTGATAAATCTGAAATACCTCAATTATATTAAATAAAATATTCAAATCTTAACATGGAAAAGTTCATAAGCCAATTAGGCAACATAACTAATACAAGCATTAAAGTATATGAAAATAAGAGATAAATATAAAGTAAAATAAATATTGAACCTGATGAAGAGTTGAATCCTAATCCTAAAACCTAAGAGAGAGGAGAGAACCTCTCTCTCTAAAAACTACATCTAAATTATGAAAAGTGAATTATAAAAAGCATGATTATGAATGGATGCATTCCCCCACTTTATAGCCTCTAATCTGTGTGTTCTGGGCTGAAAACTGGGTCAAAAATAGCCCAGAAATCACTCCCAGCGGTTTCTGTTACGTTCAGGTCGCGGGAAAGTGACGCGGAGGCATCGTCCACGCGTTCGCGCGGATTGCAATTCGCAGATACGATGCGGGCGCGTCATTCACACGTTCGTGTCACCTAACGCTGGGGCAGCTATGGAAAATTAGCGAAGCCCCGAACGTTAGCTTTCCAACACAACTGGAACTGCATCATTTGGACCTCTGTAGCTCAAGTTATGACCGTTTGAGTGCAGAGATGTCAGGCTGGACAGCTTTAGCAGTTCCTTCAGTTTCTTGTATTCCTTCCACTTTTGCATGCTTCCTTTCCATCCTCTAAGCCATTCCTACCCTGTAATCTTTGAAACCACTTAACACACATATCAAGGCATCTAATGGTAATAAGAGAAGATTTAAACATAGGGAACTTAAGGCCAAAGAAGCATATTTTGAATCAAAGCACATAATCAGGAAGGAAAATATAAAACCATACAAATAGTATGAATAAGTGGGTAAAGAGTTGATAAAATCCACTCAATTGTGCACAAGATAAACCATAAAATAGTGGTTTATCAAGCTCACAGTGAGAGGGGAAGGGCTGAGGCACTATGTTCATCACCCTCCCTAATGAGGGACAACTGTCAAGCTAATGACGATAAAAGAGCGCTTGTTGAGAGGCAACCCAACTGGAGGTAACTCTCTTTTCCTTTAATGTTAAGTTAAGTAGATCTATCTGTATTGCAAGGAGCTAAGTTTGGTGTTGCACACCAAAGTAATTCATGGGTGAATGTTGGATGCTAAGTTTGGTGTTCCACCAAAATTTCACTAAGAACACATTGCACACTCAGCATGACTAGTTATCAGCTCCAAACAATCAGAGAAACTACTTAACAATTGCTTAGTTTCTAGTTCATATATAGTTTACTTTCTAGTCATAGTCTGTTTTCTAGTTCATAGTTTGTCTTCTAGTTTATAGTTTATTTTCTTAATAAAAGCACATGAGGTTTTCTGCATGTATACAATTTGCTGCATAAGGCAAGGAACTAAGTTTGGTGTTCACACACCAATCTAGGTTCAGAAGCCTACAAACAATCACGCATGCTAACCATCTTTCAAGTTCTTGGGGAACAAGCAACTTCCAATAACTTTCAGGAATTCAATTAATCTCCTAGAAGAACTATGCACCATCATCCAAGGACACAAAGAAGAAGACAAAGCTATGGATGATGAGATAAAGGGAGAGCTAGAAGACACCACCAAGAGGTTATATTGTTACTTAATTCCCTCTGAATCGAAATGCTTTAGTTGGAAGTCTAAATGTACCCCTGCTGATTAGTTTAAGTTGTTTGCATTCTGTTTGTTTGCTGTCTTTTTATTCTTCAATTAAGTGGTCTAGCTGGAGTGTCTGCTTCATTTGTATCTACTTGAATTTATTTCTTGTTCCCCTTTGCATAAATAAAAGAAAATGTTGAAATAGAAAGTGAAATGGTCCAATTTGATAGGAATGAGAATAAAGCTCAGTGGTGGTATGTGCTAGATTGTTCAGTAAGGTCATTAATAAAGAGGAAGGGTAGAGTGTCATTTTAAGTATGGACTAACCTGCTGTCTGTGAAACCATAGTAAATAAATACCCTTGGAAGAAAGAAAGACTAAGAAGGAAAGGAAGAAAAGCCAAGAATTGGCAACAAAAAAATGAAAGAAACAGAGAATAAATCTAGACACCAATAGCTTGGACCTTAAGACACTTTCCTGTGGTGCTTTTGTACTAGGATCTGCTTAGATAATTAGGTTCTGAGGAGTATTTGAAAACTTGGTAACTTAGATTAACTAATCTGGGATTATCAACTGAAAGTCCACTATCAAGAGCAACTGATGAGCGGATAATTTATACGCTTTTTGGCATTGTTTTTAGGTAGTTTTTAGTATGATTTAGTTAGTTTTTAGTATATAATTATTAGTTTTTAAATAAAAATCACATTTCTGGACTTTACTATGAGTTTGTGTATTTTTCTGTGATTTCAAATATTTTCTGGCTGAAATTGAGGGACCTGAGCAAAAAATCTGATTTAGAGGCTGAAAAAGGACTGCAGATACTGTTGGATTCTGACCTCCCTACACTCGAAATGGATTTTCTATAGCTACAGAAACCCAATTGGTGCGCTCTTAATTGTGTTAGAAAGTAGACATCCTGGGCTTTCCAGCAACATATAATAGTTTATACTTTGCCCGAGTTTTGATAACTCAAACTGGGATTTGAACGCCCACTTTCTACCCTATTCTGGCGTTAAACGCCAGAACTGGCATAAAAGTTGGAGTTAAACGTGCATACTGGCACCAAAGCTGGCGTTTAACTCCAAGAAGAGTCTCTACACGTGAAAGCTTCAATGCTAAGTCCAAACACACACCAAGTGGGCCCCGGAAGTGGATTTCTACACTATCTGTACTTAGTTACTTATTTTCAGTAACCCTAGCTACTAGTTTAGTATAAAAACTACTTTTAGTGATTTATTTTATATCCTTGATCAGTTTATGCTATCATAGATCATATTGTACACATTAGGAGGTTGGCCTCACGGCCATGCCTGGACCTTTATCACTTATGTATTTTCAACGGTAGAGTTTCTACACCCCATAAATTAAGGTGTGGAGCTCTGCTGTTCCTCATGAATTAATGCAAAGTACTATTGTTTTTCTATTCAATTCAAGCTTATTCTTATTCTAGGCTATTAATTGTCACCCAAGAACATGATGAATGTGATGATTATGTGACACTCATCACCATTCTCACCTATGAACGCGTGCTTGACAACCACTTCCGTTCTACATGAAAACAAGCTTGAATGCATATCTCTTAGCCTCCATTCTGAAAGATTGGAGTCTTCGTTGTATAAGCTAGAATCAATTGGCAGCATTCTTGAGATCCAGAAAGTCTAAACCTTGTCTGTGGTATTCCGAGTAGGATCTAGGATGGGATGATTGTGACGAGCTTCAAACTTGCGAGTGTTGGGCGTAGTGACAGACGCAAAAGGATCAATGGATCCTTTTCCAACATGAGTGAGAACCGACAGATGATTAGCCGTGCGGTGACAGCGCATTTGGATCATTTTCACTGAGAGGACGGATGGTAGCCATTGATAACGGTGATCCCCCAACATACAGCTTGCCATGGAAAGGAGTATGAATGATTGAATGAAGGCAGTAGGAAAGCAGAGATTCAGAAAGAGCAAAGCATGTCCATACGCTTATCTGAAATTCTCACCAATGAATTACATAAGTATTTCTATCTTGTCTTATATTTTATTTATATTTTAATTATCAAAACCTCATAACCATTTGAATCTGCCTGACTGAGATTTAGAAGATGACCATAGCTTGCTTCAAGCCGACAATCTCTGTGGGATCGACCTTTACTCACGTAAGGTTTATTACTTGGACGACCCAGTGCACTTGCTGGTTAGTTGTGTGGAGTTATGAAGAAAGAACTGAGATTATGAACGTGCGTACCAAGTTTTTGGCGCCGTTGAGATCACAATTTCGTGCACTATGTTTTTGGCGCCGTTGCCGGGGATTGTTCGAGTTTGGACAACTGACGGTTCATCTTGTTGCTCAGATTAGGTAATTTTATTTTAATTTTAAGCTTTTTGTTTTTATTATTTTTATTTTCGAAAAATTTTCAAAAAAAAATATAAAATAAATAAATTATTCTATGTCTTCAGAATTCTTAAGAATGAATTCTAGAGTTTTATGATGATTTGTTGAAGTCTAGCTGGCTGTGAAGCCATGTCTAATCTTTTGGACCGAGGTTTCAACTTATCATCACAAGAGCTTGTTGATTTATATCAATCTTGCTGTTGAATGTAATGATCTGCTAAAGCTTGACTGGCCAATTGCCATGTCTAGTGTTTTGGACCGAAGCTTTCACTGAAAGCTTAGTTGTCTAGTAAGCCATGTCTAAATTCCTGGACCGGAGTTTTTAGATTAACGTTGCATGGTTCCTGGAATTCCTATTAAAAATTTTGAATTTATTTATTTTCTTTTTCAAAATAATTTTCGAAAAATACAAAAAAAGTTAATAAAATCATAAAACCAAAAATAATTTTGTGTTTCTTGTTTGAGTCTAGTGTCAAATTGTAAGTTTGGTGTCAATTGCATCTTTTTAATTTTTCTTAAAGTTTTCGAGAACTCATGCATGGTGTTCTTCATGATCTTCAAGTTGTTCTTGATGATCTTCTTTGTTTGATCTTTGCATTTTCATGTTTTGTGTCTTTTCTTGTTTTTCATATGTATTTTCAATTTGTTAGTGTCTAAAGTTTGAAAATTTCTAAGTTTGGTGTCTTGCATGTTTCTCTTTTCTTAAAAAATTTCAAAAATAAGTTCTTGGTGTTCATCTTGACATTCAAAGTGTTCTTGCATGCAACATGTGTTTTGATCTTGAATTTTCATGTTTTGAGTCATTTTGATGTTTTTCTCTCTACTCATTAAAAATTAAAAAATAAAAAAATATCTTTCCCTTATTCTTCTCATAAATTTCGAAAATTTGGATTCATTTAGTCAAAAGTTTTAAAAATCTAGTTGTTTTTTATGAGTCAAGTCAAATTTTCAATTTAAAAATCCTATCTTTTCAAAACCTTTCCAAAAATCAAATCTTTTTCATTTTTCTTTCAATTTTTTTTCGAAAATTTTAAAAATGGATTTTCAAAATCTTTTTCTTATTTTTATTTCATATTTTTCAAAATCTTTACTAACAATTAATGTGATTCATTCAAAAATTTTAAGTTATTACTTGCCTAGTAAGAAAGGTTCTATCTTTAAATTTTAGAATCATATCTTTTTGTTTCTTGTTAGCCAAGTAATCAACTTTAATTTCAAAAATCAAATCTTTTTAAATTTCGTTTTCAAATCTTTTTCAAAATAAATTTCAATCATATCTTTTTCAAAACTTAATTTCAAAATCTTTTCTAACTTCTTATCTTTTCAAATTTGATTTTCAAATCTTTTTCAATTAACTACTTGACTTTTTTGTTTGATTTTAAAAAGTTTTTTTATTTCAATCATATCTTTTTTTAAAACCATATAACTACTTTTCTCTCTCTAATTTTCGAAAACTACTAACCCCTTTTTCAAAATTACTTTTAATTAACTAATTATTTTAAATTTTAATTTTAATTTTATTCCTTTTTATAATTTTCGAATACTAACTAATAATTAAAATAAAAACAAAAATATTTTCCTTTTATTTTAGTTTAAATTCGAATTCAATCTCCCTCTCTCATCTCTCTATTTATTTATTTATCTACTAACACTCCTCTTCCACTCAAAATTCGATCCCCCTCTTCTTCTCTATGTTCGAATTTTTCTCTTCTCCTTCTTCTATTCTTCTCTTCTTCTACTCACACAAAAGAATCTCTATACTGTGACATAGAGGATTCCTCTTCTTTTCTGTTCTCTTCTTTTTTATATGAGCAAGAACAGGGATAAAGACATTCTTATTGAAGCTGATCCTGAACCTGAAAGGACTCTTAAGAGGATACTAAGAGAAGCTAAAGCACAACCCTCTGGAGAGGACTTGACAGAAATTTTCGAAAAAGAAGGAGACATGGCCGAACCCAATAACAATGGTGGAGATGCAAAGAAGATGCTTGGTGACTTTATTGCACCCTCTTCTAACTTCTATGGAAGAAGCATCTCAGTTCTTGCCATTGGAGCAAAAAACTTTGGGCTTAAGCCTCAATTAGTTTCTCTAATGCAACAGAATTGTAAATTTCATGGACTTCCATTGGAAGATCCTCATCAGTTCTTAGCTGAATTCTTGCAAATCTGTGACACTGTCAAGACCAATGGTGTTGATCCCGAGGTCTACAGGCTTATGCTTTTCCCTTTTGCTGTAAGAGACAGAGCTAGAACATGGTTGGATTCACAACCTAAGGAAAGCCTTAACTCTTGGGAAAAGCTGGTCAGTGCTTTCCTGGCCAAATTCTTTCCACCTCAAAAGATGAGCAAGCTTAGAGTGAAAATCCAAACCTTCATACAGAAGGAAGGTGAGTCCCTCCATGAAGCTTGGGAAAGATATAAGCAATTGATCAAAAGGTGTCCTTCTGACATGCTTCTAGAATGGAGCATCATATGTATATTCTATGATGGTCTGTCTGAGTTGTCAAAAATATCATTGGACCATTCTGCAGGAGGATCTCTTCATCTGAAAACCCCTGCAGAAGCTCAGGAACTCATTGAAATAGTTGTAAATAACGTTCATGTACACCTCTAAAAGGAGTCCTGTGAACAATGGGACACCTCAGAAGAAGGGAGTTCTTGAAATTGATACTCTGAATGCCATATTGGCTCAGAACAAAATATTAACTCAGCAAGTCAATTTGATTTCTTAGAGTCTGAATGGATTACAAGCTGCATCCAACAGTACTAAAGAAGCATCTTCTGAAGAAGAAGCTTGTGATTCTGAGAACCCTGTAATGGCAGAGGTGAATTACATGGGAGAACCCTATGGAAACACCTATAATCCTTCATGGAGAAATCATCCAAATTTCTCATGGAAGGACCAACAGAAGCCTCAACAAGGCTTCAATAATAATGGTGGAAGAAATAGGTTTAGCAATAGCAAGCCTTTTCCATCATCTTCTCAGGAACAGACAGAGAATTCTGAACAGAGCTATTCTGGCCTGGCAACCATAGTCTCTGATCTATCCAAGACCACACTAAGTTTCATGAATGAAACAAGGTCCTCCATTAGAAATTTGGAGGCACAGGTGGGTCAACTGAGTAAGAAGATTACTGAAACTCCTCCCAGTACTCTCCCAAGAAATACAAAAGAAAATCCCAAGAGAGAGTGCAAGGCCATAACCATGACCAACATGGCCGAACCTGGAGAGAGTGAGGAGGACGTGAGTCCCAGTGAGAAAAGCCTCATGGGACGTCCTCTTGACAGAAAGGAGTTTTCCTTTGAAGAACCAAAAGAATCTGAGGCTCATACAGAGACCATAGAGATTCCATTGAACTTTCTTCTGCCATTCATGAGCTCTGATGAATATTCTTCCTCTGAAGAGGATGAAGACATCACTGAAAAGCAAGTTGCTAAATATCTAGGAGCAATCATGAAGCTGAATGCCAAGTTATTTGGTATTGAGACTTGGGAGGATGAACCCCCCTCGTTCACCAATGAACTGAATGCATTAATGAGGCAGACATTACCTCAGAAGAAACTGGATCCCAGAAAATTTTTTATACCTTGTACCATAGGCACCATGACCTTTGAGAAGGCTCTATATGACCTTGCATTAGGGATAAACCTCATGCCACTCTCTGTAATAGAGAAACTTGGAATCTTTGAGGTACAAGCTGCAAGAATCTCACTAGAGATGGCAGACAAATCAATGAAACAGGCTTATGGACTAGTAGAGGACGTGAAAGTGAAGGTTGAAGGCCTTTACACCCCTGCTGATTTTATAATCCTAGACATTGGGAAGGATGAGGATGAATCCATCATCCTTGGCAGACCCTTCCTAGCCACAACAAAAGCTGTGATTGATGTTGACAGAGGAGAGTTGGTCCTTAAGTTGAATGAGGACTACCTTGTATTCAAGTCTCAAGGTTCTCCTTCTGTAACCATGGAGAGGAAGTATGAAAAGCTTCTCTCAATATAGAGTCAAACAAAACCCCCACATTCAAACTCTAAGTTTGGTGTTGGGAGGCCATAACGAAACTCTGAGTTTCGTGTTGAGAGGCCACAACCAAACTCTAAGTTTGGTGTTGAGAGGCCCCAACCCTACTCTGATTATCTGTAAGGCTCCATGAGATCTCACTGTCAAGCTATTGACATTAAAGAAGCGCTTATTGGGAGGCAACCCAATGTTATTTAATTATATCTATTTATTTTCCATTGTTATTTTATATTTTCTTTAGGTTGATGATCATGTGAAGTCACAAAAACAACTAAAAAATAAAAAATAGAATGAAAAAAAGCATTAAAAATAGCTCACCCTGGAGGAAGAGCTTACTGGCGTTTAAACGCGAGTAAGAGTAGCAGAATGGGCATTAAACGCCCAGTCTGGCACCATTCTGGGCGTTTAACGCTAGAAATAGGCACCAGACTGGCGTTTAACGCCAGAACAGGGCACGAAGTTGGCGTTAAACGCCAAGAAAGGGAGAAAAGCTGGCGTTAAATGCTAGAAACAAGCAGCAATCTGGCGTTTAACGCCAGAATTGCACTCTAAGGGCGTCTTGCATGCCTAAATGAAGCAGGGATGTTAAAGTCCTTGACCCCTTAGGATCTGTGGACTCCACAGGATCACCACCTACCCCACCTCTTCTTCTCTCCTCTTCACAACTTTCCATAACACTCTTCCCCAAATACCCTTCACCTATCAAATCTTACCCCTCTTCCCCAAATACCCTTCACTAATCACCTCATTCACTTTTCCCCAAAACACCACCTACCTTCAAATTCAAAACTCTTTTTCCTCCTAAAACCAACCCCAAATACACAAACCAAGCCTCCCCCCACTCCTATATATACCCCTCATCACTCCTTCAATTTCACACATCACAAACACCTTATACCCCCTTGGCCGAACTCACCCTCACCCTCCATCTCCTCCATTTTCTTCTTCTTCTCTTTCATTCTTTCTTCTTTGCTCAAGGACGAGCAAACACTTTAAGTTTGGTGTGGTAAAAGCATTGCTTTTTATTTTTCCATAACTATTTATGGCACCTAAGGCCAGAGAAACCTTTAGAAAGAGGAAAGGGAAGGCAAAAGCTTCCACCTCCGAGTCATGGGAGATAGAGACATTCATCTCAAAGGTCCATCAAGACCACTTCTATGAAGTTGTGCCCAAGAAGAAGGTGATCCCTGCGGTCCCTTTCAACAAGTCAGAATCTTAATGGTTCAAGAGTTCTATGCAAACGCATGGATCACTAGGAACCATGATCAAAGTATGAACCCAAATCCAAAGAATTGGCTTACAATGGTTTGGGGAAAATACCTAGATTTCAGTCTGAAAAATGTAAGGTTGGCGTTCAACTTACCAATGATGCAAGAAAACGCATGCCCCTACACTAGAAGCGTCAACTATGATCAAAGGTTGGACCAAGTCCTCATGGAGATATGTGTGGAAGAAGCTCAATGGAAAAGTGACTCAAGAGGCAAACCGGTTCAATTGAGAAGACCGGACCTTAAGCCTATGGCTAGAGGATGGTTGGAGTTCATCTAACGCTCTATCATTCCTACTAGCAACCGATCCAAAGTAACTGTGGATCGGGCCATCATGATCCATAGTATCATGATTGGGGAGGAAGTGGAAGTTCATGAGATTATACCTCAAGAACTCTATAAGGTGGCTGACAAGTCCACCACTTTGACAAGGTTAGCCTTTCCTCACCTCATTTGTCACCTCTGCAATTTGGCTGGGATTGTCATAGAGGGAGACATCCTCATTGAAGAGGACAAGCCCATCACTAGAAAGAGGATGGAGCAAACAAGAGAGCCCACTCATGGACCTCAACAAGAGCATGAGGAAATTCCTCATCATGAAATCCCTGAGATGCCTCAAGGGATGCACTTTCCTCCACAAAAACTATTTGGAGCAAATTAACACCTCCCTAGGAGAATTAAGTTCCAACATGGGACAACTAAGGGTGGAGCACCAAGAGCACTCCATCATTCTCCATGAGATTAGAGAAGATCAAAGAGCTTTGAGGGAGGAGCAACAAAGGCAAGGAAGAGACATAGAGGAGCTCAAGAGCACCATTGGTTCTTCAAGAGGAAGAAGACACCACCCTCACTAAGGTGGACCCGTTCCTTAATCTCCTTGTCTATTTAATTTTTCTCTGTTTTCGTTCTCTATGCTTTATGTTTATTTATGTTTGTGTCTTTATTACATGATCATTAGTGTCTAGTGTCTATGCCCTAAAGCTATGAATGTCCTACGAATCCATCACCTTTCTTAAATAAAAAATGTTCTAAATGCAAAAGATCAAGAAGTACATAAATTTTGAATTCATCCATGAGATTAGTTTAATTATTTTGATGTGGTGACAATACTTTCTGCTTTCTGAATGAATGCTTGAACAGTGCATATTTTTTATAACCCTTGAGATTAGTTTATGAATGTTAAAATTGTTGGCTCTTGAAAGAATAATGAAGAAGGAGAAATGTTATTGATAATCTGAAAAATCATAAAATTGATTCTTGAAGCAAGAAAAAGCAGTGAAAACCAAGGCTTGCAAAAAAAAGGCGAAAATAAAAGAAAAAGAAAGAAAGAAAAAGAAAAAGCAAGCAGAAAAAGCCAAGAGCTCTTTAAACCAAAAGACAAGAGCAAAAAACCAGTAACCCTTTAAACTAAAAGGCAAGGGTAAAAAGGATCCAAAGCTTTGAGCATTAATGTATAGGAGGGCCCAAAGGAATAAAATCCTGGCCTAAGCGGCTAAACTAAGCTGTCCCTAACCATGTGCTTGTGGCGTGAAGGTGCCAAGTGAAGAGCTTGAGACTGAGCGGTTAAAGTCGTGATCCAAAGCAAAAAGAGTGTGCTTAAGAACCCTGGACACCTCTAATTGGGGACTTTAACAAAGCTGAGTCACAATCTAAAAAAGTTCACCCAGTTATGTGTCTGTGGCATTTATGTATCCGGTGGTAATACTGGAAAACAAAGTGCTTAGAGCCACGGCCAAGATTCATAAAGTAGCTGTGTTCAAGAATCAACATACTGAACTAGGAGAATCAATAACACTATCTAAATTCTGAGTTTCGGTAGATGCTAATCATTCTAAACTTCAAAGGATAAAGTAAGATGCCAAAACTGTTCAGAGGCAGAAAGCTACTAGTCTCGCTCATCTAATTGGAGCTAAGTTTCATTGATATTTTGGAATTTATAGTATATTCTCTTCTTTTTATCCTATTTGATTTTCAGTTTCTTGGGGACAAGCAACAATTTAAGTTTGGTGTTGTGATGAGCGGATAATTTATACGCTTTTTGGCATTATTTTTAGGTAGTTTTTAGTATGATTTAGTTAGTTTTTTGTATATAATTATTAGTTTTTAAATAAAAATTACATTTCTGGACTTTACTATGAGTTTGTGTGTTTTTCTGTGATTTCAGGTATTTTCTGGCTGAAATTGAGGGACCTGAGCAAAAATCTGATTTAGAGGCTGAAAAAGGACTGCAGATGCTGTTGGATTCTGACCTCCCTGCACTCGAAATGGATTTTTTGGAGCTACAAAAACCCGATTAGCACCTTCTCAATTGTGTTGGAAAGTAGACATCCTGGGCTTTCCATAAATATATAATAGTCCATACTTTGCCGGAGTTTTGATAATGCAAACTGGCGTTTGAACGCACATTTTCTACCCTATTCTGGCGTTAAATGCCAGAACTGGCATAAAAGCTGGAATTAAACGCCTAAACTGGCACCAAAGCTGGCGTTTAACTCCAAGAAGAGTCTCTACACGTGAAAGCTTCAATGCTCAGCCCAAGCACACATCAGGTGGGCCCCGGAAGTGGATTTCTACACTATCTGCACTTAGTTACTTATTTTCTGTAACCCAAGCTACTAGTTTAGTATAAAAACTACTTTTAGTGATTTATTTTATATCCTTGATCAGTTTATGCTATCATAGATCATATTGTACACGTTTGGAGGCTGGCCTCACAGCCATGCCCCAACCTTTATCACTTATGTATTTTCAACGGTGGAATTTCTACACCCCATAGATTAAGGTGTGGAGCTCTGCTGTTTCTCATGAATTAATGCAAAGTACTATTGTTTTTCTATTCAATTCAAGCTTATTCTTATTCTAAGATATTCATCCGCACCCAAGAACATGATGAATGTGATGATTATGTGACACTCATCACCATTCTCACCTATGAACGCGTTCTTGACAACCACTTCCGTTCTACATGAAAACAAGCTTGAATGCATATCTCTTAGCCTCCATTCCGAAAGATCGGAGTCTTCGTGGTATAAGCTAGAATCAATTGGCAGCATTCTTGAGATCCGGAAAGGCTAAACCTTGTCTGTAGTATTCCGAGTAGGATCTGGGATGGGATGACTGTGACGAGCTTCAAACTCGCGAGTGTTGGGCGTAGTAACAGACGCAAAAGGATCAATGGATCCTATTCCAACATGAGTGAGAACCGACAGATGATTTGCCGTGCGGTGACAGCGCATTTGGACCATTTTCACTGAGAGGACGGACGGTAGCCATTGACAACGGTGATCCCCCAACAAACAGCTTGCCTTGGAAAGGAGTATGAATAATTGAATGAAGGCAGTAGGAAAGCAGAGATTCAGAAGGAGAAAAGCATCTCCATACGCTTATATGAAATTCTCACCAATGAATTACATAAGTATTTCTATCTTATCTTATATTTTATTTATATTTTAATTATCAAAACCTCATAACCATTTGAATCTGCCTAAATGAGATTTACAAGATGACCATAGGTTGCTTCAAGCCGACAATCTCCGTGGGATCGACCCTTACTCAGGTAAGGTTTATTACTTGGACGACCCAGTGCACTTGCTGGTTAGTTGTGCGGAGTTGTGAAAAAGAATTGAGATTATGAACGTGCGTACCAAGTTTTTGGCGCCGTTGAGATCATAATTCTGTGCACCAGCAACCTAGTTACAAGGCATTTAGTAACCCAAAGAGGTGCTGGGCATCAATGTTCTTAAGAAGAATTGTAAGCAAAGTGTCTGTGGTGAATATGTGTTGACTGAAAAACAAGCTAAAAAGCTGCTGCAACACATGACACTAAGCTGCAATTGAGGAATATGTTTTTGACGAACTGAATTCCTACGCGATCTAGAATTTTCTAAAAATAAATCCTCGTTGCAAGTATAGCTTCTAAACCAGCAAGGAATCCCTTTCGTACAAACATTTGGTTGTCACTTAAGCAAACCCAATAAAATTGATAACTGAGTATTTAAACCTCGGGTCGTCTTCTCAAGGAATTGCAGGGAGGTATGACTTATTATTGGTTATGAAAAATAGTATTTTTGGATTTTTGAAAAAGGTTTGAATGAAAAAAATAGATTGTAGGAATTAATAAATCAATAGCTAATAAAACTCTTGGCACGGTATGAAAATTAGAAGTCCTATCCTAGTTATCCTTATCAATGGTGATGAGAATTATATTTTTATCCCCACTGAGTCAACCTCTAACTATGAAGGTAAGTCAAGTGGATAAATCAATTTAACACTTAGAGTCCTAGTCAACTCCTAAGGAAAGGCTAGAGTTATAGGAATTTAAATCAATCAGCAAAGATAACAATTATCAATCACGATGAGTTTGACAACTCAAGAGTTACCAATTAATCAACCAAAGCCAAAAGGGAAAAATCTAAATTATTTATATAAAGAAAGGAAAGCAATCATAATTCTGAAATACCTCAAATTATATTTAGCAGAAAATCAATCTAAACATAAAGAGTTCATAAACTAAATTGAGAAAATAAGTAAAAGGAACATTGAACTTGTAATTAAAGAAGAAATTGAAAGTTGAAATAATAAGAAATCCTAATTCCTTTAAGAGGAATCCTAATCCTAAATCCCAAGAGGGAGGAGAGAACCTTTCTCCCTAAAAACTACATCTAAATTATGAAAAGTGAATAATGGAAGACCTCTCGTTGAATGGATGCATTCCCCCACTTTATAGCCTCTAATCTGTGTTTTCTGGGCCAAAAACTGGGTCAAAAACAGCCATTACATTCAGGTCGCGGCAAAGTGATGCGCAGGCGTCGTCCACGCGTTTGCGTGGATTGCATTTTTGCCAGGTCACGCGTCCGCGTGATCCACACGTTCGCGTCCCCTGGCATCGGAGCAGCTATGGCAAATTATATATCTTTGTGAATCCCTAGACATTAGCTTTCCAACGCAACTGGAACCATCTCGTTTGGACCTCTGTAGCTCAAGTTATGACCGTTTGAGACCGAAGAGGTCAGGCTGGACAGCTTAGCAATTTCTTCAACTTCTTGTATTCCTTCCACTTTTGCATGCTTTCTTTCCATCCTCTGAGTCATTCCTGCCCTGTAATCTCTAAAATCACTTAACACACATATCAAGGCATCAAATGATAATAAGAGAGGATTAATATTAGCAAATATAAGTCCAAAGAAGCATGTTTTCAATCATAGCACAAAATCATGAAGGAAATGTAAAACATGCAAATAGTATTAATAAGTGGGTAAAGAGTTGATAAAAACCACTCAATTGAGCAAAAGATGAACCATAAAATAGTGGTTTATCAACCTCTCCACACTTAAACAATAACATGTCCTCATGCTAAGTTCAAGAGAAGCTATAAAGGAGTGAAGAGGAATGGTAAAATGTATGAAATGCAATCCTATCTATATGAATGCAACTAAATGTGAAATGCTTCTACCTACTTGGTTAAAAATAAATAAGTTCTCCAAGACAAACATAAATCAAATTCCACTAATTCAAACCATACAATAAAAACAAGTAAACTTGTAAGAAGATAGCTCATGAAAGCAGGGAATATAGAATCAAGCATTGAACACTTACTGGTAGTGTATATCACTCTAACTCTCAAGTGTCTAGGGTCAATCACTCTACTCTTCCCTAGTCATGCTTTCTTAACCTTGTTCTTCATCTAACCCATGAACAAATATTTAGTATACCAATGCAAACATCATGAAGTCTTTTCAGGGTTGTAATGGGCTGAGGTAAAGGTAAGGATATAAATATATATAAGGTTAAGTGAGCTAACAAAGTGAATCCTTGATTAGTCTAAGATCTCACCTAACATATAAATACTTTATATAATTTAAAATGCCTTACCTAGCTACCCAAATTTTTCCCACTTTTGTATTACATGCTCATGTATCAAACTTATTTTTGAATTTTGTCCCATGTGCATTGATTCTTTTTATTTTGCATTTGGGGTAATATTATTTTTCTCTCTTTTTTTTGTATCCCCTTATTTAATTCCTTAATATTTTTTTTTAATGCACATGGTAATTTAATTATTTTGATTTCATATGAGCATGCTTCCCAAATTTTCAAATAACTTATTCAATTTAATTCCCTTTTTTTTCTATTATCCCATGTTCCCATAAAATTCCCCATACTTAAATTATACACAATATCTATCTTAAGCTAACCAAGGATTCAACTTGGAATTTTTATGTTGTTTTTCTGCTTAAGGCTAGTAATGTGGTTATGGAATAGAGGGGGTGGGGTTAAAAAGCTCAAAGTGACTAACAAGGGTGACATAAATGGGTAGGCTTATTTGGGATAAGTGAGTGAAAACAAGTAATGGCCTCAATCATATGCAAGCATGTAAATACACTAAATAATGGACATATAGAGTGGAACAAAGTAAAGATTGCAATTATAAAGAAGAAAACACACAAGAATAAAAGATTTATGGTTAACTAATGTAACCATATAAATAAGCTCAAAATCTCACAGCTTGTGTGTTCTTTAGCTCAAAAACCATGTTCCAATCTACGATCTTCAAACAAATTTAACACATAGAAAATTTTAATTTTTTTTATTTAAATTAGTGAAAATTTTTTTTCAAAAATAGGGTCCTAGAAAGAAACTTATTATTTTTCAACCAAGTAGTATTTAAATGCAAACAATCAACTACACATGCAATCTATTATGCAATGCAACAATGAACTAATGAAGAAAATAAGACATTGGTGTTGAGAAGAGAATAACTAACCCATGGAGATCGGTATCGACCTCCCCACACTTAAAGGTTGCACTGTCCTCGGTGCATGCTAAGATGTACAAGTGGATGGGCTGCTCCAACTGATGTCTTTCTCTATAGATTGTGCAGATTGACTTGCCTGTCTCCCCATATAGAAGTTCTTCCTTTTTCCTTCCTCGGTGGCCATCCTGAAAGAAGAGGAAAAGGGAGAAAAGTAACCTAGAAATAAAGATAAGAAAATAAATAAAATATGAGTTGGTTAATGCCAAATAATAAAGGTCTCAATTACATGGTAGCTACAACATGCAAGTGATAAAACAATAGAAGCACATGGCATACCAGTGGTACAAAATTCGCAACAAAGGGGAGGTGTGTGGGTAATGAAAGTATCAATATAAGTTCATGTCAATGCAAATGGAGTGCAAGTATCATAAAAGATTCGCATTGGCAGATAATTAATATCATCCCACAGTGTAAAACAAGTCACTAAGCACCAAAATAATTCAAGAAAAGATGCAACAGTTGAATAGGAAAATTTAACACCAATGGAAAAATAATGAATTTAGAAAAGAAAATAAAAATATGCAATGCAAATGAATTGAGAAGTCAAAGAGATAAAGTAAGAAAGAAAGAAGAAAGAAGGAAAGATAGAAGAAAGTAGGATTAGAAAAGAAAAGATAAGATAATTGGCGCTGATTTGGATAAGTTGTGCGGTGCAGGCGACGCGGACGTGTGAGTGACGCGTTCACGTGGTGTGCGATAATTTCAGGTGACGCGGACGCGTGGGGCACATGGACGCGTGACTCGAGTTGTGCTAGTGGCGTGAGAGTAGCCTTGCGTACGCACAACTCTCTATTTAAATGCATTTTTGCATAAAATCTGAGGTGAAGTGTTCGCGTGGGTGACGCGATCGTGTGGATGGATATATTTGCAAAATGATGCGGACGCGTGGGGCACGCGTTCGCCTGGTAAGGCTTGTGCTTCTAGCACCATTCCAACCCCATTCCAGCCTAACTTGCTGCCAAACACCCGTTTACGTCGATTTTACAGGGTCACGCGTTCGCGTGGGTGACGCGGATGCGTGGGAGGCATTTTTCCCACATGACGCGGACGCGTCAGCGACGTGGTCGCGTGGATCAATTTGTGCCAAATGCATGCCTCCAGCCACACTTTCGTGTGACTCTCTGTTCAATCTTGTTTTCTTCCCAACGCACATATGATGCGAACGCGTCGGCGACGCTGTCGCGTCACGTGCGATTTTTTTTTATGCAAGATGCAAAATGCAATGATAGTGTGGATGCTATGAATAATTCCAGGTTCAATGAAAATAGAATAAAATAAAACTCAAAAACAAACAAAAGGAAATAAAATCAAAATTGAAGAAATGGAAAAGGAACGATCATACCATGGTGGGTTGTCTCCCACCTAGTACTTTTAGTTAAAGTCCTTAAGTTGGACATTTGATGAGCTTCTTGTTATGGTGGCTTGTGCTTGAATTCATCCAGAAATCTCCACCAATGTTTGGAATGCTAACAGCTTCCGGGATCCCAAACTAGGTGCAGAAAGCCTTCAAGTAAGTTAAAGCTAGTGACAAAGCCCCAAGAGTGTTGATTGCCAGAATGAATTCTGGGGTCCCAAATCTTGCTTTTGCACCCGTCTTCTTGTTGATCATTATGTTTCCATCCGGGTAGCAAGCAATCTGAATTCTCACTAAAGCGGCCAAACAACTTCCTAGACCCATTCAGTTGAGCTTTACACTAACCCTTGCATTTAAACTTTGAGCACACAACCATGTTAAACCTTGCTTGACAACTCCAACCACTAACCATCTTCCTCTTACTCTTAATGCCACAAAGAGCTCTAAGTTGAGCATCCGTCTCCAGTAGCCCATATTCAAGTGGAATTAGAAAGCTAAGGGATATGAATTTTACCCACTTGAATATTGTGAAGGATGATGGAAACTTAGGGGGAGGTATTTCTAACGAATTTGCAAGCTCCACTCCCTTGTGCTCTTCTCTGACAACTTCCACCTCTTTGCAAGTTTCTTCAATATCAACCTCTTCCTCTTGGTAGCTTTCTTCCAATTCATTCTCTTCTTCATTGCTCACCAAGGGCATGGGAGGTTGTGCTTCTTCTTCTTTAATCTCTATCTCTTGACCAACCTCTTCCAAGTCTTCAACTATGATATGCCTTGGAGGTTGTACACCCTCCTCAGCATCAATTTCAATCGCCTTGGAAGGAGGTTCTATAACCTGACTTTCCCATGGAGGTTTAGCATCTCCTAAATCTTTAACCATTTCTTCCTCTGCAACTATTATGGCTTCCTCCACTTGTTCCAGTTCAAAGCCATGTTCCTCATTGTTCGCCGAAGTTTCTAGTGTCTCCTTCATGCTACGTTCTTCTTTTGATTCTCCACATACAGCCATGGGAGTACTTTGAGTGCTCAGATGTTGAGAAGCTAATTTATTTACTACCTCGGTTAAGGCAGTCGTGAGTTCCATTACATCTTTTTGCATCTTCGGTTGCCCTTGAAGAAGACCACGAAGGAAGTCATCCATTGGAGATTGGGGTGGATATGAGGGTTCATTATTTTGGAGAAAGGGTTCATAATAAGAAGGTGGTTCTTCTTGATAAGGATATGGAGATGGTGAATATTGAGGTGGTGGTTCTGGGTGTGGTTCATATGGTGGTTGGTGTGGTGGATATAGGTTAGGGTCATATGGTGGTGTTTGGTGGTAAGGGACTTGTGAGTATGGTGGTTCAAAATTACGTGGAGAAGGAGGTTCATAGGTATTTTGTTGTGGGTGTTGATTGTCACGAAGAGGTTCACCATAACCATTGTCTTGGTGCGCATCATAGAATGGTTGTTGATAGTGCCTTGGAGGTGGTTGTCGCCAAGAGGGATGATCAAATCCTTGTGGCTCCTCCCATCTTTGATTGTCCCATCCATGACCCAAGCTTTTATTGTAATCTCCTCTTCCAGTAACATGATTGTAACCAAACTCATAGCCAAAGGGGTGAGAATTCATAGTAGCTAATAAAAATTAAAAACGAAAATAAAAACAAATTTAAATTAAAAAGTTATTGAAATTTAAATTTTGAATTTGAAAATTAAATTTTGAAATTTGAAATTTGAATTTTAAATAAGATAAGATAAGATTTTTGAAAAAGATATGATTTTTTTAAAAAAATTTGAATTTTGAAATTTAAAACTAAGATAAGATAAGATAAAAAAAATTTAAAATTAAGAATCCGAAAAAAATATTTTTTTTTCAAAAAAATCAATTTAAAAGTAAATATTTACAATAACCAATAATAAGGCACACATTTGCAATTCCCCGGCAACGGCGCCATTTTGACGAACTGAATTCCTACGCGATCTAGAATTTTCTAAAAATAAATCCTCGTTGCAAGTATAGCTTCTAAACCGGCAAGGAATCCCTTTCGTACAAATGTTTGGTTGTCACTTAAGCAAACCCAATAAAATTGATAACCGAGTTTTTAAACCTCGGGTCGTCTTCTCAAGAAATTGCAGGGAGGTATGACTTATTATTGGTTATGGAAAATAGTATTTTTGGGTTTTTGAAAAAGGTTTGAATGAAAAAAAATAGATTACAGGAATTAATAAATCAATAGCTAATAAAACTCTTAGCACGGTATGAAAATTAGAAGTCCTATCCTAGTTATCCTTATCAATGGTGATGAGAATTATATTTTTCTCCCCACTAAGTCAACCTCTAACTATGAAAGTAAGTCAAGTGGATAAATCAATTTAACAACTAAAGTCCTAGTCAACTCCGAAGGAAAGACTAGAGTTATAGGAATTTAAATCAATCAGCAAAGATAACAATTATCAATCACGATGAGTTTGACAACTCAAGAGTTACCAATTAATCAACCAAAGCCAAAAGGGAAAAATATAAATTATTTATATAAATAAAAGAAAGCAACCATAATTCTGAAATACCTCAAATTATATTAAATAGAAAATCAATCTAAACATAAAAAGTTCATAAACTAAATTGAGAAAATAAGTAAAAGGAACATTGAACCTGTAATTAAAGAAGAAATTGTAAGTTGAAATAATAAGAAATCCTAATTCCTTTAAGAGGAATCCTAATCCTAAATCCTAAGAGGGAGGAGAGAACCTCTCTCCCTAAAAACTACATCTAAATTCTGAAAAGTGAATAATGGAAGACCTCTCGTTGAATGGATGCATTCCCCAACTTTATAGCCTCTAATCTGTATTTTCTGGGCCGAAAACTGGGTTAAAAATAGGCCAGAAATTGCCCCCAGCGATTTTTGTTACGTTCAGGTCGCGGCAAAGTGACGCAAAGGCGTCGTCCACGCGTTTGCGTGGATTGCATTTTTGCCAGGTCACGTGTCCGCGTGATCCACGCATTCACGTCGCCTGGCATCAGAGCAGCTATGAAAAATTATATATCGTTGCGAAGCCCCGATCGTTAGCTTTCCAACGCAACTAAAACCATCTCGTTTGGACCTCTGTAGCTCAAGTTATGACCGTTTGAGTGCGAAGAGGTCAGGCTGGACAACTTATCAATTTCTTCAACTTCTTGTATTCCTTCCACTTTTGCATGCTTTCTTTCCATCCTCTGAGTCATTCCTACCCTGTAATCTCTAAAATCACTTAACACACATATCAAGGCATCAAATGGTAATAAGAGAGGATTTATATTAGCAAATATAAGTCCAAGGAAGCATGTTTTCAATCATAGCACAAAATCAGGAAGGAAATGTAAAACATGCAAATAGTATGAATAAGTGGGTAAAGAGTTAATAAAAACCACTCAATTGAGCACAAGATAAACCTTAAAATAGTGGTTTATCAAGTTTCTTAGCAGAATAAAAACAAAGAAAAAAATCAAACACCAAGGATGATGAATAATAAGGTTCACAACAGCAAACTTTAGTTAACACTTAAAGCACAATTCAAACCTGGAAACCAATAAAAGTAGGGCTTCAAACAAATCCTGCATGAAACCCCATGAACCTAGACTGAATGCTTTCGAATAAGGACATATATTCTTATCTATTTTCATTCATTTCTCTCATGTTTTACTGCTTGCTTGGGGACAAGCAAGATTTAAGTTTGGTGTTGTGATGACAAGTCATCTTATGCTAGTTTCACAAGCATTTTTCACTTGGTTTTTCACAAGTAAGTAATCGGATTGGAATTTCATACATCCCTAAGTTCAATCAGACATGGGTATTTATGTGATTTTTCACTAGGTTTTATGCTAATTTTACTTGATGTTATGAATGATGCAATTTCTTTGTGATTATAGCAAACTTTGATGCAATTGTTTAATTGATAATAGGTGAAGAAGAGGCAAGAAAGAAGCAGGAAAGAAGAAGAAAAAGCAGAAGAAGAAGCAAAGCAGAGGAAGTAACGTTGGTGGCTAATGTTGGCTTACCAACATTACCTCAAACGTTGGAAGGGGGTATGCAAACGTTAGTGCAATTCTGGGTGCCAACGTTGGAGGGAATGTTGGTGAGCCAACGTTACCTCGAACGTCCCCGAAAAAATTTTGGGCGATGCGTACGTGCCGATGATGCGTACACCTGGAAGTGCAATTTACGCACGCGCACCCGTGAAATGGCAAAATTTACCATTCACGCGTACGCGTGACCAAGCCAACGTTAGAGGAAACGTTGGTGGACAAATGCTACCTCCAACGTACACGATATGAAGCCCAAAACTGGATTTAGAAAACTCGCATCGACGCGTACGCGAGGGTCACGCGTATGCGTGGACGTGTGGACGACGCGCACGCGTGGCGGAAAAACGTTGGTGCACTAAAGTTGAGTCAAACGTTGGCACTAATGTTCATTCCTTTCAAAATCCTTTTTCAAGACAAACGTTTGACTCAACATTATCTGGCAAATGTTGAGCACCAATGTTGGCACCAGCACCAGTAAAATTTGGCACCCATGCAGATCATTAACATGAATTACCAATTACATCTCTTCAACAACACTGAGACCCATTTTAGCTTGCTTCAACAAGGCCAAAAAGCCCAATCCAAGGACTTGAAGACTGAATTGGAAAGTGTATAAATAGAAGGGAATTTGATTTAGAGAGGAAGCGAGCGAGGTTGGCAGGTCTCAGATCAAAAAGGCTAGAGAGTCAGGGTCCCAATTGGGAAACTATGCACTCAATTCTCTTTGTATTTTCACTTATGCAATTTTTCTGCAAATTCTTTGTTTTCTATTTTGATTTGAGCTATGATGAACTAAACCCCAAATTTATTAGGGGGAGGAGCTCTATTATAATCATAATGAATCAATGAAATTCTTCTTCTTCTCAATTCAATTGTGTAGCTATAGGATATCTTCTGATTTGATTGTGGATTATTCACTCCGAAAGGGGGTTTAATTCAACTGAATGTAGGTGTGAGCTTCGGAAAGGGAATCACCTACATTAGAATGGGAGCTCTATCCTTCACAATTCTCCTAACCAACACCATTCGGGAGGAATTGAGGTTTTGAGAATCTGTGTGGCTTATGGATAAGAGAATGTGCTCTAACTCTTCTCATGACAATTAGATCAAGGAATTGGCAAGATTGATTGTGATTAGAGAGATTGGATTGCCTAGGAATTGGGATCCAATCAATTTCAATCCGCCATAGATCTACTCATATGATTGAGAAAGGAGTTGAGACTCAATTGATTTATGGTGGATTGTGATATCTCCAATCCCTGATGAATCACCTTCTTTGATTTTCTTCAATTTATATCTCTCTGATTTTACTTTAATTTGCAATTGTTCACTGCTGTTTTGATTCCCTGCACCCAATTCCCTTTATAATTCATGCAATTTAAGTTTCCTTGCAATTTAAATTCTACAATTCTACTTTCCCGTGCTTTAAGATTCGGTTATTTACATTTCTTGCAATTTAAGTTTCAGCTCTTTTACTTTCTTGCTTTCTAAGTTTCAGTCATTTAATTCTCCTGCAATTTAAGATTCTGTCAATTTACATTCTGCACTTTAATTTTCCAGCAATTTACATTCTGTTAGTCAATTTTCACTCAAATTACCAACCGTTAGCTTAACTAAATTCATCACCCAACTAAAGTTGCTTGATCCATCAATCCCTGTAGGATCGACCTCACTTTTGTGAGTTTTACTACTTGATGCGTCCCGGTGCACTTGCCGGTTAGTTTGTGTGGAAATCAATTTTTCGCTCATCAACCCTTTTGGATTGTGACTTAGCTTTGCTAGAGTCCCCAGATAGAGGTATCCAGAGTTCTTAGGCACACTCTTTTTTCTTTGGACCACGACTTTAACCGCTCAGTCTCAAGCTTTTCACTTGACACCTTCACACCACAAGCACATGGTTAGGGACAGCTTAATTGAGCCGCTTAAGCCAGGATTTTATTCCTTTGGGCCCTCCTATCCATTAATGCTCAAAGCCTTGGGTCCTTTTACCCATGCCTTTTGGTTTAAAGGGTTACTGGCTTTTTCAATATGCCCTCCTTTTCCTTCATTTTTGGGCAGTAATGGATTTTTTTTCTTTTAGTTATTTTTTGGCCATTTTTTTTCGAATGCATAATAATTTTTTTCTTTTGCAACATGCTTTTTCTTTTCTTTTCGCTGCTTTTTCTTGCTTCAAGAAGCAATTTTTAGATTTTTAAGATTATCAATCAAATTTTTCCTTTTTGTTTATTCTTTTAAGAGCCAACATTCTAAAATTGCAACTTCAAATATGCACTGGTCAATCATAAATTCAAAAAACAAAAGCAATGCCACCACATCAAAATAATTAAACTATTCTTATTTTATACTTAAAATTCATGCAACTCTCAATTCTTTTCAAATAAAATTTTCTTTTAAGCAAGGTGAGAGATATATTGGGACATTTTACATCTTTAAGGCATAAATGCAAATGATCATACAATAAGAACAAGAGAACAGACAATACAACATAACAGAAAATAGAAAAATACATAAGAGAGGAGATAAAGAGAACGAATCTACCTTTAATGGTGGCAGCTAGTACTCCTTCTTGAGGATCCAGTGTGATGCTTGATCTCTCCAATGTCACTCTTTTATCTCTGTTGAGGCGGCTACACAGGCTCATGTGCATACTTTTTGGTTTGCTCCATCCTCTTCTTGTGGGGGCAAATGCCTTTCCCTTCCTCTTCCTTGAGGTTTCACCAGTCTTTGGTGCCACACTTAGGAGTGGTAGAAGTCAAAAAGTAAAGCTTTTGCAATACCAAACTTAAGAGTTCTTCTCGTCCTCAAGCAAATGGGGAAGAGTAGGGTAGAAGAAGGTGGGGTAGGTGAAGCTTCTGTGGGACCTACTGGTCCTGAGAGGCTAGGGAATTCGGATTCCCTGCTTCTTTGCACTGGCGTTTGTACGCCCAGGGACTACTCCATGGCTGGCGTTCAATGCTAGCAGTGCTAACCATGAGGGGTGTTGAACGCCCAGCAGGGATACCCTGGCTGGCGTTCAAGTTTAAAAACATTCCATCCAGAGTGTTCTGTTTTCACTGCTGAAGAATTATGTCTCTTTTCTGACTGCTGCACATGATTATGAACCTAAAAATAAAACTTTAAAGAAAAAAATAAAATTAAGAAATAGAAATAATTAATTAAGGTTGGGTTGCTTCCCAACAAGCGCTTCATTAATGTCATTAGCTTGATAGACAGCTCCTTTCAAGGAGGAAGATAGTCATAAAGGAATAAATCCTTACTCCTTACTTGGAGCTTCCTTCCTGAGCTCTCATAGAATAGCATAAGACTCTCAAGAGGCAAGATCTAGTTCACTGCCTGAGGCAGGGTTGGGCTTGCAGTAATATGCTGGTGTCCCTGTTTGTCACTTCCCTCTTTCATGGTGAATATCATGATGAGATAAGTGAATGTCACCATCTTCCATGGAGAAAATCCTTCAGTAGGGATATTCTTGTTTTTCCAACCCCTAGGTATCTTCCTCTTAGGGCCTTCCTCCCTAGGGGATAGTGTACATCCAACACCAAACTTAAGTTTGGTCTTAGGAGGGATTAAATTGGTTTCATCCAAGGGAGGAGGCTTGGATACTGAATCCTTTAGGCAAGTGCCTTCCTTGTCAAGGGGGTAATGGAGGGTTCAGAACCTTGAACACCATCTAATCTTTGTGCAAGGTAATCCTTGCTTCTTGTGCCTCTTGGATTTCCAGTTTCACTATTACAGAGAGTGGCATGAGGTTTACACTTGACCCTAGGTCACACAAAGCCTTCTCAAAGGTCGTGGTGCCTATGGTGCAAGGGATCAGAAAGAGTCCTGGATCTGGAAGCTTCTGATGTAGCTTTGGAGGTTCTTCCTCCAAAAAATTTATACAAAAATAGTTTGGGATTCAGCTTCATGAGAGCTCCTAGGTGCCGAGCAACTTGCTCTTCCCTAGTGTCTTCATCCTCATCCGAGGATGAGTGTTTATCAGAACTTATGCACTGCAGAAGTGCACGTAAAGGAACCTCTATGGTCACTATACGAGCCTTGGCTTCATTTAGTTCTGGGATAGGGGTTTCTTGAGTGAGTATCGAGCACATACAGGGTGTGATTTTACTAGCGTTCAACGCCAGCTCAGTTAGCTCTTTGGGCGTTGAACGCTCGTGCCGTGCACCTTTACTGGCATTAAACACCAGTTCCTCTATCCTTTTAAGCGTTGAACGCCCAGTAGAGGTATTATTGCTGGCGTTCAATGCCAGCTTCCCTAGCTGTGTGGGCGTTGAACGCCCAGTGAGGGGTTCCTCACTACCGTTCAGCACCAAAATTCCTATCTGTTTGGGCGTTGAACGCCCAGCCAGTGCTCCCTGGCTGGCGTTCAACGCTAGCTCTACTGCCAGGATGGGCGTTGAACGCCCAGTGAGGGTTTCCTCACTGGCGTTCAGTGCTAGGCTTGCTGCCATTATAGGGCATTGAACGCCCAGTGAGGGCTTCCTCATTGGTGTTCAATGCCTTTCCAATCTCTCCAGTTTCGGCCTCTGCCTCAGTAGAAGGTATCAAACTTAAACTTAAGCTAAGATCATACAGGGCCTTGTCAAAAATAATCTTTCCAGTAGTCCATAGGATTTGAAAGCTCCCTGGACCTGGCATCTCCCTAGGTAGCCCATTATGAATTAGGATACTACCCTTTTCACTAAGTACCTCTATTTCATCTCTCCTTAGGTCCTTCTTTTCAAATACCTCTGTAAAAGAGATATTGACTTGCATCCTCTTGGATGCTACTTGGAGATGAGCCAGTTGCTCAACTTCTGGTTCTGTTTGCACGCCTAGGAAAGGTAGTTCTTGAGGCTCTTTCACCTCTGCAAGGGTGTGTTCTGTGGGAGTTACAGGCTCCTCTTGCATGCCCAGAGAAGAATCAACTTGAGGTTCTTTCTCCTCTATAGGGCCATGCTCAATATCATTCTCAGGATCCTCCTGGTCCTTGATTGCCTTATGTCCCTGATGAGCGGATAATTTATACGCTTTTTGGCATTGTTTTTAAGTAGTTTTTACTATGTTTTAGTTAATTTTATTATATTTTTATTAGTTTTTAAATAAAAATCACATTTTTGCACTTTATTATGAGTTTGTGTGTTTTTTTTGTGATTTTATGTATTTTTTGGCAGAAATTGAGGGACTCGAGCAAAAATCTGATTCAGGGGCTGAAGAAGGACTGCAGATGCTGTTGGATTCTGACCTCCCTGCACTCGAAATAGATTTTTTGGAGCTACAGAAACCCAATTGGCGCGCTCTAAATTGCGTTGGAAAGTAGACATCCAAGGTTTCCAGCAATATTTAATAGTCCATACTTTGCCCGAGTTTTAACGACGCAAACTGGCGTTCAAACGCCAACTTCCGGCCCTATTCTGGAGTTAAACGCCAAAAATAGGTTGCAAATCAGAGTTAAATGCCAGAAACAGGCTACAACCTAGCATTTATCTCTAGAAAGAGTCTCTACACATGAAAGCTCAATGCTCAGCCCAAGCACACACCAAGTGGGCTCGGCAGTGGATTTCTGCATCACTTATTTATCTTATGTAACCCTAGCTACTAGTTTAGTATAAAAACTACTTTTAGTGATTTATTTCACATCATCTTTTGAATAATTTTATGTTCATTGATCACGTTTAGGGGGCTGGCCATTCGGCCATGCCTGAACCACTTTCACGTATGTAATTTTTAACGGTGGAGTTTCTACACCCCATAGATTAAGGTGTGGAGCTCTGCTGCTCCTCATGAATTAATGCAAAGTATTATTGTTTTTCTATTCAATTCAAGCTTATTCCTATTTTAAGATATTCGCTTGCACTTCAACATGATGAATATGATGATCGGTGACACTCATCACTATTCTTAACCTATGAACGTGTGCCTGACAACCACTTCCGTTCTACCTTAGATCAAGCGTATATCTCTTAGCCTCCATTCCGAAAGATCAGAGTCATCGTGGTATAAGCTAGAATTATTGGCGGCCATTCCTGAGATCCAGAAAGTCTAAACCTTATCTGTGGTATTCCGAGTAGGATCTGGAAGGGATAACTGTGACGAGCTTCAAATTCGCGGGTGTTGGGTGTAACAACCCCGGTTTTCGAGAACGCAAAATATTTTCTGAAAGTATGAATTTCTCCAGAAGATCAGTAAAGGGAACACCTCTGTTATATCATCAAGAATCTCAATCCTCATTATCATTATGTCATCCTTAAGCTAGAACCTCCTCTAAGGCAAGCTCGATAATGCAATCGCGAAGAACCTAGTTTTTGAACCGTATCGGTTGGCAGTTTTGATTCTGATTTTCGTAAATAGTCTCTGTTTGACGAACCGGACTCGATTCATGAGAGGAGAGAGATAATATTATAATATTATCATTATATTAGTATTAGAAAATGCTTGAATGATATTATAAGGTTACCTGGTCTGTTTTTGTTAAAAACAAAAAATCGGTTTAACCGGGTTTACGGTTTACTGGTGCAGCATAGCACCAGCACTCTCTGATGACTTTAGCAATGCTAAGGCCTCATTATTCATGTTTTATTCTCATAATAAATATGTTACTAGTGTCATTTATGCTAGTAGCTCAGAAAATAATTTTTAGAGATGTTTTTAATGAAAGATGTAAAGTTTGTACAGTATGATTGAACAGAGAAAGAAAGAGGTACTGCATAAAAATGTGAAAATGATGATGAATAATGAGAATGATGATGAATGATGATAATGAGAATGATTATGTCATGATTTGTTGCTTGAGGCAACCCAAGAGATATTTATTTGTCGCTAGAGGCAACCCAAGAGATGTGTTTATTCATTTGTTGCGTTAAGGCAACTCCAGATATACTTGTATGATCATCTGCTGCAGTGAGGCAGTCAGATAGATAATGGTGTGATCACTAAGAACGCTTTCCTACGGTACAGATCCATATTTTATTTCTGTAAGGCAGATGGGTTATTTCCTGCTACAGAAGTACCGTGACCACCTGTTCCATTTCTGTAGTGGCAGAGGGGTTATTTCCTGTATACAGAAGGTGTGTCGGTGTACATCCCTGCAGTGACAGATGTGTTATTTCCTGCGTGCAGTGGACCCTGTGGTGGCAAAGGGGTTATTTCCTGTACACAGGGGTATAGCCAATAGGAAAGCCTTATCCAGACAGAGGTTGCTGGATAACGTCGGGAGCGGGTTAGTAACCGACAAATGAGCTAATTACCTGCACTAGGGCTAGACATGCATCATACTTGGTTGCGCATTTCCTTTGTTATGTTTGTGGTATGAATGTATGCTTTCCTTGTTTGTATTCCATTCTCTGCGCTTGTGATATTTTCTTGTATTCTTCTGTTTGTGTTCTGCTATCTGTTTTCTCTATCTTCTCTACTTGTCTGTGTTTTCTAATTACTGCTTCCTTGTATTCTGCTAATAGTCTGCTAAACAACATAGAATTAATGAACGTAACTAATAACCCCGACCCTACTAAGAACTCCCCAGTTCTTACCCTTTCTCTCTCCCTTCCCCCTTCAGATGGAAGTAAGAGTACCTTACCATAGTTCGCTGATGACCGTTCGCAAGAAGAGGATTCTGCTCTAGATAGTCTTCTGAGTCTAGGGTGAATATCGTTCTCTGATTATATGTAAATACTGTGAGACCAGCCAACGTCTGCACCCCGTTCGTATGAGCACTTTAACCTAAATCCTGTGTACGAGATTCCTATTGTGTTGCTACTTCATGAGGTACCAGAGAGACGTCCTGTGGAAAAGTCTGATCGTGCAGAGGAGTAGCATATGATGTTCTATCTTTTGATGACGTTCCACTTGACTTGAGTTTTAAATACCTAGAACCTACTTTCCCTCGCTTTAGTAGTTTAGAGGGACTAGGTGAGTATAGAGTCTAGGCTAGCCTAGGTGCCAGCTTAGGGACCTCTTGAACAGGTCAGGACCTGGGATGTTGTATGTATGTATATGTATATAGTTATTATCTAGCTATACCTAGGGGTGTTCTAACTAAAGGTCTACACTCTAATAAAAGCTGGATAACTGAATGTTGCTAGCTACTTGTGATGTATTTATGTGTGATTGTTTATAACTGTTTTATCTGTTTTTATTTGTGAATTGATTATAAATGATTATGTTTATTAATCCAAACATTTTCAGGAAAAAAAAGTACCTCACTAACTAACTACGCTTTTAACAACGAATCAGGCTCATATAATAAATAATAGATAATAATTAGGATGATAAATTGGTAGCACTCGGTTTCTGGTATGTCCTAGGTGTACTGAAAATTGGGTCGTTACAATTTGGTATCAGAGCCTGGTTGTTCCTAGTAGAGCCTGGGGAGTGGACTGACTATGCTTCATTGCATACTCTGCTTGTGTGTCTCACGCCCTTAGGGTATCTTTATGATACATTTGGCATGAATGTCTATGAGTGCTCATTTTGGGAATGTTCGTGCCTTACTTGAAATATTAAGACTGATCACCTGAATGTTGATTTTTTGGTGCGGATAGGACCTTAATGACTGCGAATAGGCATAGTTTAATCGAGTTCTGAACGACAAATTCGTGTGAGGCACAACTATTCTTATAGCTATTATGATCTCCATGGCCATGGCTATGTGATATTTAGATGCTGTAAGGAACGAACTGATATCTTCGTCAAAATCCAAGTGGTGAAGGAATTTCCTGATATTTTCCCAGACGACATACCTGAGTTTTCTCCTCAGTGAGAGGTAGAATTCAGCATTAAACTAGTACCTGGAACCGGATCGATTTCCATAGCACCGTGCCGGATGTCACCACTGGAACTTGAAAAGTTGAAGAAGTAGTTGGATGAGCTACTTGGAAAGGAATTTATTCGTCGTAGTGCATCATCTTGGGGAGCTCCAGTATTGCTAGTAAAGAAGAAGGGCGGTGGAATCAGACTTTGCGTAGATTACCGACAGCTAAATAAAGACACTATCAAGAACAAGTATCCACTTCAACGGATAGATGATTTGATGGATCAGTTGGAAAGTGCAACTGTGTTCTCGAAGATTGATTTGCAATCGAGCTATCACTAGATTCGAGTGAAAGAATCAGATACACCGAAGACTGTATTTAGAACTCGTTATGGTCACTATGAGTATACGGTTATGTCGTTTGGACTAACTAATGCTCCTATGATTTTCATGGATTACATGAATCGTATTTTTCGTCCGTACCTTGATCAGTTCATAGTAGTCTTCATAGACGATATTCTCATCTATTCGAAGACAGAAAGAGTGCATGAAGAATATCTAAGGACTGTATTGCAGACACTGAGGACTCGGAAGTTATATGATAAACTATCAAAGTGCAAATTCTGGATAGCGAAGGTGGATGGAGTTCCTGAAGGACTATGATTTTAAGTTAAGTTATCACCCAGGAAAAGCAAACGTGGTGGCAGACGCTTTGAGCAGGAAGAATTTGAATATCTCTTGGATGATGATAAAGGAAGAAAAGTTACTCGCAGAATTTGAGGACCTTAAGTTGGCTATGACTGAGACATCAAGTGGAGTCCGTTTGGCCCAATTGCATATAACACCAGATTTTAAGATTAGGATTCAGCAAGCACAAGCACAGGATTCAGAAATGATGACGATGCTGAGACGGATGAAAGTAGAGGAACCAGAAGCTGTAAGACTAGATCGTAGCAGCCTCTGGAGATATAAGAACAGAATTTTTGTGCCTAGCTCTGGAGATTTGCGGCAAAGAATTCTTGCAGAAGCTCGTCAAAGTATATTTTCTATGCATCCTGGAGTAACAAAGATGTATCAAGGATTTGAAACAAATGTTCTGGTAGCCGGGCTTGAAGAAAGAGGTAGCTGATTATGTCTCAAAATGTTTAACCTGCCAAAAGGTGAAGGTGGAACACCAGAAACCGTCAGGAACCCTGCAACCCTTGGAAATACCATAATGGAAATAGGAGCAGATCACTATGGATTTTGTCACGGGATTGCCAAGGACCTCAACAGGACACGATGCTATTTGGGTGATTGTGGACAGGTTAACAGAATCAACACATTTTCTTCCGATTCGAGTTGACTATACTTTAGGAAGGCTAGCATGAATATATATTCAAGAAAACATACGACTACATGGGATACCTTCGAAAATTGTCTCAGATCAAGTTTCGAGGTTTACTACTAGATTTTGGGGAACTTTTCAGAAAGCGTTGGAAACAGAATTGCACACGAGTATAGCATACTATCCTCAGATAGACGGACAATCAGAGCAAACAATCCAGACATTGGAAGACATGTTAAGATCTTGTGTGATAGTTAACCAGGGTAGTTGGGATAGGTATTTGCCATTGGTCGAGTTCGTCTACAACAACAGTTACCAACAAAGTATCGGGATGGCACCATATGAAGCTCTCTACGGAAGGAGATGTCAGACACCATTGTGTTGGAATGATGAGGGAGAAGCTAGTGTCTTAGGTCCAGACTTAGTGCAAGAAACTACTGAGAAGATAAAGGGGATTCGCCAGAAGATCCAGACCGCACAGAGCCGTCAAAAGAGCTATGCCGATAATAGACGTAGACCCTTAGAGTTTAGTGAGGGAGATCATGTCTTTTTAGAAGTAACTTCGATTACTAGAATAGGTAGAGCCCTTAAGACTAAGAAGCTTAACCCACGATACATAGAACCTTTCCAAATATTTAAAAGAGTCGGTCTAGTAGCTTATCAAATAGCCCTTCCTCCTTATTTATCAAACCTTCATGATGTTTTTTTATGTCTCGCAACTTAAGAAATACGTTCCTGATGATAGTCACGTTTCACAACCAGAAACAGTACAGTTATAAAATGATTTGACATATCAAGCATCACCAGTTCAGATCGTAGAAAGAAGTGATAAGCAGCTAAGAGGCAAGACTGTTCGCTTAGTCAAAGTAGCATGGGAACCAAGAGGAGAAGAAGAGCACACTTGGGAATTGGAAGATAAGATGAGAGCTGATTACTCGCATCTATTCTAAGGTAACTGAAATTTTGAGGGCAAAATTTTCTTTTAGGAGGGTAGAATGTAACAACCCCGGTTTTCGAGAACGCGAAATCTTTTCTGAAAGTACGGATTTCTCCGGAAGATCAGTAAGGGGAAAACCTTTGATATATCATCAAGTATCTCAATCCTCATTGTCATTATGTCATCTTTAAGTTAGAACCTTTTCCGAGACAAGCTCGATAATGCAATCGCGAAGAACCTAGTTTTTGAACTGTATCGGTTGGCAGTTTTGATTCTGATTTTTCGTAAATAGTCTCTATTTGATGAACCGGACTCGATTCATGAGAGGAGAGAGATAATAGTATAATATTATCATTATATTAGTATTAGAAAATGCTTGAATGATATTATAAGGTTACCTGGTCTGTTTTAGTTAAAAACAGAAAATCGGTTTAACCGGGTTTACAGTTTACTGGTGCAGCTTAGCACCAGCACTCTCTGATGACTTTAGCAATGCTAAGGCATCATTATACATGTTTTATTCTCATAATAAATATGTTACTAGCGTCATTTATGCTAGTAGCTCAGAAAATAATTTTTAGAGATGTTTTTACAAGTGTTCCGATACATCTAGTTTCAGTAGTCATACACCTGAGATATTTTAATATTATTTTAATACACCTCCAACCCAACCAATCACAACTCACCTTACACCCCCAAGACCTCCAAGGCTGTCTCATTTCATCATTTTGGCCGAAAATAACAAGAGAGAAAAGAGAGAAACTTTCATGAACACTTAATCTTCAAAGCTTGATTTCATCTAAACTAAAACTTAAATCAAAACTCCGATTTCACCAAAATGATCCTCTCTTCTTCCTCTACATAACCATGTAACTTATCAAGGTGTGTTTAAGTTTCAACTTATAGTAGTTTAAAGTAGTTTAAAAGTGGTTTTAAAGTTGTTCTTAGTGAGTATATTTGTTAGTTAAAGTTCGTATTCGTTTGGTATAGTATGAGTGTTTTAAGTTTGTGTTAGTTAGTTCTAATTAAAATGGTTTGGGATGGACCAAAACGACGAGGATTAAGCCAATCTGAAAGTCCACCAGGAATTCGTGAAAAAGGAGGATTTTGTGTAGTTCTTGTTGAAATTTAGGTTTTTGAGAGTTGACTGGTTTAGAGTGAGTCATACAATCCTTCTCTATAGAGTGGAATATGAATGACCTTTAAGTGCAAAGAACCGGGAGTTCAGTTCAATTCGTACTAAGGATTCCTTCTTGTAGTTCTTTTGTGTACAAAACGTACCAAAAGGAACTTTTGGCTTAACTTTACCCTTTCCTTGTCGGTAGAGTGGAATAAAGGTA
>NC_029785.2:64532735-64550329 GCF_000816755.2 Arachis ipaensis | reverse complement strand
TACCGAAATTTACATAAGCTTTAAATACATACGTTAAACAGAGAAATCAGAGCAGAGTAAAGAAACACAGAGAAAAGAGTAACCAGAGCAGAATAAAGGGATACAAAGAAAAGAGTAATCAGAGCAAAGTAAAAAGACAAAGAGAAAAGAGTAATGTGATAAAGAGAAATGGTTTGAATTAAGATGTTGTAAAAGTGAAAGATGTAAAGTTTGTACAGTATGATTGAACAGAGAAAGAAAGAGGTACTGCATAAAAATGTGAAAATGACGATGAATAATGAGAATGATGATGAATGATGATAGTGAGAATGATTATGTGATGATTTGTTGCTTGAGGCAACCCAAGAGATATTTATTTGTTGCTTGAGGCAACCCAAGAGATGTATTTATTCATTTGTTGCGTTAAGGCAACTCCAGATATACTTGTATGATTATCTGCTGCAGTGAGGCAGTCAGATAGATAATGGTGTGATCACTAAGAACGCTTTCCTACGGTACAGATCCATATTTTATTTCTGTAAGGCAGAGGGGTTATTTCCTGCTACAGAAGTACCGTGACCACCTGTTCCATTTCTGTAGTGGCAGAGGGGTTATTTTTTGTATACAGAAGGTGTGTCGGCATACATCCCTGCAGTGGTAGATGTGTTATTTCCTGCGTGCAGTGGACCCTATGGTGGCAGAGGGGTTATTTCCTGTACACAGGGGTATAGCCAATAGGAAAGCCTTATCCAGACAGAGGATGCTGGATAACATCGGGAGCGGGTTAGTAACCGACAGATGAGCTCATTACCTGCACTAGGGCTAGACATGCATCATACTTGGTTGCGCATTTCCTTTGTTATGACCTAAATCCTGTGTACGAGATTCCTATTGTGTGGCTACTTCATGAGGTACCAGAGAGACGTCCTGTGGAAAAGTCTGATCGTGCAGAGGAGTAGCATATGATGTTCTATCTTTTGATGACGTTCCACTTGACTTGAGTTTTAAAGACCTAGAACGTACTTTCCCTCGCGTTAGTAGTTTAGAGGGACTAGGTGAGTATAGAGTCTAGGCTAGCCTAGGTGCCAGCTTAGGGACCTCTTGAACAGGTCAGGACCTGGGATGTTGTATGTATGTATATGTATATAGTTATTATCTAGCTATACCTAGGGGTGTTCTAACTAAAGGTCTATACTCTAATAAAGGCTGGATAACTGAATGTTGCTAGCTACTTGTGATGTATTTATGTGTGATTGTTTTTAACTGTTTTATCTGTTTTTATTTGTGAATTGATTATAAATGATTATGTTTATTAATCCAAACATTTTCAGGAAAAAAAAAGTACCTCACTAACTAACTACGCTTTTAACAACGAATCAGGCTCATATAATAAATAATAGATAATAGTTAGGATGACAAATTGGTAGCACTCGGTTTCTGGTATGTCCTAGGCGTACTGAAAATTAGGTCGTTACATTGGGCGTAGTGACAGACACAAAAGGATCAATGGATCCTATTCCAACAAGATCGAGAACCGACAGATGATTAGCCGTGCAGTGACAGCGCATTTGGACCATTTTCACTGAGAGGACGGGAAGCAGCCATTGACAACGGTGATGCCCAACATACAGCTTGCCATGGAAAGGAGTATGAATGATTGGATGAAAGTAGTAGGAAAGCAGAGATTTAGAAGGAGCAAAACACCTCCATACGCTTATCTGAAATTCTCACCAACGAATTACATAAGTATCTGTATCCTATTTTATATTTTATTTATGTTTTAATTATCAAATTTCCATAACCATTTGAATCTGCCTGACTGAGATTTACAAGATGACCATAGCTTGCTTCAAGCCGACAATCTCCGTGGGATCGACCCTTACTCACGTAAGGTTTATTACTTGGACGACCCAATGCACTTGCTGGTTAGTTGTATCAGAATTGTGAAAAAGAATTTAAGATTATGAATGTGCGTACTGAGTTTTTGTCACCGTTGCTGGGAATGAACAGTCACATTTTCGTGCACCAAGTTTTTGGCACCGTTGCCGGGGATTTGTTCGAGTTTGGACAACTGACGGTTCATCTTGTTGCTCAGATTAGGAAATTTTATTTTAATTTTAAGTTTTTTTTTTACTCTTTTTTAGTTTTTTTCGAAAAATTTTCAAAAAAAAAATTTAAATTATTCTATGTTCTTCAGAATTTTTAAGAATGAATTCTAGAGTTTCATGGTGATATGTTGAATCCTGGCTGGCTGTGAAGCCATGTCTAATTCTTTTGGACCGAGGTTTCAACTTATCATCACAAGAGTCCTTGGTCTCCCATCTGATCAGCTGTTGTATGCCTGACTTGTATGCTGAAGCTTGGTTGGCCATTGGCCATGTCTAGTGTTTTGGACCGGAGCTTTCACTGAAAGTTTGGCTGGCTAGTAAGCCATGTCTAATTCCTAGACTGGAGTTTTAGACTGACATTGCATGATTCCTGGAATTCTCATTAAAAATTTTGAAATCCTTATTTTTCTTTTGCCAAATAATTTTCGAAAAATCCAAAAAAAATTAATAAAATCATAAAAAATCAAAATAATTGTGTTTCTTGTTTGAGTGTAGTGTTAATTTTCAAGCTTGGTGTCAATTACATATTTTTAATTTTCATTAAAAATTTTTGAAAAATTCATATATGTATTCTTCATGATCTTCAAGTTGTTCTTGATGATCTTCTTTGTTTGATCCTTGCATTTTCTTGTTGTGCATCTTTTCTTGTTTTTCATATGCATTTTCAATTTGTTAGTGTCTAAACATTGTCAATTTCTAAGTTTGGTGTCTTGCATGTTTCTCTTTTCTTAAAAGTTTTCAAAAATAAAGTTCTTGGTGTTCATCTTGACATTCAAAGTGTACTTGGTGTTCATCTTGACATTCAAAGTGTTCTTGCATGCATTGTGTGTTTTGATTCATAATTTTCATGTTTTGAGTCTTTTTGTTGTTTTTCTCTTTCTTCATTAAAAACTCAAAAATAAAAAAATATCTTTCCCTTATTTCACTCATAATTTTCGAAAATTTGGTTTGATTTAGTCAAAAGTTTTAAAAATCTAGTTGTTTCTTATGAGTCAAGTCAAATTTTCAATTTAAAAATCCTATCTTTTCAAAACTTTTTAAAAAAAAAAATCAAATCTTTTTCATTTTTTTATGATTTTCGAAAATTTTAAAAATGATTTTTAAAATCTTTTTCTTAATTTCATTTCATAATTTCAAAATCTTTACTAACAATTAATGTGATTGATTCAAAAATTTTAAAGTTTGTTACTTGCCTATTAAGAAGGGTTCAATCTTTAAATTTTAGAATCATATCATTTAGTTTCTTGTTAGTCAAGTAATCAACTTTAATTTCAAAATCAAATCTTTTTAAATTTCTTTTTCAAAATAAATTTCAATCATATCTTTTTCAAAACTTAATTTCAAAATCTTTTCTAACTTCTTATCTTTTCAGAAATTGATTTTCAAAATCTTTTTCAATTAACTACATGAGTTTTTGTTTGATTTTAAAAGTTTTCTATTTCAATCATATCTTTTTCAGAACCACCTAACTACTTTTCTCTCTCAAACTTTTGAAAACGCCTCCCCTCTTTTTCAAAATTCCTTTTTAATTAATTATTTGTTTTAAATTTGAATTTAATTTAATTTAATTTTTCTTTTTAAATTTCGAATTATAACTAATAGTCAAAATAAAAACAAAAATATTTTTTATTTCATTTTATTTAATTTTCGAATTCTTCCCCCTCTTATCTCTTTCTATTTATTTATTTATCTACTAACACTTCTCTTCTACTCATAATTCGAACCCCCTCTTCTCCTCTGTGTTCAAATTTTTCTCTTCTCCTTCTTCTATTCTTCTCTTCTTCTACTCACAAAAGGAAATCTCTATACTTTGACATAGAAGATTCCTATTATTTTCTGTTCTCTTCTTTTTCATATGAGCAGGAACAAGGATAAGAACATTCTTGTTGAAGCTGACCCTGAACCTGAAAGGACCCTGAAGAGGAAGCTAAGGGAAGCTGCGGCACAACCCTCTGGAGAGGATCTGACATAAATTTTCGAAAAAGAAGGAGACATGGCCGAACCCAATAACAATGTCAACAGTGCTAGGAAGATGCTTAGTGACTTCATTACACCCTCTTCTGACTTCTGTGGAAGAAGCATCTCAATTCCTGCAATTGGAGCAAATAACTTTGAGCTTAAGCCTCAATTAGTTTCTCTAATGCAGCGGAATTGCAAGTTTTATGGACTTCCAATGGAAGATCCACATCAGTTTTTGGCTGAATTCTTGCAAATCTGTGACACTGTCAAGACCAATGGAGTTGATCCCGAGGTCTACAGGCTTATGCTTTTCCCTTTTGCTGTAAGAGACAGAGCTAGAACATGGTTGGATTCACAACCTAAGGATAGCCTGAACTCTTGGGATAAGCTGGTCAGTGCTTTCCTGGCCAAATTCTTTCCACCTCAAAAGATGACCAAGCTTAGAGTGGAAATCCAAACCTTCAGACAAAAGGAAGGAGAATCCCACTATGAAGCTTGGGAAAGATATAAGCAACTGATCAAAAGGTGTCCTACTGACATGCTTCCAGAATGGAGCATCATATGTATATATTATGATGGTCTGTCTGAGTTGTCAAAAATGTCATTGGACCATTCTGCAGGAGGATCTCTTCATCTAAAAACCCTGCAGAAGCTCAGAAACTCATTGAAATGGTTGCAAATAACCAGTTCATGTACACCTCTGAGAGGAATCCTGTGAACAATAGGACGCCTTAGAAGAAGGGAGTTCTTGAAATTAAAACTCTGAATGCCATATTGGCTCAGAACAAAATATTGACTCAGCAAGTCAATATGATTTCTCAGAGTCTGAATGGATTGGAAGCTGCATCCAACAGTACTAAGGAAGCATCTTCTGAAGAAGAAGCTTATGATCCTGAGAATCCTGCAATGGCAGAGGTGAATTACATGGGAGAACCCTATGGAAACACCTATAATCCTTCTTGGAGAAATCATCAAAATCTCTAATGGAAGGACCAACAGAAGCCTCAACAGGGATTCAATAATAATGGTGGAAGAAATAGGTTTAGCAATAGCAAGCCTTTTCCATCATCTTCTCAGCAACAGACAGAGAATTCTGAACAGAGCCATTCTGGCCTGGCAACCATAGTCTCTGATCTATCCAAGACCATACTAAGTTTCATGAATGAAACAAGGTCCTCCATTAGAAATTTGGAGGCACAGGTGGGTCAACTGAGTAAGAAGATTACTGAAACTCCTCCCAGTACTCTCCCAAGCAATACAGAAGAAAACCCCAAAAGAGAGTGCAAGGCCATAACAAAGACCAACATGACCGAACCTGGAGAGAGTGAAGAGGATGTGAATCCCAGTGAGAAAAGCCTCATGGGACGTCCTCTGGGCAGAAAGGAGTTTCCTTTTGAGGAACCAAAGGAATCTGAAGCTCATACAGAGACCATAGAGATTCCATTGAACTTCCTTCTGCCCTTCATGAGCTCTGATGAATATTCTTCCTCTAAAGAGGATGAAGATACCATTGAAGAGCACGTTGCTAAGTATCTAGGAGCAATCATGAACCTGAATACCAAGTTATTTGGTAATAAGACTTGGAGGATGAACCCTCCTTGTTCACCAATGAACTTAGTGCATTAATGAGGCAGACATTACCTCAGAAGAAACCGGATCCCAGAAAATTCTTCATACCCTGTTCCATAGGAACCATGACCTTTGAGAAGGCTTTGTGTGACCTGGGGTCAGGGATAAACCTCATGCCACTCTCTGTAATGGAGATATTGAGAATCTTTGAGGTACAAGCTGCAAGAATCTCACTAGAGATGGCAGACAAATCAATAAAACAGGCTTATGGACTAGTAGAGGACGTGCTAGTGAAGGTTAAAGACCTTTACATCCCTGCTGATTTCATAATTCTAGACACTGGGAAGGATGAGGATGGATCCATCATCCTTGGCAGACCCTTCCTAGCCACAGCAAAAGCTGTGATTGATGTTAACAGAGGAGAGTTGGTCCTTCAGTTGGATGAGGACTACCTTGTATTCAAGACTCAAGGTTCTCCCTCTATAACCATGGAGAGAAAGCATGAAAAACTTCTCTCAATATAGAGTCAAACAAAACTCCCACATTCAAACTCTCACTTTGGTGTTGGGAGGCCACAACCAAACTTTAAGTTTGGTATTGAGAGTCCCCAACCTTGCTCTGATTATCTGTGAAGCTCCATGAGAGCTCACTGTCAAGCTATTGACATTAAAGAAGCGTTTGTTGGGAGGCAACCCAATGTTATTTAATTATATCTATTTATTTTCTATTGTTATTTTATGTTTTCTTTAGGTTGATGATCATGTGAAGTTACAAAAATAACTGAAAAGTAAAAAACAAAATGAAAATCAGCATTAAAAACAGCTCACCCTGGAGGAAGAGCTTACTGGCGTTTAAATGCCAGTAAGAAGCAGCAGATTGGCGTTTAACGCCAGAAAGAAGCATCAAGGTGGCATTAAACGCCAGAAACAAGCACCAAACTGGCGTTTAATGACAGAACAGAGCATCTACTTGGCGTTTAACGCCAGAAGTGCAATCTAAGGGCGTTTGCACGCCTAAATGGAGCAGGGATGCTAAGTCCTTGGCCCCTCAGGATCTGTGGACCCCACAGGATCCCCACCTACCCCACTTCTTCACACCTTTTTCATAACACTCTTCCCCAAATACCCTTCACCACTCACATCCATCCACTCTTCCCCAAAAACCTCACCTATCTCCAAATTCAAAATCCTTTTCCCTCCCAAACCCAACCATAATACACGAAACCTAACCCTTCCCCCACCCATATATAAACCCCTGAACACTACCTCCTCTTCACACATCATAAACACTTCTTTCCCCCTTGACCGAATACACTCTTCCACTCCATCTCCTCCATTTTCTTCTTCTTCTACTATTTACCTTCTTCTTTTGCTCAAGGACGAGCAAACATTTTAAGTTTGGTATGGTAAAAGCATTGCTTTTTGTTTTTCCATAACCATTAATGGCACCTAAAGCCAGAGAAACCTCAAGAAAGAGGAAAGGGAAGGCAATTGCTTCCACCTCTGAGTCATGGGAGATGGAGAGATTTATCTCAAAGGTCCATCAATACCACTTCTATGAAGTTGTGGCCAAGAAGAAGGTGATCCCTGAGGTCCCTTTCAAGCTCAAAAGGAGTGAGTATCTGGAGATCCAACATGAGATTAGAAGAAGAGGATGGAAAGTTCTCTCCAATCATATTCAACAAGTCGGAATCTTAATGGTTCAAGAGTTCTATACAAATGCAAGGATCACTAAGAACTATGATCAAAGTATGAACCTGAATCCAAAGAATTGGCTTACAATGGTTCGGGGGAAATACTTAGATTTCAATCCGGAAAATGTAAGGTTGGCGTTCAACTTACCAATGATGCAAGAAAATGCACGCCCCTACACTAGAAGGGTCAACTTTGATCAAAAGTTGGACCAAGTCCTGATAAACATATGAGAGGAAGGAGCTCACTGGAAAATTAACTCAAGAGGCAAGCCGGTTCAACTAAGAAGGCATGACCTCAAGCCAGTGGCTAGGGGATGGTTGGAGTTCATCCAACGCTCAATCATTCCTACTAGCAACCGGTCTGAAGTTACTATCGATCGGGCCATCATGATCCATAGTATCATGATTGGGGAGGAAGTGGAAATTCATGAGATTATACCTCAAGAACTCTACAAAGTGGCTGACAAGTCTTCCACTTTGGCAAGGTTAGCCTTTCCTCACCTCATTTGCCACCTCTGTAATTCGGATGGAATTGTCATAGAGGGAGACATCCTCATTGAAGAGGACAAGCCCATCACTAAGAAAAAGATGGAGCAAACAAGAGAGCCCACTCATGGACCTCAACAAGAGCATGAGGAAATTCCTCATCATGAAATCCCTGAGATGCCTCAAGGGATGCACTTTCCTCCACAAAACTATTGTGAGCAATAAAGGCAATAAGGGTGGAGCACCAAGAGCACTTTGTCATTCTCCATGAGATTAGAGAAGATCAAAGAGCTAAGAGGGAGGAGCAATAAAGGCAAGGATGTAACAACCCTGATTTTTGAGTACATAAGATCTTTTCTGAAAGTACGAATTTCTCCGGAAGATCAGTAAAGGGAACACCTCTGTTATATCATCAAGCATCTCAATCCTCATTATCATTATGTCATCCTTAAGCTAGAACCTCCTCTAAGGCAAGCTCGATAATGCAATCGCGAAGAACCTAGTTTTTGAACCGTATCGGTTGGCAGTTTTGATTCTGATTTTCGTAAATAGTCTCTGTTTGACGAACCGGACTCGATTCATGAGAGGAGAGAGATAATATTATAATATTATCATTATATTAGTATTATAAAATGCTTGAATGATATTATAAGGTTACCTGGTCTGTTTTTGTTAAAAACAGAAAATCGATTTAACCGGGTTTACGGTTTACTGGTGCAGCTTAGCACCAGCACTCTCTGATGACTTTAGCAATGCTAAGGCCTCATTATTCATGTTTTATTCTCATAATAGATATGTTACTAGTGTCATTTATGCTAGTAGCTCAGAAAATAATTTTTAGAGATGTTTTTACGAGTGTTCCGATATACCTAGTTTTAGTAGTTGTACACCAGAGATATTTTAATATTATTTTAATCCACCTCCAAGCCAACCAATCAAAACTTACCTTACACCCCCAAGACCTCCAAGGATGTCTCATTTCATCATTTTGGCCGAAAATAACAAGAGAGAAAAGAGAGAAACTTTCATGAACACTAATCTTCAAAGCTTGATTTCTTCTGAACTAAAACTCAAATCAAAACTCCGATTTCACCAAAATGATCATCTCTTCTTCCTCTACATAACCATATAACATATCAAGGCTGGAAAGAAACCCTAGAGCTTAAATTGAGGTTCAATTTGTGTTAAAATCATGTAGAAAAGATGAGGTTTTAGTGGTTGGAAATTTATTTTGAATTTTGGTAAAAATCGGTTGCTGAAAAAGACTGAAAAACGGGTAAAAACAGAGAAAGAATTTGAAGAATATACGAAGAACACGAAGAACACTTTGAGTGTGGTGAAGAACATTGAAGAACACCTTTTAGATCTTAGAAAGGGCAAGGAAGTAAAATTTTTGGTGTTTAAGGGGTTATATGGTAATTTCTGGAAGTTAGGGTGGTAAAAGTAGAAATATTAAAAGTTACGGGTAGTAAAAAGTGAATTTTAAAGGTTAAAAGTAAAAGGTAAGTTAATTTTCGAAAATTTAGTATTAAAATAATAAATAATAATAAAATATTAAATAATAAAATTTAATTAAAAATAATATTTTAATAAAAATAATAAAATAATGCGAAAAAGGCAGTTTTCTGTAAAAGCTTTAAAAAAACAACTTTAAGCGCAGAATCTCATAATTACCTTCATAAAACACTTAGGGAGTGGTAATAACATGTTAGTGAGGCAAAGATAAATAAAATTTAAAGAAAAGATAAAAACCAAAGAAAAAGTCTGTAAAATTTTAATGACAGAAAAAACAAACTGAGACTAGTGAACGAACTAGGGCAACTTAGTTAGTACTTGAGTTGCGACTAGGGTTAGGTGTTATATGAAAAGTTAAACTGTTTCAGTATAGACTTAATGAACCTATACCTGGGACAGGCTAACTATTCATACCGAAATTTACATAACCTTTAAATACACATGTTAAATAGAGAAATCAGAGCAGAATAAAGTAACACAGAGCACAGAGTAACCAGAGTAAAGTAAAGAGATACAAAGAGAAAAGAATAATATGATAAAGAGAAATGGTTTGAGCCAGGATATTGTAAAAGTGAAAGATGTAAAGTTTGTACGGTATGATTGAACAGAGAAAGAAAGAGGTACTACATAAAAATGTGAAAATGATGATGAATAATGAGAATGATGATGAATGATGATAATAAGAATGATTATGTAAGAATCTGCTGCATTCATACACAGCTGGAATGCTGCCACCTGTAAGGCAGAGTTTGCTTACAGAAGATATGACGCATACGTCGGTTAGTGAGAACTGTACCTATGCTGACTGGAAAACCATACCCATTTCAGCTGCTTCGGGTTACATCGGGAGCGGGTAGAAACCGACAGATGAGCTCATTACCTGCGCTAGGGCTAGACATGCATCATACTTGGTTGCGCATTTCCTTTGTTATGATTGTGGTATGAATGTATGCTTTCCTTCTTTGTATTCCATTCTCTGCGCCTGTGTTATTTTCTTGTATTTTTCTGTTTGTGTTCTGCTATCTGTTTTCTCTATCTTCTCTACTTATCTGTGTTTTCTAATTACTGCTTCTTCGTATTCTGCTAATAGTCTGCTAAACAACATAGAATTAATGAACGTAACTAATAATCCCGACCCTACTAAGAACTCCCCAGTTCTTACCCGTTCTCTCTCCCTTCCCCATTCAAATGGAAGTAAGAGTACCTTACCACAGTTCGCTGATGACCGTTCGTAAGAAGAGGATTCTGCTCTAGATAGTCTTCTGAGTCTAGGGTGAATATCGTTCTCTGATTATATGTATATACTGTCAGACCAGCCAACGTCTGCACCCCGTTCGTATGTGCACTTTAACCTAAATACTGAGTACGAGATTCCTATTGTGTGGCTACTTCATGAGGTACCAGAGAGACTTCCTGTGGAAAATTCTGATCATGCAGAGGAGTAGCAGATGATGTTCTATCTTTTGATGACGTTCCACCTGACTTGAGTTTTGAAGACCTAGAACGTACTTTCCCTCGCTTTTGTAGTTTAGAGGGACTAAGTGAGTATAGAGTCTAGGCTAGCCTAGGTTCCAGCTTAGGGACCTCTTGAACAGGTCAGGACCTGGAATGTTGTATGTATATACATGTATATAGATATTATTTAGCTATATCTAGGGGTGTTCTAACTAACAGTCTATATTCTAATAAAGGTTGAATAACCGAATGTTGTCAACTACTTGTGATGTATTTATGTGTGGTTGTTTATAACTGTTTTATCTGTTATTATTTGTGAATTGATTATAAATGATTCTGTCTATTAATCCAAACGTTTTCAAAAATAAAAAATAAATAAAATAAATAAAAAAATACACCTCGCAAATTAACTACGCTTTTAACAACGAATCAGGCTCATATGATAAATAATAGATAATAATTAGGAAGACAAATTGGTAGCCCTCAGTTTCCGGTATGATCTAGACATATTGAAAATTGGGTCGTTACAATTTGGTATCAGAGCAGTTCGTTTCCAGTAGAGCCTGGGGAGTGGACTGACTATGCTTCATTGCATACTCTGTTGTGTGTCTCATGCGTATAGGATATCCCAGTGATATATGTTTCTTGATTGTTTCTGTGTTTTTATTTTGGGAATGTTCACACTTGACTTGAAGTGTTAAGACTGATCACCTTAACAATGATTGTTTGGTGTGAACAGGACTACAATGGGTTCACGGAGATGAGGCATATGGGAAGAAATTCCTAATGTTAACTACGAGAGGGAACAGGAAACGTTTATGGCTACCATGAACAACGCGGCTAAAGTAGTGCGTGAAGCTGCGGTAACAGCGGCTAGGGCTGTTGAACGTCTTGGAGTGAGAAATGGGAATGATGAGAATAACTTAGGGCATCCTGAAAGACCTATGACCCTTGCAACCTTTCTGATGGTTAATCCGCCTAAGTTCAAGGGTACACTCGTTGCGACTGACGCTGATAACTGGTTTCGAGGTATTGAACGATCACTGAGAGCGCAGCATGTTCCTCAAGGACAACACGTGGAGTTTGCTACTTATATGCTCGAGGGAGAAGCTGAGTACTGGTGGCAGGGGATACAGCGACTGCTACAACGTAATGAAGGTGACATTCCTTGGGATATTTTTAAAGATGAATTCTACAAGAAATATTTCCTAAGAGTAGTGCGTGATGCTAAAGAGATAGAGCTTATGCAGCTGAGGCAAGGGGATATGACTGTTGCTGAGTATGCTCATAATTTCGATGACTTGTGCCGTTTCTCCAAGATTTATCAAGGGAACCCAGAAGACTTTGAGGAATGAAAGTGTTTAAAGTTTGAAGGAGGACTCCGAGAAGAACTGATGAATTCTGTTGTTTCGCTAGAGATACGAAATTTTTATGAACTAGTGAATAAAAGTAAACTAGTAGAAGAATGTTCAAAGAAGGTGGTGATAGCTCGAGCAAGTCGTAGGGAGGATTTACAAAGAGACTTTGTTCAGAATTTAGCCCCTCAAGGTCGCAACTTTAAAGCCATTGGTCAATTTCACCGTTGGAATAGACACCATCGAGATGTCAGCCTTCTAACTCGCAATAATGGTAGTGACAATAACCGTGACATTGAACAAGGACATGAGAGTCAACCTCACCAAGCTCAAAGTGGTGTAGTATGCCCAACTTGTGGAAAGCATCATGGTAGTAAGCTTTGTCGGTTCAGAACAGGTTTATGTTACTACTGTAATAAGGAAGGACATCGGGCAAGAGACTGTCGAAAAAGAATGGTAGATGAGTCCGCTGACAATACTATAAAGTTTGGATTTATCGCTCAAGGTAAAGTAAGGCAAGGCAATGGTAAACAAGCCCATCAGGCTTACATAAACCCTGCATGTAAGCAATGCGGAAAAGAGCATAGTAATAGGTATTGCCAGTTTGGATCACCTAACTGCTATGCTTGTGGAGAACTTGGACACATTGCCAAGGATTGTCCGAAGGGATTTACTCGAAATCCAGTCAGAACCCAACAACAAGGACGAGTGTTTGCTATCACTATTGACGATGTTGTGCAATCGAACGCCCTCATTCAAGGTCAGTGTTATGTTAAGAATCGATTTCTAACTGTCCTGTATGATTCGGGTGCATCGCATTCTTTATTTCTCTAACTATTGCTTACGAGTTAGGATTATATTTCTTTAAATTGAATTTTTACTTGATTGTCCATACACCTGCATCCCAAAATGCTTTGACCAGTTTAGTGTGCCTGCAAGTACCATTCGCTATTAGGAACAGGACTTTTATACACGATCTAATATGTTTACCTCTATGTGGTTTAGAAGTTATTTTAGGATTAGATTGGTTATCTAAGTATCATGCTTTGCTTGATTATTTTAAAAGAACTGCTGTTATTCCATCTGATAGTCTATGTACTAAACCATTTCTGTCCCACACCTTATATCTGAATTCTATAAAAGTTACCTTAGACGGGAGGGATTATGAGGGGTATGTTCTGTTAGTGGCTAGCTCGAATGACAGTGAACTAAGCTTAGAAAAAATCCGAGTGGTGAAGGAATTTCCTGATGTTTTCCCAGACAACATACCTGAGTTTCCTCCTTAGTGAAAGATAGAATTCAGCATTAAACTAGTACCCGGAACCGGACCGATTTCCATAGCACCGTGCCGGATGTCACCACTGAAACTTGCAAAGTTGAAGAAGTAGTTGGATGAGCTACTTGAAAAGCTACTTGGAAAGGAATTTATTCGTCCTAGTGCATCATCTTGGGGAGCTCCAGTATTGCTAGTAAAGAAGAAAGACGGTGGAATCAGACTTTGCGTAGATTACCGACAGCTAAATAAAGACACTATCAAGAACAAGTATCCACTTCCACGGATAGATGATTTGATGGATCAGTTAGAAGGTGCAACTGTGTTTTCGAAGATTGATTTGCGATCGAGCTATCACTAGATTCGAGTGAAAGAATCAGATATACCGAAGACTATATTTAGAACTCGTTATGGTCACTATGAGTATACAGTTATGTCGTTTCGACTAACTAATGCTCCTACGATTTTCATGGATTACATGAATCGTATTTTCCGTCCGTACCTTGATCAGTTTGTAGTAGTTTTCATAGATGATATTCTCATCTATTCGAAGACAGAAAGAGTGCATGAAGAGCATCTAAGGACTGTATTGCAGACACTGAGGACTCGGAAGTTATATGATAAACTATCAAAGTGCGAATTCTGGACAGCGAAGTTGGATGGAATTTTTGAAGGACTATGATTTCAAATTAAGTTATCACCCAGGGAAAGCGAACATGGTGGCAAATGCTTTAAGCAGGAAGAATTTGAGTATCTCTTGGATGATGATACAGGAAGAAAAATTACTCGCGGAATTTGAGGACCTTAAGTTGGCTATGACTGAGACGTCAAGTGGAGTCCGTTTGGCCCAATTGCGTATAACACCAGATTTTAAGATTAGTATTCAGCAAGCACAAGCACTGGACTCAGAAATGATGACGATGCTGAGACGGATGAACACAGAAGAACCAGAAGCTGTGAGACAGGATCGTAGTGGCCTATAGAGGTACAAGAACAGAATTTGTGTGCCTAACTCTGGAGAATTACGACAAAAGATTATTGCTGAAGCTCACCAAAGTAGATTTTCTATGCATCCTGGAGTGACAAAGATGTATCGAGATTTGAAACAAATGTTTTGGTGGCTGAGCTTAAAGAAAGAAGTAGCTGATTATGTCTCAAAATGTTTAACCTGCCAGAAGATAAAGGTGGAACATCAGAAGCTGTCAGGAACCCTGCAACCCTTAGAAATACCACAATGGAAATGGGAGCAGATTACTATGGATTTTGTCACGGGATTGCCAAGGACCTCAGCAGGACACGATACCATCTGGGTAATTGTGGACAGGTTGACAAAGTCAGCGCACTTCCTTCCGATTCCAGTTGACTATACTTTAGAAAGGCTGGAACGAATATATATTCAAGAAAACGTATGACTACATGGGATACCTTCGTAAATTGTCTCAAATCAAGTTTCGAGGTTTACTACTAGATTTTGGGGAGCTTTTCAGAAAGCGTTGAAAACAGAATTGCACACGAGTATAGCATACCATCCTCAGATAGACAGACAATCAGAGCAGACAATCCAGACGTTAGAAGACATGTTACGATTATGTATGATAGACAACCAAAGTAGCTAGGATAAGTATTTGCTGTTGGTCGAATTTGTCTACAACAACAGTTGCCAATAAAGTATCGGGATGGCACCATACGAAGCTCTCTATGAAAGAAGATGCCGGACACCATTGTGCTGGAATGATGATGGAGAAGCTAGTGTCTTAGGTCCAAACTTAGTGTAAGAAACTACTGAGAAGATAAAGGAGATTCGTTGGAAGATCCAGACAGCACAAAGCTGTCAAAAGAGCTATGCCGATAATAAACGTAGACCCTTAGAGTTTAGTGACGGAAACCGTGTCTTTCTAGAAGTAACTTTGATTACTGGAATAGGTAGAGCCCTTAAGACTAAAAAGCTTAACCCACGATACATAGAACCTTTCCAAATACTTAAAAGAGTCGGTCTAGTAGCTTATCAAATAGCCCTTCCTCCTTATTTATCAAACCTTCATGATGTTTTTTTTATGTCTCGCAACTTAAGAAATATGTTCCCGATGAGAGTCACGTTTCACAACCAGAAACAGTACAGTTATAAAATGATTTGACATATCAAGCATCACCAGTTCAGATCGTAGAAAGAAGTGATAAGCAGCTAAGAGGCAAGACTGTTCGCTTAGTCAAAGTACTATGGGAACCAAGAGGAGAAGAAGAGCACACTTGGGAATTGGAAGATAAGATGAGAGTTGATTACCCGCATCTGTTCTCAGGTAACTGAAATTTTGAGGGCAAAATTTTCTTTTAGGAGGGTAGAATGTAACAACCCTGATTTTCGAGTACATGAGATATTTTCTGAAAGTACGGATTTCTCCGGAAGATCAGTAAAGGGAACACCTCTGTTATATCATCAAGCATCTCAATCCTCATTATCATTATGTCATCCTTAAGCTAGAACCTCCTCTAAGGCAAGCTCGATAATGCAATCGCGAAGAACCTAGTTTTTGAACCGTATCGGTTGGCAGTTTTGATTCTGATTTTTGTAAATAGTCTCTGTTTGACGAACCGGACTCGATTCATGAGAGGAGAGAGATAATAGTATAATATTATCATTATATTAGTATTAAAAAATGCATGAATGATATTATAAGGTTACCTGGTTTGTTTTTGTTAAAAACAGAAAATCGGTTTAACCAGGTTTACGGTTTACTAGTGCAGTGGTGCACGAAATTATGATCCCTGGTAATGGCTCTAAAAACATGGTGCTCTAATCTTAATTCATAATTTGTCACAACTTCGATACAACTAACCAGCAAGTGCACTGGGTCGTCCAAGTAATAAAACCTTACGTGAGTAAGGGTCGATCCCACGGAGATTGTTGGTATGAAGCAATCTATGGTCATCTTGTAAATCTCAGTCAGGCGGATATCAAATGGTTATGGAGTTTTCGAATAATAATAATAAATAAATAGAAAATAAAGATAGAAATACTTATGTAAATCATTGGTGAGAATTTCAGATAAGCGTATAGAGATGCTTTCGTTCCTCTGAACCTCTGCTTTCCTGCTGTCTTCATCCAATCATTCCTACTCCTTTCCATGGCAAGCTTTCTATAAGGCATCACCGTTGTCAATGGCTACATCCTATCCTCTCTGTGAAAAAGGTACAAATGCTCTGTCAGGGTACGGCTAATCATCTGGAGGTTCTCGATCATACTGGAATAGGATTCACCCTCCTTTTGCGTCTGTCACTATGCCCAGCACTCGCGAGTTTGAAGCTCGTCACAGCCATCCCTTCCCAGATCCTACTCGGAATACCACAGACAAGGTTTAGACTTTTCGGATCTCAGGAATGGCCATCCATGGGTTTTAACTTATACCACGAAGACACTAATAACTCGGACTCGGTCCCCTGTATTAGATATCCAAGAGATATTCATTCTAGCTTGTTTGCATATAGAACGGAAGTGTTTGTCAGGCACGCGTTCATAAGTTATGATGAGCATCACATAATCATCACATTCATCATGTTCTTGGGTGCGAATGGATATCTTAGAAGCAGAATAAGTTGAATTGAATAGAAAAACAGTAGTACTTTGCATTAAATCATGAGGAACGACAGAGCTCCACACCTTAATCTATGGAGTGCAGAAACTCTACCGTTGAAAATACATAAGTAATGAAGGTCCAAGCATGGCCGAATGGCCAGCTCCCAAACATGATCAATAGATCAAAAGATAATCCAAAGATGTCTAATACAATAGTAAAAAGTCCTGTTTATACTAAACTGGTTACTAGGGTTTACAGAAGTAAGTAATTGATGCATAAATCCACTTTCGGGGCCCACTTGGTGTGTGCTTGGGCTGAGCTTGAAGTTTACACGTGCAGAGGCTTCTTCTGGAGTTGAACGCCAAGTTTTAACGTGTTTTTGGGGTTCAACTCTGGTTCGTGACGTGTTTCTGGCGTTTAACTCAAAACTGCAGCATAGAACTGGAGTTCAACGCCCTTTTGCGTCATCTAAACTCGGGCAAAGTATAGACTATTATATATTTCTGGAAAGCCCTGGATGTGTACTTTCCAACGCCATTGAGAGCGCGCCATTTGGAGTTTTGTAGCTCCAGAAAATTCACTTTGAGTGCAGGGAGGTCAGAATCCAACAACATCAGCAGTCCTTCTTCA
>NC_029785.2:64474967-64532594 GCF_000816755.2 Arachis ipaensis | reverse complement strand
TCTATCCACTGATGCTCAAAGCCTTGGATCCTTTTTATTACCCTTGCCTTTTGGTTTTAAGGGCTACTGGCTTTTTGCTCTTGCCTTTTGTTTTTAAGAGCTTTTGGCTTTTTCTGCTTGCTTGTTCTTTTTGTCTTTTTTTTTTCTTTTTTTCGCTATTATTTTTTTTTCTGCAAGCTTTGTATTCACTGCTTTTTCTTGCTTCAAGAATCATTTTTATGATTTTTCAGATTATCAAATAACATGTCTCCTTGTCATCATTCTTTCAAGAGCCAACATATTTAACATTCTTAAACAACAACTTCAGAAGACATATGCACTGTTCAAGCATTCATTCAGAAAACAAAAAGTATTGTCACCACATTAATATAATTAAACTAAGTTCAAGGATAAATTCAAAACTCATGTACTTCTTGTTCTTTTGAATTAAAAACATTTTTCATTTAAGAGAGGTGATGGATTCATAGGACATTCATAACTTTAAGACAAAGTTACTAAATACTAATGATCATGTAATAAGACACTAACATAGATAAGCACTTAACATAAAGAAAATGAAAAACAGAAAATTTGAGAACAAGGAATGAGTCCACCTTAGTGATGGTGGTGTTTTCTTCTTGAGGAACCAATGATGTCCTTGAGTTCTTCTATGTCTCTTCCTTGTCTTTGTTGCTCCTCCCTCATTGCTCTTTGATCTTGTCTAATTTCATGGAGGATGATGGAGTGATCTTGATGTTCCACCCTTAATTGTCCCATGTTGGAACTTAATTCTCCTAGGGAGGTGTTGATTTGCTCCCAAAAATTCTGTGGAGGAAAGTGCATCCCTTGAGGCATCTCAGGAATTTCTTGGTGATGAGCTTCTTCATGCATCTCTTGAGATCCTTGAATAGGCTCTCTTGTGTGCTCCATCCTTTTCTTAGTGATGGGCTTGTCCTTATCAATGAGGATATCTCCATCTATGTCAATCCCAGCCGAATTGCATAGATGGCAAATGAGGTGAGGAAAAGCTAACCTTGCCATGGTGGAGGACTTGTCAGCCACCTTGTAGAGTTCTTGAGGTATAATCTCATGAACCTCTACTTCCTCCCCAATCATGATACTATGGATCATGATGGCCCGGTCTATAGTAACTTTAGACCGGTTGCTAGTGGGAATGATTGAGCGTTGAATGAACTCCAACCATCCTCTAGCTACAGGCTTAAGGTCCAATCTTCTCAGTTGAACCGATTTGCCTTTTGAGTCAATCTTCCATTGAGCTCCTTCCACACATATGTCCATGAGGACTTGGTCTAACCTTTGATCAAAGTTGACTCTTCTTGTGTAGGGGCGTGCGTTCTCTTCCATCATTGGCAAGTTGAACGCCAACCTCACATTTTCCGAACTAAAATCTAAGTATTTCCCCCGAACCATGGTAAGATAATTCTTTGGGTTCGGGTTCTTACTTCGATCATGGTTCCTAATGATCCATGCATTAGCATAGAACTCTTGAACCATTAGAATTCCGACGCGTTGGATGGGGTTTGTTAGAACTTCCCAACCTCTTCTATGGATCTCATGTCGGATCTCCGGATACTCATTTTTCTTGAGTTTGAAAGGGACCTCGGGGATCACCTTCTTCTTGGCGACAACTTGGAGATAAATCTTTCCATCTCCCACGACTCGGAGGTGGAAGCTTTTGTCTTCCCTTTCCCTTTTCTAGAAGTTTCTCCGGTCTTAGGTGCCATCAATGGTAATGGAAAAAACAAAAAGCTTATGCTTTTACCACACCAAACTTAGAATATTGCTCGCCCTCGAGCAAGAGAAGAAAGAATAGATGAAGAAGAAGAAGAAATGGAGGAGAGGGAGAGAGAGTTGTGTTTCGGCCAAAAAGTGGAAGAAAGGGTTGTGTTGTGTGAAAATGAAGAAGAATGGAGGGGTTTATATAGTGGAGGGAGAGGGGTTAGGGTTCGGCCATATGGGGTGGGTTTGGGTGGGAAAGTGATTTTGAATTTTGAAGGTAGGTGGGATTTGTTAGGTAGGTTTATGGGGAAGAGTGGATGGATGTGAGTGGTGAAGGGGTAGTAGGGAAGAGAGCTTGAGGTGATTGGTGAAGGGTTTTGGGGAAGGGTGTTTATTGGGAAGAGAGGATGAATGAGAAGAGGAAAGAGTATGAGTGGAGGTAGGTGGGGATCCTGTGGGGTCCACAGATGCTGAGATGATCCTGTGGGATCCACAGATCCTGAGGTGTCAAGAATTTACATCCCTGCACCATTGAGGCATGTAAAATGCCTTTGCATGCAATTCTGGCGTTTAAATGCCGAATTGATGCTTGTTCTGGGCGTTGAACGCCAGTTCTATGCTTGTTTCTGGCGTTCAGCACCAGCTTTCCCCAGTGTGCATTCCTGGCGTCTGAACGCCAGGATGCTACTTGTTTCTGGCGTTCAACGCCAGATCCATGCTCTGTTCTGGTGTTGAACGCCAGCTAGATGCTCCTTACTGGCGTTTAAACGCCAGTAAGCCCTTCCTCCAGGGTGTGATTTTTCTTCTGCTATTTTTGATTCTATTTTTAATTTTTCTATTTATTTTATGACTCCACATGATCATGAACCTAATAAAACATGAAAGAACAATAAGAATAAAATTAGATAAATAAAAATTGCGCTTGTTTAATTTCAATAGCTTGACAGTGGGCTCTCATGGAGCCACACAGGTGATCAGGTCAATTTTGTAGACTCCCAACACCAAACTTAGAGTTTGATTGTGGGGGCTTTGTTTGACTCTGTATTGAGAGAAGCTTTTCATGCTTTCTCTCCATGGTTACAGAAGGAGATTCTTGAGTTTTAAACATAAGGTTGTCCTTATTCAGTTGAAGGATCAATTCTCCTCTGTCTACATCAATCACAGCTCTTGCTGTGGCTAGGAAGGTTCTTCCAAGGATGATGGATTCATCCTCATCCTTCCCAATATCTAGGATTATGAAATCAGCAGGGATGTAAAGGCCTTCAACCTTTACTAACATGTCCTCTACTTGTCCATAAGCCTGTTTTCCGGAATTGTCTGCCATCTCTAATGAGATTCTAGCAGCTTGTACCTCAAAGATTCCCAATCTCTCCATTACAGAGAGTGGTATGAGGTTTATTCCTGACCCCAGGTCACATAGAGCCTTCTCGAAGGTCATGGTGCCTATGGTACAAGGTATTAGGAACTTTCCAGAATCCTGTTTCTTCTGAGGCAATCTCAGTTGATCCAGATCACTCAGTTCATTGGTGAGCAAGGGAGGTTCATCTTCCCAAGTCTCATTACCAAATAATTTGGCATTCAGCTTCATGATTGCACCAAGGTACTTGGCAACTTGTTCTTCAGTAACATCCTCATTCTCTTCAGAAGAAGAATATTCATCAGAGCTCATGAATGGCATAAGGAGGTTCAATGGAATCTCTATGGTCTCTATATGAGCCTCAGATTCCTTTGGTTCCTCAGAGGGAAACTCCTTATTGATCTCTGGACGTCTCAAGAGGTCTTCCTCACTGGGATTCACGTCCTCCTCCTCTTTTGTGGTTTCGGCCATGTTGGTCATTTCAATGGCCTTGCACTCTCCTTTTGGATTTTCTTCTGTATTGCTTGGGAGAGTACTAGGAGGGATTTCAGTGATCCTTTTACTCAGCTGGCCCACTTGTGCTTCCAAATTTATAATAGAGGACCTTGTTTCATTCATGAAACTTAGAGTGGCCTTAGATAGATCAGAGACTATATTTGCCAAGCTAGATGAATTCTGCTCAGAATTCTCTGTCTTTTGCTGAGTGGATAATGGAAAAGGCTTGCTATTGCTAAACCTATTTCTTCCACCATTATTAAAGCCTTGTTGAGGCTTTTGTTGATCCTTCCATGAGAGATTTGGGTGATTTCTCCATGAGGGATTATAGGTGTTTCCATATGGTTCACCCATGTAATTCACCTCTGCTATTGCAGGGTTCTCAAGATCATAAGCTTCTTCTTCAGAAGATGCCTCTTGAGTACTGTTGGATGCAGCTTGCATTCCATTCAGACTCTGAGAAATTATATTGACTTGCTGAGTCAATATTTTATTCTGAGCTAATATGGCATTCAGAGTATCAATATCAAGAACTCCCTTCATCTGAGGCGTCCCATTACTCACAGGATTCCTCTCAGAAGTGTACATGAACTGGTTATTTGCAACTATGTCAATGAGTTCTTGAGCTTCTGCAGGCATTTTCTTTAGGTGAATGGATCCACCTGCAGAATGGTCCAGTGACATCTTCGATAGTTCAGACAGACCATCATAGAATATATCTAGAATAGTCCATTCTGAAAGCATGTTAGAAGGACACTTTTTGGTCAGTTGCTTATATCTCTCCCAAGCTTCATAGAGGGATTCACCTTCTTTCTGTCTGAAGGTTTGAACATCCACTCTAAGCCTACTAAGCTTTTGAGGAGGAAAGTACTTGGCTAAGAAAGCCGTGACCAGCTTATCCCAAGAGTTCAGGCTATCTTTAGGTTGAGAGTCCAACCATACTCTAGCTCTGTCTCTTACAGCAAAAGGGAAAAGCATGAGCCTGTAGACTTCAGGATCTACTCCATTAGTCTTAACAGTCTCACAGATCTGTAGGAACTCAGTTAAAAACTGGTAGGGATCTTCTGATGGAAGTCCATGAAATTTGCAGTTCTGTTGCATTAGAGCAACTAATTCAGGTTTCAGCTCAAAATTGTTTGCTCCAATTGTGGGGATTGAGATGCTTCTTCCATCAAACTTGGAAGTAGGTGTACTATAATCACCAAGCATCCTCCTTGCATTATTATTATTTTTGGCTGCCATTTCCTCTTCCTTTTCGAAAATTCCTGTAAGGTTGTCTCTGGATTGTTGTATTTTAGCTTCTCTTAGTTTCCTTTTTAAAGTCCTTTCAGGTTCAGGATCTGCTTCAACAAGAATGTTCTTGTCCTTGCTCCTGCTCATATGACAAAGAAGGGAATAACAAAGAAAATATGGAATCCTCTATGTCACAGTATAGGGATTCCTCATGCAAGTATGAGAAAAGAAGAATGTAATGTAAGGAAGAGAAGAGGAAAAACTCGAACACAGAGAGGGAGATGGGGTTCGAATTTTTGGGTGGAAGAGAAGTGTTAATAGATGAATAAATAAATACAAGGAGAGGAGAGAGAGGGAATTTCGAAAATAATTTTTGAAAAGGAGTTGATGATTTTCGAAAATTAAAGGGGAAATAAAATTAAAATTAAAATTTAAAACAATTAATTAATTAAAAAGAATTTTTGAAAAAGAGGGAGGTATTTTCGAAAATTAGAGAGGGAAGAGTAGTTAGGTGGTTTTGAAAAAGATAAGAAACAAACAAAAAGTCAATTAGTTAGTTGAAAAAGATTTGAAAATCAATTTTGAAAAGATAAGAAGATAAAAAGTTAGAGAAGATATTTTAAAATCAAATTTTTAAAAAAAATATGATTTGTAAAGATATGATAGAAAGATATGATTAAAATTAGTTTTGAAAAAGATTTGAATTTTAAAATCAAAATTGATGACTTGACTCACAAGTAATCACAAGATATGATTCTAGAACTTAAAGTTTGAATCTTTCTTAACAAGCAAGTAACAAACTTGAAATTTTTGAATCAAAACATTAATTGTTGATAATATTTTCGAAAATTATGAGATAAAATTAAGAAAAAGATTTTTGAAAAATATTTTTAAAATTTTCAAAAATAGATAAGAAAAATGAAAAAGATTTGATTTTTGAAAAAGATTTTGAAAAAGATAGGATTTTCAAATTGAAAATTTGATTTGACTCATAAGAAACAACTAAATTTTAAAAAGTTTTGAAAAAGTCAACTCAAATTTTCGAAAATTTATGAGTGAAAAAGGAAAAGATAATTTTTGATTTTTGAATTTTTAATGAAGAAAGAGAAAAACATCAAAAAGACTCAATGCATGAGAATTTTAGATCAAAACAATGAATGCATGCAAGAACACTATGAATGTCAGGATGAATACCAAGAACACTTTGAAGATCAAGATGAACACCAAGAACATATTTTTGAAAAATTTTTGATGCAAAGAAAACATTCAAGACACCAAACTTAGAAATCATTAATGCTTAGACACTATGAATGCAAGGATGCACATGAAAAACAACAAAAGACACAAAATAAGAAAACATCAAGATCAAACAAGAAGACTTACCAAGAACAACTTGAAGATCATGAAGAACACTATGAATGCATGAATTTTCGAAAAATGCATAAATTTTTAGAAAAACTGCAATTGACACCAAACTTGAAATTGACTAAAGACTCAAACAAGAAACACAAAATATTTTTGATTTTATGATTTTATTAATTTTTTTTTGGAGTTTTGTATATTTTTGTTTTGTTTTTTTTTTTTGAAAACATACAGGGAAAAGGAAGCAATGAATTCACAGTCCTCAATCAAGATTCCAGGAATCATACCAGGTTAGTCTAAAGCTTGATGGCCAGACAAGCTTCAGCATATTATTTTGAAACTCTAAAATTCATTCTTAAAAATTTTAAAATAATTTTTGAAAACAAAAGGAAAAGAAAATTTTTTTGAAAGATTTTTGAAAACAAAATTTTTTTTTAAAATAAAACGAAAAAGAAAATTACCTAATCTGAGCAACAAGATGAACCGTCAGTTGTCCAAACTCGAACAATCCCCGGCAACGGCACCAAAAAATTGGTTTACGAAATTGTGATCCCTGGTAATGGCTCCAAAAACTTGGTGCTCTAATCTTAATTCATAATTTGTCACAACTTCGATACAACTAACCAGCAAGTGCACTGGGTCATCCAAGTAATAAAACCTTACGTGAGTAAGGGATGATCCCACGGAGATTGTTGGTATGAAGCAATTTATGGTCATCTTGTAAATCTCAGTTAGGCGGATATCAAATGGTTATGGAGTTTTCGAATAATAATAATAAATAAACAGAAAATAAAGATAGAAATACTTATGTAAATCATTGGTGAGAATTTCAGATAAGTGTATAGAGATACTTTCGTTCCTCTGAACCTCTGCTTTCCTGCTGTCCTCATCCAATCATTCCTACTCCTTTCCATGGCAAGCTTTCTGTAAGGCATCACCGTTGTCAATGGCTACATCCTATCCTCTCTGTGAAAAAGGACCAAATGCTCTGTCACGGCACGGCTAATCATCTGGAGGTTCTCGATCATACTGGAATAGGATTCACCCTCCTTTTGCGTCTGTCACTATGCCCAGCACTCGCGAGTTTGAAGCTCGTCACAGCCATCCCTTCCCAGATCCTACTCGGAATACCACAGACAAGGTTTAGACTTTCCGGATCTCAGGAATGGCCATCCATGGGTTCTAACTTATACCACAAAGACACTAATAACTCGGACTCGGTCCCCTGTATTAGATATCCAAGAGATATTCATTCTAGCTTGTTTGCATGTAGAACGGAAGTGTTTGTCAGGCACGCGTTCATAAGTGAGAATGATGATGAGCATCACATAATCATCACATCATCATATTCTTGGGTGCGAATGGATATCTTAGAAGCGGAATAAGTTGAATTGAATAGAAAAATAGTAGTACTTTGCATTAAATCATGAGGAACGGCAGAGCTCCACACCTTAATCTATGGAGTGCAGAAACTCTACCGTTGAAAATACATAAGTAATGAAGGTCCAGGCATGGCCGAATGGCCAGCCCCCAAACGTGATCAATAGATCAAAAGATAATCCAAAGATGTCTAATACAATAGTAAAAAGTCCTATTTATACTAAACTAGTTACTAGGGTTTACAGAAGTAAGTAATTGATGCATGAATCCACTTCCGGGGCCCACTTGGTGTGTGCTTGGGCTGAGCTTGAAGTTTACATGTGCAGAGGCTTCTTTTGGAGTTGAACGCCAAGTTGTAACGTGTTTTTGGCGTTCAACTCTGGTTCGTGACGTGTTTCTGGCGTTTAACTCCAAACTGCAGCATAGAACTGACGTTCAACGCCCTTTTGCGTCATCTAAACTCAGGCAAAGTATGGACTCTTATATATTGATGGAAAGCCCTGGATGTCTACTTTCCAACGCCATTGATAGCGCGCCATTTGGAGTTTTGTAGCTCCAGAAAATTCACTTTGAGTGCAGGGAGGTTAGAATCCAACAGCATCAGCAGTCCTTCTTCAACCTCTGAATCTGATTTTTGCTCAAGTCCCTCAATTTCAGCCAGAAAATACCTGAAATCACAGAAAAATACACAAACTCATAGTAAAGTCCAGAAATGTGAATTTAACATAAAAACTAATAAAAACATCCCTAAAAGTAACTAGATCCTACTAAAAACATACTAAAAACAATGCCAAAAAGCGTATAAATTATCCGCTCATCATGCAGCTTAGCACCAGCACTCTCTGATGACTTTAGCAATGCTAAGGCCTCGTTATTCATGTTTTATTCTCATAATAAATATGTTACTAGTGTCATTTATGCTAGTAGCTCAAAAAATAATTTTTAGAGATGTTTTTACGAGTGTTCCTATACACCTAGTTTTAGTAGTTGTACACTAGAGATATTTTAATATTATTTTAATCCACCTCCAAGCCAACCAATCACAACTCACCTTACACCCCCAAGACCTCCAAGGCTGTCTCATTTCATCATTTTGGCCGAAAATAACAAGAGAGAAAAGAGAGAAACTTTCATGAACACTTAATCTTCAAAGCTTGATTTCTTCTGAACTAAAACTCAAATCAAAACTCCGATTTCACCAAAATGATCATCTCTGTTGCTGAAAAGACTGAAAAACAGGTAAAAACAGAGAAAGAATTTGAAGAATAAACGAAGAACACGAAGAACACTTTGAGTGTGGTGAAGAACATTGAAGAACACCTTTTAGATCTTAGAAAGGGCAAGGAAGTAAAAATTTTGGTGTTTAAGGGGTTATACCGTAATTTTTGGAAGTTAGGGTGGTAAAAGTAGAAATATTAAAAGTTACAGGTGGTAAAAAGTGAATTTTAAAGGTTAAAAGTAAAAGGTAAGTTAATTTTCGAAAATTTAGTATTAAAATAATAAATAATAATAAAATATTAAATAATAATATTTAATTAAAAATAATATTTTAATAAAAATAATAAAATAATACTGCTGCGTGAAGGCAGTCAGATAGATAGTGGTACGACCACAGAACGTTTTTCAGTGTTACACAGCTATTGAGAGCTGTACCTGCAACTGATAACCTGAGATCACTTGCAGAGGATATTAATTCAAACACGGCTAAAATGCCGCACCTGTAAGGCAAGGATTGCTTACAGAGAATATGATTTCATACACGGCTAGAATGCCGCCACCTGTAAGGTAGAGTTTGCTTACAGAGGATATGACGCATACGTCGGTTAGTGATAAATAATAGATAATAATTAGGAAGACAAATTGGTAGCGCTCAGTTTCCGGTATGATCTAGACATATTGAAAATTGGGTCGTTACAAAGGAAGAGACATTGAGGAGCTAAAGCACTCCATAAGATCTTCAAGAGGAAGAACTAGCCGCTATCACTAAGGTGGACCCGTTCTTTAATTTCCTTGTTCTTTATTTTTCTATTTTTCATTTACTATGATTTATGATTATCTATGTTTTGTGTCTTTATTACATGATCATTAATGTTTAAGTGTCTATGTCTTAATGCTATGAATGTCCTATGAATCCATCACCTCTCTTAAATGAAAAATGTTTTAATCACAAAAGAACAAGAAGTACATGATTTCGAATTCATCCTTGAAATTAGTTTAATTATTTTGATATGGTGACAATACTTTTTGTTTTCTGAATGAGTGCTTGAACAATGCATGTGTCTTTTGAATTTGCTGTTTATGAATGTTAAAATTGTTGGCTCTTGAAAGAATGATGAAAAAGGATAAATGTTATTGATAATCTGAAAAATCATAAAATTGATTCTTAAAGCAAGAAAAAGCAGTGAATAACAAAGCTTGCGAAAAAAAATGGCGAAAATAAAAGAAAAAAAAGGAAAGAAAAGAAAAAGCAAGCAGAAAAAGCCAAGAGCTCTTTAAACCAAAAGGCAAGAGCAAAAAGCCAATAACCCTTTAAACCAAAAGGCAAGGGTAAAAGGATCTAAGGCTTTGAGCATTAATGGATAGGAGGGCCTAAAGGATTAAAATCCTAGCCTAAGCGGCTAAACCAAGCTGTCCCTAACCATGTGCCTGTGGCGTGAAGGTGTCAAGTGAAAAACTTAAGACTGAGCGGTTAAAGTCGTGATCCAAATCAAAAAGAGTATGCTTAAGAACCCTGGACACCTATAATTGGGGACTCTAGCAAAGCTGAGTCACAATCTGAAAAGGTTCACCCAGTTTTGTGTCTGTGGCATTTATGTATCCCGTGGTAATACTGGAAAACAAAGTGCTTAGCGCCACGGCCAAGACTCATAAAGTAAATGTGTTCAAGAATCAACACACTGAACTAGGAGAATCAATAACACTATCTAAATTCTGAGTTCCTATAGATGCCAATCATTCTGAACTTCAAAGGATAAAGTGAGATGCCAAAACTGATCAGAGGCAAAAAGCTACTAGTCCCGCTCATCTAATTAGAGCTATCTTTCATTGATATTTTGGAGTTTATAGTATATTCTCTTCTTTTTATCCTATTTGATTTTCAGTTTCTTGGGGACAAGCAACAATTTAAGTTTGGTGTTGTGATGAGTGGATAATTTATACGCTTTTTGGCATTGTTTTTAAGTAGTTTTTACTATGTTTTAGTTAATTTTTATTATATTTTTATTAGTTTTTAAATAAAAATCACATTTCTAGAATTTACTATGAGTTTGTGTGTTTTTTTGTGATTTCAGGTATTTTCTGGCTGAAATTGAGGGACTTGAGCAAAAATCTGATTCAGAGGCTGAAGAAGGACTGCAGATGCTGTTGGATTCTGACCTCCTTGCACTCGAAATGGCTTTTCTGGAGCTACAGAAACCCAATTGGCGCGATCTTAATTGCGTTGGAAAGGAGACATCCAGAGCTTTCCAGAAATATATAATAGTCCATACTTTGCTCGATTTTTGATGACACAAACTGGCATTCAAACGCCAACTTCCTGCCCTATTCTGGAGTTAAATGCCAGAAATAGGTTGCAAATCAGAGTTAAATGCCAGAAATAGGCTACAACCTGGCGTTTAACTCCAGAAAGAGTTTCTACACATGAAAGCTCAATGCTCAGCCCAAGCACACACCAAGTGGGCCCGGCAGTGGATTTCTGCATCACTTACTTATCTTATGTAACCCTAGCTACTAGTTCAGTATAAAAACTAGTTTTAGTGATTTATTTCACATTATCTTTTGAATAATTTTATGTTCATTGATCATGTTTAGGGGGCTGGCCATTCGGCCATGCCTGGACCACTTTCACTTATGTATTTTTCAACGGTGGAGTTTCTACACCCCATAGATTAAGGTGTGGAGCTCTGCTGCTCCTCATGAATTAATGCAAAGTATTATGTTTTTCTATTCAATTCAAGCTTATTCCTATTCTAAGATATTCGCTTGCACTTCAACATGATGAATATGATGATCCATGACACTCATCACTATTCTCGACATATGAACGTGTGCCTGACAACCACTTTCGTTCTACCTTAGATCGAGCGTGTATCTCTTAGCCTCCATTCTGAAAGATCGGAGTCTTCGTGGTATAAGCTAGAATTATTGGAGGCCATTCCTGAGATCCGGAAAGTCTAAACCTTGTCTGTGGTATTCCGAGTAGGATCTGGGAAGGGATGACTGTGACGAGCTTCAAACTCGCGAGTGTTGGGTGTAGTGACAGACGCAAAAGGATCAATGGATCCTATTCCAACATGATTGAGAACCGACAGATGAATAGCCGTGCGGTGACAGTGCATTTGGACCATTTTCACTGAAAGGACGAGAAGCAGCCATTGACAACGGTGATGCCCAACATACAGCTTGCCATGGAATGGAGTATGAATGATTGGATGAAAGCAGTAGGAAAGCAGAGATTCAGAAGGAGCAAAGCACCTCCATACGCTTATCTGAAATTCTCACTAACGAATTACATAAGTATCTCTATCCTATTTTATATTTTATTTATGTTTTAATTATCAAATCTCCATAACCATTTGAATCTGCCTGACTGAGATTTACAAGATGACCATAGCTTGCTTCAAGCCGACAATCTCAGTGGGATCGACCCTTACTCACGTAAGGTTTATTACTTGGACGACCCAGTGCACTTGCTGGTTAGTTGTATCGGAATTGTGAAAAAGAATTTGAGATTATGAACGTGCGTACTGAGTTTTTGGCGCCGTTGCTGGGAATGAACAATCACAATTTCGTGCACTAGTCCCACAGTAGCATGCTTCTGGGGTTCGGTCTCCTTAGTGAAGACTACTGTCTCACCTTCTTTTAAGGTCTCCTTCCCAAAGAGCATCAGGCTTTCTGTGAGGGCCAGACACTCTTCTCTAGGATTTACTTCTGTATTTCTGAGAAGAGTGTTAGAGTGTCTCTGCAGTTTCTGAAGAAGGTTGCTCTGAATGACTGCATTGCACTATTTAGTAAGAGCTATTTCTGTCTCTCTCCAATCCTTCTTATGACTTAGAATGTCCTTCATGAACTTAGCATAAGAAGGTATCTACTCAAGAGCCTCTGCAAAAGGAATCTTGATCTCTAATGTTCTAAGATATTATGTAAAGCGGGGAAATTGTTTATCCTTTTCCTCTTGATAGAGTTTCTAAGGAAATGGCATCTTAGCTTTGTACTCATCAATCCTAATTGATGAGGGCCGAATGCCATGTGTGTTAGGAGGGGGGTTACTGGCTTGCTTAAGAGGGTTATCAATAGTATGTGACTGTCCTCCTATGCTTAGGCGTTCAACGCCTTTGTTGCTGTGACGGGCGGAAAATTGCCGATTAACAAATTTATAATAAGAACAGCGTTGCAAGTACATTTCTTAACCGACAAAAATTCCGCTTATCAATTTAGAAAGAGTTGTCACAATTTAAGAATAAAATACTGGGAGTAGAATTCCCAGGTCGTCTCCCAACGAGTTGACAAAAGAGTGCTATTTTATTAGTCAGGAGTTTTTCGAGAAATTTTAGAGTTTTAGAACAGAAAAGTAAATGATTATAAATTAAAGCAATGAAAATTAATAAGAGGTTTTGTGTAATTGAAATAAAGAAGCCTTGACTAGGAGAGGATTAATCGGAAGTTCTATCCTTGTTGAATTTTTCCAAGTGTAATAGTAAAAGGTTGTTGTTTTTACTTAGTTAACCTTTCTCGAATAAAAGAAAGTCAAGTAATTAAGCCAACTATAATTCACAAGTCCTAATCCTCTCCTGTGGAAGGATTAGTGTTAGTGACTAGAGAGTTAGCCAACAAATTCCAATTGCAAATTAACACTTGAGTATTCCAACTCAAAGGTCTCCTATTAATCAACTCCAAGGTCAAGTTAAGAACCTACTCCATTGACATGGATGCCGATTTCGCAGACATGTAAAGGGAATAGAGAAGAGAGATGGTAACTAAAATTAAATTAATAAAAGCTAATTTTTGAAATAATAAATTTAGGGAAAATAATACTCAAGCCAATGATGAAATTAAATGTAAAAATAATTCTTGCATTAATAAATTCCAAAATCAAAGATATCCACATGTAATTCTGAACAGGGTAAACGGGCAATAAAAGAGTAAGGAAATAAGGAAACAAACTAGAATGATAGAAACTTCAACGGAGGTAGTAACTCTTCTCAATATCCAAATCAAAAGCATAAAACTAGAAATCTATGAATATGAAGAACCATAGAGGATGTAGAATTTTCTCTTTCTAAGATTCCCAACTAAAACTAAAAATCGTGTAAATGTGAATGTGTCTTGAGTTTCTGCTTGTTCCCTGGCTCTAGTTTGTGTTTCTGGGCTGAAAACTGCGTTCAAACTCAGCCCAAAATCGCCCCCAGCGTCTTCTGTGATTTCTGCACTTGACGCACGTCACGTGTACGAGTCAGTCACGCGTACGCGTCAGTCACGCGCATGCATCGCTATGCAATCTCGCTTGTCATGCGTACGCGTCGCTGTGAAAAGCTTCAAGTCACGCGCACGCATGAGTCATGCGTGCGCGTCGATCCTCGCTGGTTATCTTCTTTATTTCTTGTGTTCCTTCCATTTTTGCAAGCTTCCTCTCCATCCTCTAAGCCATTCCTGCCCTATGTAGCCTGAAAACACTTAATACACAGATCACGGCATCGAATGGTATATAGAGGGATTAAAAATACACAATTTAAAGGCTTAGGAAGCATGTTTTCAATCATAGAACAAAATTGGGAAGGATTTGTAAAACCATGCAAATTTATGAATAAGTGTGCAAAGAATTGATAAAAACCACTCAAATTAGCACAAGATAAACTATAAAATAGTGGTTTATCAATCTCCCCACACTTAAACATTAGCATGTCCTCATGCTAAGCTCAAGGAGACCAAAAAAATGAATGAGAGAAGGTAAGACTCATGCAATGCAACCTATGTATGTGAATGCAACTATATGCTAAGATGTTTCTATCTACTTGGTTAAAAGTAAACAAGTTCTCCAAGACGAACATAAATCAGATTCCACTAATTCAAATCACACAATAAAAGGCAATTAAACTTGTAAAAAGATAGCTCATGAAAGCAGGGAACATAGAATTAAGCATTGAACCCTCACTGGAAGTGTATATGCACTCTAATCTCTCAAGTGTCTAGGGTCCATCCACTCTACTCTTCTCTAGTCACGCTTTCTAAAACTTTGTTCTTCATCTAACCAATCAACAAATATTTAGTGTACAAATGCAAACATCATGAGGACTTTTCAAGGTTGAAATGGGGCTAAGGTAAGGGTGAGGATATATGTATGGCCAAGTGAGTTATAATATGAATCTTTGACTAACCTAAGTTCTCACCTAACATACACACACTCTATAGAATTCTAAAATCATGCCTAGCTACCCATAATCTCACTTTTGTATATTTCACATACTCATGTATCAAATTTTCTTTAATTTCACCACATATGCATTGATCTTTTATTAAACTTAATATTGGGGTAATTATGTCCCCTATTTATTTATTTATTTATTTATTTATATTGTAATAATTTTTTTTTATGAACATGAAAGCAAACATAATATATCAGTGCATATGGTTTTTCTGGTTTCACATGAGTATGCACCCAAATTCCCAATATTTTTGTTAATAAAACATAACACTTTTTCATCAACCCAAGTTCCCACAATTCCCCACACTTAGTTGACACACAATCTCTATCCTAAGCTAACCAAAGATTCAAATGGGATAATTAATTATTTTTCCACTTAAGGCTAGTGATGTGGTAATATAAAGAACAAATGGGGATTAAAAGGCTCAAAGTGGCAAACAAAGGTAATTGAAATGGTAGGCTATTTGGGATAAGTGAGCTAATAACAATCAATGGCCTCAATCATATGTATGCATGCAAATACACTAAAAAATAGACATATAGAATGGAACAAACTATAGATTCCAATCATAGAGAAGAAAACACACAAGAATAAAATTTATGGTTAAATAATGTAACCATATACTTAAGCTCAAAATCTCACAGGTTGTATGTTCTTAGCTGAAAAACCATGTTCCAAATTATGATCTTCAAACAAGTTTAACACAAATTTTTAATTTAAATTAGTGAAATACTATAAAATAGGGTCTTGAAAAGAACCTTATTACTTTAACCAAGCAAAACATACATGCAAGCAGTTATTACCATGCAATCTATCCTATCTAACAAAATAAAAACTAAAATGTTGGTGTTAAAGAGAGAGATTACCTCCAGAAGTCAGGGACTGACCTCCCTACGCTTAACGTTTGGCACGGTCCTTGACAGTTGAACATTTTCGCCGACTAGGAATTTAATCTCAAAATAAGATTGGCGTTGTAAGTACAGTTCCTAGCCAACAAGTAATGCTCAAATCAAATATTCCAATTCAAAACAAAAAAAAAACGAGAGTAATAAAACCTCGGGTCATTCTCCCTAGGAATGCAAATGAAATGTTACTTCTTTCGGTTATGAAAAAGGGGCAAAGGGGTTTTGTGCAATTAAGGAACCAAAGATTAAAAGAACTAAGCAATGATCAAAATTGTGAATTAATGCAAGTAAAGAGAAAGCAAGGTCAAAACTAGTGAAAATGCTATAAATGTAATGAAGATCCTCGACTTGGGAATGAGTATCCAAGGAATCTTATCATCGCTGTAACCACAACTATGGTAACTATGATGAGTCAATCTCGGCTAGTCAACCCCAACCATCGAGGAGTAAGTCAAGCAAGCATAATTGACCTTAATCCATAAGTCCTAGCTAACTTACCAAACTAGTTGATAAAAGGCTAGCGTCAATGGAAACAAGAGTCAACTAACTACCAAAGAATTACCACTAAATGTCGGACATTATGACTCTAGTATCCTAGGAACTCAGACCACAAGCCAAGGTGTGGAAATCTACTCAAAAACTAATGTTGGCATTTTCACAAACACCTTGTGTGCATAAAAGTAAAACATGGAAAATTTGCAAAGTAAAATGGAAAACTATAACCAACTATCAATAAAACCAAACATAAACAAGCAATCAAACATAAAGGAAGCATGAAATGTAAAATCCATTAATCAAAACTTCAAGAAACACAAAATTGCAATATAAACAAAGTAACTTGAACCAAAAGGAAGAGAAAGTAAAAGTGCTTGAATTAAAGAGGAAACTGAGAGTACTTACAATTGAAGAAGTAAAATCAAAGATCAAAGCTTGCTATAAAATGCTACAATGGAAATTGATAAACCCTAAGATAGTTTTCTACTCTACACTACTCCTACTCCTAATACTATGAAAACTATCTAAAAATTGCTCCAATGCTTCCCCCTTTGATAAGTGTTGAAGTCTCCTTTATATAGCACTCCAAAATAGCATTTCAGTCTTCCAAAAATGAGCCAAGGGCCTCCAAATTCACGCAGCACGTGTTTCATTAATGAATTCACGTGCAGGGTGAAGAACTGAAGATTGATGGTTTAGAAGTTATAGTAAACTCTCGTTGCAAGTATAGTTACTAAACCAAGCAATCAACCTTTCTTACAAACGTTTTGGTTGTCACAAGTAACAAACCCCTTTTAAAATTGATAACCGAGTATTTAAACCTCGGGTCGTCTTCTCAAGGAACTACAGGGAAGTATGTTCTTATTATTGGTTATGAAGATTGTAGATTGGGGTTTTGAAGATGAGGAACAAGTAATTTAAATGGCAAGTGAAATAAATAAATAACTATAAAATAAACTTTTGGCAAGGTATGGGAAATTGGAAGTCCTATCCTAGTTATCCTTATCAATGATGATGAAGATTGAATCTTAATTCCACTTAGTTAGCCTTTACTTAAAGCAAAGAAAGGTCAAGTGACCAATTAGTTTGATCTTCAAATCCTAGTTAATCCCTAAGGAAAGATTGGGATTATTGAAGTTCAATTCAATTAGCAAAGATAACAATTATCAATCATGTTGAGTTTGATAACTCCTGCGTTACTGATTTCTTAACCAAGACCAAAAGGGAAAAAGTAAATCTACTTGAATAAAAATGTCTTCAGATTGGAAGCAACAACAATATAAATAAAATAAAGCAATCATAAACTGAAATACCTCAAATAACATTAATTCAAAGAATAATCTGTAACATAGAAAAATTCATAAATTAAATTGAGAAAATAAGTAAAAAGGAATATTGAACTTGATAAAAAGAGATAATCCTGAAAGCAAAAGAAACCCTAATTCTAAATCCTAAAAGAGAGAGGAGAGAACCTCTCCCTAAAAACTACATCTAAATCCTGAAAAGTAACTAATTGGAGACTCTCTCTGAATGGATGCATTCCCCCACTTCATAACCTCTGATCTGTGCCTTCTGGACTTGGATTTGGGCCAAAAAGGGCTTCAGAAATTGCTGGGAGCATTTTCTGTAATTTCTGGTGCGTGGCCTTTATCACACGTCCGCGTGGGTCACGCGGTCGCGTCATCTGGAGTTTTTCTTATCGCGCGGTCGCTTTAGTCATGCGTCCGCGTCATATGCGTTTCGCTTAAGGCGCGCGATTGCGTCAATCATGTGGTCGCATCACTGCCATTTCGCGCTTGCATGTGGCCGCGTCGTCCATGCGATCACGTCACTGCCAGTTTCTCCAAAAACTCCATTTTATGCTTTCCTTCTATTTTTGTATGTTTCCTTTCCATCCTTTAAGTCATTCCTGCCTTAGAAGATCTGAAACTACTCACATGTCCTCATGCTAAATCCAAGATAAAGAGTAAGGTAAGGTTGAAGTGGTGGAATCTCATGCAATGCAATCTATTCTAAATGCAACTACCTAAATGAATCATGCAATTCTAAATTTTATTCACTTGTATATAAAGCTTACATGTAGTTAAATTAATTTACATTCTCAAGGAATCATATATGTATAGCCAAACCTTAGATAATGATAAAACACTTTTACAAATGAGATGGGAAAGAAAAATATTTTACAAACTTGCAAGATGATGAGCGGATAATTTATACGCTTTTTGGCAATGTTTTTAGTATGTTTTTAAAAAGATCTAGTTACTTTTAGGGATGTTTTTATTAGTTTTTATGATAAATTCACATTTCTGGACTTCACTATGAGTTTGTGTATTTTTCTGTGATTTCAGGTATTTTCTGGCTAAAATTGAGGGACTTGAGCAAAAATCAGATTCAGAGGTTGAAGAAGGACTGCAGATGCTGATGGATTCTGACCTCCCTGCACTCAAAGTGGATTTTCTGGAGCTACAAAACTCCAAATGGCGCCCGTCTAATTGCGTTGGAAAGTAGACATCCAGGGCTTTCCAGCGATATATAATAGTCCATACTTTCCCCAAGTTTAGATGACGCAAACTAGCGTTGAACGCCAGTTCCATGCTGCAGTGTGGCGTTTAGCGCCAGAAACTAGTTGCAAAGTGGAGTTCAATGCCAGAAACACGTTACAAACTGGCGTTCAACTCCAAGAATGACCTCTCCACGTGTAAACTTCAAGCTCAGTCCAAGCACACACCAAGTGGGACCCGGATGTGGATTTTTGCATCAATTACTTACTTCTGTAAACCCTAGTAACTAGTTTAGTATAAATAGGACTTTTTACTATTGTATTTACATCTTATGATTTTTAGTTCAACTTTGGATCATATTGATCACGTTTGGGGGCTGGCCTTTCGGCCATGCCTGAACCTTCATCACTCATGTATTTTCAGCGGTAGAGTTTCTGCACTCCATAGATTAAGGTGTGGAGCTCTGCTGTTCCTCATGAATTAATGCAAAGTACTACTGTTTTTCTATTCAATTCAACTTATTCCGCTTCTAAGATATCCATTCGCACCCAAGAACTTGATGAATGTGATGATTATGTGACGCTCATCATCATTCTCACTCATGAACGCGTGCCTGACAAACACTTCTGTTCTACATGCAAACAAGCTAGAATGAGTATCTCTTAGATATCTAATACAGAGGACCGAGTTCGAGATATTAGAATCTTCGTGGTATAAGTTAGAACCCATGGATGGCCATTCTTGAGATCCGGAAAGTCTAAACCTTGTCTGTGGTATTCCGAGTAGGATCTGGGAAGGGATGGCTGTGACGAACTTCAAACTCACGAGTGCTGGGCGTAGTGACAGACGCAAAAGGAGGGTGAATCCTATTCCAGTATGATCGAGAACCTCCAGATGATTAGCCGTGCCGTGACAGAGCATTTGGACCATTTTCACAGAGAGGATGGGATGTAGCCATTGACAACGGTGATGCCCTATATAAAGCTTGCCATGGAAAGGAGTAGGACTGATTGGATGAAGACAGCAGGAAAGCAGAGGTTCAGAGGAACGAAAGCATCTCTATACGCTTATCTAAAATTCTCACCAATGATTTACATAAGTATTTCTATCTTTATTTTCTATTTATTTATTATTATTATTTGAAAACTCCATAACCATATATATCCGCCTGACTGAGATTTACAGGATGACCATAGCTTGCTTCATACCAACAATCTCTGTGGGATCGACCCTTACTCATGTAAGGTTTATTACTTGGACGACCCAGTGCACTTGCTGGTTAGTTATGCGAATTTGTGAAGTTATATTTGGACCATGGTATCGTGCACCAATTTTTGGAGCCATTGCCAGGGAGAGAACGAACAAACAAATTTTACAAAATCTGAGCAACAATTTCGCACACCAAGTTTTTGGCGCCGTTGCCTGGGATTGTTTGAGTTTGGACAACTGACGGTTCATCTTGTTGCTCAGATTAGGTACTTTTAGTTTATTTTTTTATTTAGTTTTTATTCTTTTAAGTAGAGATATATGTTGATGAGCTATTGAACCCTCACTGGATTTTGTGTTTACTCTCTAGTCACTTAGTGTTTATTGGGTTAATCACTCTATTCTTCTTTTTATCCTTACTTTCCATAACTTTGTTCTTCATCTAACCAATCAACAATTATAGAATATAGGCATACAAAAATCATGAGGTTTTTAGTTAAGGTTGTAATGGGGCCAAGGTAAAGGTAAGGGTATATGTATAAGGCTAAGTGAGCTAATAAGTGAATCCTTGATTAGTCTAAGATCTCACGTAACATACATACTTTGTAAAGCAAGAATTTCTTTACCTATTCACCCAAATTTTCCCACTTTTGATGTTACATGCTCATGCATTAGTTTTAATTTTGTCCCATGTGCATTGCTTTATTTTGTATTTGGGGAATTCTTTTGTATCCCCTTTATTCAAATAATTTTTTTTAAATGCACATGGTAATTCAATTATTTTGATTTCACATGAGCATGCTTCCCAAAATTTTTATTTTGAATTATTTTATTCTTTTTAACTTTCTACCCTTTGTTTTTATCATCCATGTTCCCAATAGGTTTCCCACACTTAAACAATACACACTTTCTATCTTAAACTAACCAAGGATTCAACTTGGGATTTTTATTTTGTTTTTCTGCTTAAGGCTAGTATTGTGGTTTATAGAATAAGAGGGGATTTAAAGGCTCAAGGGGGCTAACAAGGGTGATGTAAAAGGTAGGTTAATTTGGGATAAGTGAGCTAGAATCAAACAATGGCCTCAATCACTTTCTTGGTATGTATCTATATTCTATAATCGGACATATAGATTAAAACAAAGTAAAGAACACCAGAATAAAAAAGAAGGGCGGAACACACAGAATAAAAATTATGGTTTGAATGTAACCATACAATTAAGCTCAAAACTCACAGGCTGTGTGTTCTCCAACTCAAAAAACATATATAAGTTATATATGTCATGCAAGTAAAAATTAAGAGTTCCCATTATTCTCAATGTAAATCTTAAGGTAGCTTTAAAGTTTTAGTGTTTCTCCTTGATGAAATGTTGTTAACTAACTAACATGTAATGCTGTATACAAGGTGTGTGGATTGTTTTTATTATGTTAAAGTCTCTAGTTTACTTCCTTTTTATATTTTCAATTTAAACTAAGTTATCTTATGCTAAAAAGTGTAAACTATACTAATTAATCCACATTTTCTATAACAAATAAGTTAGAATTACAACTAAACTAAATGGCTAAAATATGAACTAAAGTGAAACATGCAGAAATATAGTAAAAATACATGAAAATAGCAATGTATAAATACTGAGAAAATAAAAGATAAAAAGAAAAATACAGAAAAGTAGCAAAATAAAGTAAAAGAGTCTGTAGTGGTTCACCAAAAAAATACGCCAGAGATGGAGACCTCCCCACACTTAAAATGAAGCATCGTCCCTAATGCTCACTCAAGCAGGGTGTGAAGGGGTGTCATCACTGGAAGGATGGGCAGCCAGAGTCTCTGTGGTGGTGGTCTGAGGATCTGCCTACTGCAGAGGAAGTGCTGACTGAATAGGGATCTTTAGGTCTGCAGCCTGAATCTGAGGCAGGGCCTCCTACTGTGATGCAGCCTGCTCCATGCCTGCCTGCGCAGCCTCTCTCTGTGGATGGATCTCTGCCTCATGATCATCCGCCTCCTCCTCAGATGGCTCTGATGGCGTGTCGGGCTCAGAGGGGATGTCGCCGCCAGATCGTATCATCAGCTTCAGGTGCTCATAGCGTCACTTGCTGCGACGCTCAGATCTCTCATATCGGCACCGGTTGCGGCGCTCCATCTGGTCTAGCTGATGAAATAGGCGGTGTACTAGGTGATAAATCGGCTCTGAGGCAGGTGGAGGTGCAGTGGTGGTAGCAGGGGTAGCTGTAGAGGAAGAGGGGCTAGCAGACGGTGTGGCTGTCTCACCAGGAGCTGTGAGGAATGGAGGTCTGTAGCCCAAAGCCAGAAAGTTCCTGTTGTGAGGGATAATCTTCTTGCATTCTGCAGTAGGTGGCCTCTCATCAGCATCCTCCCAAGGCACGTCAGCTCGACGGCCTAGCTGTGTAATCAGATATGGAAAGGGGAGAGTGCCTCGGATGTGAACCCTGGCCATGTAGTACCGGATGAAGCGTGGCAGGTACAGGTCCTTACCCTCCATCACACACCATAGGAGGGTGATCATAGCGGCAGGTAGCTCCGTCTCATGGGTACTCGGCATAACAAAGTTGCTCAAGATCTGATGCCATAGTCGAGCCTCATCATTTAAGTAAATCCGCTTGATTCCCTTAGGCATGGTGGTGTTCTGACTCATGACCCATGGAACAGTTCGGTCAAGGGCTATCCTTGGCTTGACGGCATCCCAGTCAAACTTCATGAAGCGCATGTCCTCCTCAGCCTTTTGATAACCATCTGGCTGATCAGATTTAGGCAGAAGCTTCAGAATATCCTCAATGGCCTCTTCAGTGACCAGTATCTGCTTCCCTCTGAGGTTCACTGCATCTAGGGAAGTTTTGAAGTAATTGCAGTAAAAATCTCTTACCCAAGATGCATTGACCTCAGTCAGGTTTCTCTCCAGGAAGAACCAGCCTCTTTGTTTGATCTGATCAGAGGTGTATTACTGGAGTTCTTCCAGAATTTTCAGAGTCCACTCCAGGTACAGGTTCCTGGAGGTTGCAAACACCGGATACTTTAACTCGCAGTATTTGTTTGCAAACTTGATGGGATCAGTAGCAGGGAGTAGCTGGTCAGCCTTCTCCTGTGGGGTGATGTATTTCTCCCGCCAGGAGTCATCATGCATGATGTCCAGGATGGACATAGAAGATTCTCCTCTTTTTCGTTTGCCAGGTGTTGCCTTTCCTTTTCCTTTTCTTTGGGTGTCAGACATCCTGAAAAACAGAAATCAAGGATATAAGAAAAATAGGAAAACAAGTAGGCAAATAACAAAAGAAGCACATAATGGCAAAGGAGCAGTAGAATGATGAAAATGAGTTAAGTAAATGTGCATTAAGGATTGTATAGGAGTTAAAAGTCCGAGAAGAAAATTTCACAATCCAAAATGTATTAGAATTCATGTTAATTAGGAAAAATTATCATCATGCCTTGGTCAGAAGGTTAAAGAGATTAGTGAAAAACCAGAAGAGATGTTTTGAAAAGTAAGTAGGTTAGGAATGAAAAAGAGGTAAGGAAGTTTGAAATCAGTGAGGTAGGAAAAAGAAAGTCAAAGTAAGTGGCATGATGATCATTTTCTAAGTAACAAGCATTCACAATTAGAAGCGATAGTTAACTCATATCCAAATAAGGAAATCAGGTTGATGATGATTTAGATAGATATAGAAATAGCAAAAATTAGAATCTAAACATCAAAAATGCAGATTATGAACCAGGAAATAAAAAAGAATAAGAAAGCTTGCCTTGGTATTCATGAATTAGTTTGGTAGAAGCAGAGAAAAGCAGAGTTCAAAGTGCCAAAACCAAGAGAGGAAAGGAAACAAAACAGTTTACAGAAAATTACGCAGCATTCCGAATAAAATTGGATGTTCCCGGAAAATAAACATCAATAGAATAGTTCATATAAAATAAAACAAACTACAATTAGGTATGAACAAGAAAGAACATTCGCAATAGCAGCATGAACAGTAAGAACAGCATATGAACAACACTAACAGCACAGCAATAGCAGAAGTGCGAAAATTATAAAGCAAGTAGCATGAACAGCGCAATTAATCAGGCCTAAATCCACTAACCACATCCTAGGCTACCTAACCACCTAGATTCCACTACAACATGCATATCTAACTAGCCTAATTATGAACATAAACAGAAAAATATATAACTAACTATGAATTGAAAGAAGGGTGGCGTTCGGCGGAACCTGGTAGGCGTATGAATAAAAGTGGGGCAGAGAGATGGCTGGGGGATGGTGGCGCAATGGGGTAGGGTTCGCGTCACAGGGGGTTAATAAATTTGAATACAGGTGATCGCGTGGGGCACGCGGTCGCGTGGCTAGGGTGGAATAAGGGTTGACTTGATCGCGTGAGTGATGCGATCGCATGGAATGGGTGAAAGGATTAATGACGCGGTCGCGTGAGGCATGCGACTACGTTACTGGAATTTGTGCTAAACGCACAATTCCAGCGTCGTTTCAGCGCAACTCTCTGTCTCCTTTGGGGTGTTGTGCAATCCACGCGACACGATCGCGTCGCTCACGCTGTCACATGGGATTGGTGTTGTGCAAGGGACGCGATCGCGTCAAGGACGCGACCACGTGGGTCGTTTTGTGCGAAACGCAGAACGGCCGCACGATTCTAGCCCAACTTTCTGGGCGTTGGATCCTTACGCCGATTTCCAGGTCACGCGGCCCGTGAATGACGCGGACGCGTGGGAAGTGTTTTTCGCAACTGACGCGATCGCATGAGTGATGCAGTCGCGTCGCGCGCCCTTTCTCTTTTTTTTTATGCAGGTATGCAATTATGCAGTATGCAATGCAAGTGAATAATATTCAGGTTCAATTGAAAAGGAAATAAAAATAAATAACACGAAATAAAACTGAAAAAGAAACGACCATACCATGGTGGGTTGTCTCCCACCTAGCACTTTTAGTTAAAGTCCTTAAGTTGGACATTGGATGAGCTTCCTGTTATGGCGGCTTATGTTTAAATTCATTCAAAAATCTCTACCAATGCTTGGAATGTCAATAGCCTCCGGGGTCCCAAACTAGGCATGTAAAGCTTTTGAGCAGCGTCAAACAGATTCTCAGGCTCCCGGGGTGACGAATGTCAGAATAGATTCTAGGATCCCAAACTTTGCTTTTAAATCCGCCTTTGTCTTGATCTATATTTTTCCATTCGAGCGGTTTAAAAATTAGATTCTCACCAAGATGACCAAACGTTTTCCGAGATCCATTAGATTGATCATGATGCCAATCCGTGCACTTCGAGTTGAAGCGTGGAACCTTATTAAACCTTGTGCACCAACTCTGAGTACGAGTCATTTTCCTCTTACTCTTAAAGCCGCAGAGAGCTCTAAGCTGGCCATCTGTTTCAAGCAACCCATATTTAAGTGGAAAAATAAAGCTAATGGTTAAGGGTTGTACCCACTTGAAGCTTATATTGGGTGGTAATGGCCTTGGGATGGTTGTTTCCAGTGGTTCTGTAAGTTCTACTCCCTTGTGCTCTTCTGTGAATTTCTTCACTTCCTTGAAGACTTCTTCAAATGTATCCATGTCCTGATCAAAGCCTTCTATGTCTTCCTCGTCACTTAAGTCATAAACGGGAGGTTGAGAGAAATTTACTTCTGCATCATCTTCGTATTCACTTGGGGAAGATTCTTCGTTCTCAGAGAATTCACTTGCGGATGCAAGTTCATTACTAGGAGAACTTGACTTGAGATTATCATCATCAAGGAAACTTGCTTCTTGGATTATTCCGTCTAGTTCTTCATAAAAGAGTTGCTGTAGGAATTGTGCACTATCCTCCTTAACATCAATTGTAACGTCCTTGACAGAATTTTCCACAATTCAGGATTCCCATGGAAGTTCAGCTTCTCCTAAGTCTTCAACCAACTCTTCTTCTTCTATAATGACAGCTTCCTCTACTTGTTCCAGTACGAAGTCATGCCCTGTTCTGTCCACTGGAGTTTCTAGTATCTCCTTCATACTACACTCTTCATTAGATTGTCCACATGGGGCTGTGGGAGGTCCTTGAATGTTCAAACGTCTAGAAGATAATTGACTTACTGCTTGCTCCAGTTGATGAAGGGTTGTTTGAAGTTGATCTACTGTTTCCTTGAGGCGAACCTCTGATTCTCAGGGTGATGGATTTGGACGTGGTACATGGGGAAGTGGTGGTGTTTGGGAGTAATTGGTTTGAAATTGGGGTAAATGAGGATCATATGGTGGTGAATGGTGAAAAGGAGCTTGTGAGTGTGGTGGTTCGAAGTTATATTGAGAGGATGGCCTATAAGCACAGGGTGGGGCTTGTTGGTAACTACAAGGTTGTCCACCATGTCTATTGGCTTGGTATGCATTGTAGAATGGTCTTTGTCCATGATATCTTGGAGGGGGTTGTTGCCTAAAGGTTTGATCAGATCCTCTTGGCTCCATCCATCTTTGATTGCTCTGACCTTGATGCATGTTCCTGTTATAACTTTCACTCCTTTCAACAATATTAGAACCAAACTCAAAGCGAGAGGGGTGAGAATTCATAGTAGCTAATGGAAATAAAAGGAGAAAATAAAGACAAATAAACAAGTAAAAGAAAATTATTTACAATAACCAAAAATACGGCACATGATTGCAGTTCCCCGGCAACGGCGCCATTTTGAAGAACTGAAGAATGATGGTTTAGAAGTTATAGTAAACTCTCGTTGCAAGTATAGTTACTAAACCAAGCAATCAACCTTTCTTACAAACGTTTTGGTTGTCACAAGTATCAAACCCCTTTTAAAATTGATAACCGAGTATTTAAACCTCAGGTCGTCTTCTCAAGGAACTGCAGGGAAGTATGTTCTTATTATTGGTTATGAAGATTGTAGATTGGGGTTTTGAAGATGAGGAACAAGTAATTTAAATGGTAAGTGAAATAAATAAATAACTGTAAAATAAACTTTTGGCAAGGTATGGGAAATTGGAAGTCCTATCATAGTTATCCTTATCAATGATGATGAAGATTGAATCTTAATTCCACTTAGTTAGCCTTTACTTAAAGCAAAGAAAGGTCAAGTGACTAATTAGTTTGATCTTCAAATCCTAGTTAATCCCTAAGGAAAGATTGGGATTATTGAAGTTCAATTCAATTAGCAAAGATAACAATTATCAATCATGTTGAGTTTGATAACTCCTGAGTTACTGATTTCTGAACCAAGACCAAAAGGGAAAAAGTAAATCTACTTGAATAAAAATGTCTTCAGATTGGAAGTAACAGCAATATAAATAAAAGAAAGACATCATAAACTGAAATACCTCAAATAACATTAATTCAAAGAATAATCTGTAACATAGAAGAATTCATAAATTAAATTGAGAAAATAAGTAAAAAGGAATATTGAACCTGATAAAAAGAGATAATCCTGAAAGCAAAAGAAATCCTAATTCTAAATCCTAAAAGAGAGAGGAGAGAACCTCTCCCTAAAAACTACATCTAAATCATGAAAAGTAACTAATTGGAGACTCTCTCTGAATGGATGCATTCCCCCACTTCATAACCTCTGATCTGTGCCTTCTGGACTTGGATTTAGGCCAAAAGGGGCTTCAGAAATCGCTGGGAGCGTTTTCTGTAATTTCTGGTGCGTGGCCTTTGTCACGTGTCCGCGTGGGTCACGCGGTCGCGTCATCTAGAGTTTTCTTTATCGCGCGGTCGCTTCAGTCATGCGTCCGCGTCATATGCGTTTCGCTTAAGGCGCGCGACCGCGTCAATCACGCGGTCGCGTCACTGCCAGTTTCTCCAAAAACTCTGTTTTATGCTTTCCTTCCATTTTTGTATGTTTCCTTTCCATCCTTTAAGTCATTCCTGCCTTAGAAGATCTGAAACTACTCAACACACGAATCACGGCATCGAATGGAAATAAAGGGTAATTAAAATAATTACTTTTAAAGCATAGGAAACATATTTTTGACATACATCACATAATAAGGAAGGGAAAGTAAAACCATGCAATTAACATGAATAAGTGAGTGAAGGATTGAATAAATTACTTAAATTAGGCATAAAATATATCATAAAATATGGGTTTATCACAGGGACCCGTGCGGACGCACAGACGTGTGCATCCGCACACGCGGCTGAAAATTGACCTGTGCGTACGCACAGGTGCATGCGTACGCACACATGAAAATTCTTGCTTGTGCACGCGCACACAGGGCTATGCGCACGCACACTTCGCTGAGTGTGCTTTTCCTTGTTTTCTTCTTGTTTTCTCCCTTGTACATGCTTCTTTCCACTTTTGGCTATCCATTCTTACCTTCAAGGCCTGAAATCACTCATAAACCATATCATGGCATCGAATGACATACAAGTGGAATTAAAAATCACTAATCTAAGCATTAAAATGCATGTTTTCACATTTAAGATCAATTTAGTGATCAAACACAAAAGTATGATATTTTGGTGCTTAAGTATGAGTTCCTATGATAGAATCCATCCAAATTGAGTAAATAATATACCATCAAATATGGACTCATCAACTCCCCCACACTTAAACGATAGCATGTCCTCATGCTAAACTAACAAGGAGAATGATCAAAGGGGTAATCAACTTATTGAATGCAACTATCTATATGCATGTAAGTATGTAAATACTATCTATACCTATATATCTATCTATTATATCTATATGAAATTGGTGAAAACAAATAATCAAGTTCCCTAGCAAGTATAGACGATTAGGGCAAAGCAAGGATATAATCCAATGCATCCAAAATCTAAAGAATTGATTCAACCCATCAAGGTGAAGTAACTTGCAAGAATACATGATAAGAGCATAGAAACATAGAGTTGAGTAATTGAACCCTCACTAGGTGTGTATACACTCTAATCATTCGGTGTCTAGGGTCAATCCACTCAAACCTCTTCCTAACCATGCTTTCAAGGAATTGCTTTTCATCTAACAATCAACAAGTAGTGATGCATGAATGCAATTGTCATGAGGACTTGAAGATTGATAATATTCAAGCTAGTTTGGGTTTAAAACGAAATGGTTCGGCAGTCAGCATATAATGTAGGAAATCAGCATGCTATACACTTTAAAGTACCAAATAAGAGGATCAAAGATGCGAATTCCAATCTAATTTGGTTTCAGGACACAATCAGCAAAGAAGTGCATAATGGCATGTTAATTATTAAAGGATGATATGCTCAACAAAATTTGACATCAAACACAATAATCACAAAGGCAAAGTGACGTTCAGATTGATGTTTTTAGCATGAGCACAGAATACACTAAGCAAATCATCTCAGACAGCAGTTACATTTAACAGAATATGTTGCACAAGCATGAAGTAAGAATGCAGAATGGCAAGAAAATCAAAAGATATGGTGATCAGTCATAAAAGGTGAGTCAAAAATCTTATTCAAGCATTTCAATAAGCATAGCATGTGCAAAATTTAGCAGCAGCAAGCATAGTTCAATATACATGGCAGCAATCACAGTTAAAGTAAGAACAGCAACATCATCCAGTCCAGAAAACAAACCAAAATACTCAGCCAGCATCAATCAACATTCGATCCTCAAAACAAAAGTCATCTAGCCTATAACCACCTAGTTACTAAAACAAAATTAAAAAGCAGAATTAAAAAGCAGCAGTAAAAACGAAACAGAAAGTAAAAGAAGCAGGGCAAAGATAGGGATGAAGGGGAACCTGCGTTGCTGAAGAGAGAAGAGGATGAAGGCAGGTGAGGGCAAGGTGGAGAGGGTCGCAGTGGCACAGGGGTCTGCCGCTACTGGGTGCTGCTCGCCGAAACGGAAGGAGATGCGGCTAGGGCTGGCCCGGTGACTGGGAAGAGAAGAGAATAAGGAAATGTAGAACAGAGAGAAGAGGGAAAAAGATAGAGAGAAATGGAGGGGCGAGCGACGGTAGCGTGGTGGTCGCCGGCGTGGCAGGAACGAAGGGTTGGCAGCTGGTAGTGTTTCGGAGAGGGAGGGATAAGGTCAGGGAGTGGGAGTGTTTCAGAGAAAAGAGGAAGAAAGGGTTACTGGGGAAACTGAAATGCGAGACCCCTTTTCGAAGTAACGTTCGAAAAGTGACCTGTGCGGACGCACAAAGTCGTGTGCGGACGCACACAGGGGAGAAAGAAGGGGTATGCGCGCGTACAGGGTCGTTCGGGTGCTACGAGCAGAAGGTGGAACGCAGCCTGTGCGGATGCACATGGGGTGTGCGGACGCACAGAAGAGGGAAGGGGTAGGTGCACGCACAGCCTGTGCGTGCGCTGCGGCCAGGAGGGTTGCCAGGGGTTGTGCGAGCGCACATCTCTATGCGCGCGCACACATGGCTAGTTTTTTTTTTTTTGGGAAAGGGGACGTGTGCAGCCGCATGCTTGGTGTGCCGTCGCACAGAAGAGAAAAAATAAGTGGTGTGCACACGCACAAGCCGTGCGTGTGCTGCGAGTAGAGGGAGTGTTGAGTGTTGTGCGTATGCACGATGGTGTGCGGATGCACAAGGACGGTAAAACAGGGGAGCTGTGCGCACGCACAAGGCTGTACGGACGCACAGGTCTCTGTTCCTACAACAAAAATTTTGGCTCTAAGGCATCAAACTTGACACCTCAAACAGGTTTTCAAGTCCCAACACATCACAAAACTCCCAAAAACACCTTATTTTACCAAAATTGCTCAACAAACATCAAAATAAAACCAACCAACCAAGCAAACTAACCAATTATTCATGAAACAAATGCTAAAAGAGAGAGGGTTAGAAGGATATTACCATGGTGGGGTGTCTCCCACCTAGCACTTTGGTTTATAGTCCTAAGTTGGACTTGGTGAGGAGGTCTTTGTTAGGGCGGCTTATGCTTCCACATCAACATCAAAGATTGGAGGTTGTGTGAAAATCCACATCAAGTCAAAGATTGGAGGTTGTGTGAAAATCCACATCAAGTCAAAGATTGGAGGTTGTGTGAAATCCACATCAACATCTCCTTCCAAATCCAATAATGGAGGTTCATGAAGGTCATAGAAGGAATTACCCAAGTTGGAAAAAAAATCTTGAATGATGGAATCCTCTTGATCAATTCCTACCCACTCTTTATTTATCTCCTCTTGTGCTTCATGTTGTGACTTGACATCTTCTACTTGGTCTTGTAATTATTCTTTCACTCCACACTTTTCACTTGGTTCCACACATTCATCCGCTAGAATTTCTTGCTTGTGGCTTGAACGCAATAAAGCTAAATGACCCAAAGCCTTTGCTAAGGTAGACATGACTTGCTCTTGCTTCTTCCAGAACTCTTATTGTTCTTGAATGAGCATGAAAAGTGCTTCTTGTATGGCTTGATCCATATATGAAGATGAAGATTGAGGTGATAAAGGTTGACAATCAAACTGATGTGGGTAAGGTTTTTGTATGTAGTAACGTGATGGTGTATAAGGTTGGTGACTATAAAGGTAAGTGTTTGGGTTCCATTGGGGTGCATTGTGGCAATGGTGTGAAAAATTCATTAAGAAAATATAAATAAAAACCTACAAACAAAAACAAACAAACAACCACAAAGAGCTATTTACACTATTAACATTTTCACAACAACCAAAAGATATAACACCATTTGTAGTCCCCGGCAACGGCGCCAAATTTGACAGTTGAACATTTCCGTTGACTAGGAATTTGATCTCAAAATAAGATTGGCGTTTGATAAACTCCATTTTTAGGGTTTATCTTGTGTTAAATTTAGAGCATTTTGATAACCTTTCCTCACATTTATTCAATGAATTAGCATAGTTTTGTGATTGTCTCCGTATTTGTGCTTAGGTGTGATAACATGCTTTTTTAGACCTTTAATGTGATGATTTTCATCTTCCTTTGATTCCACTAGATGCCTTGATGTGTTTGCTAGTGATTTCAGATTGAAAAAACGCTAGGAAAGGATCAAAGGAGTGAAAGGAAAGCATACAAAGTGGAGAAATCATGAAAAGCCAAAGATTTGGAAAAAGCTCATGGGCGCGCGTGCACTATGCGCCTACGTGCGGATTGTGAAATACTCCAGGGATGCGTACGTGCACTGTACGCGTACGCACCGAAGGTCACACGTGATTTTTAAAGAAGAACTCGTGCCTGGCGATTTTGGGGGGTTTTTGGTCGCATTTGGAGCTGAGTTTTTGGCGGGAAAAGGCTAAATAGACCAAGGAATGAAGGGGAAGGCATGATCACTTCACATAACACACATTAGGATTAGTTTTAGTGAGTTTTAGATAGAGAAGCTCTCACTTCTCTCTAGGATTAGGATTAGGATTAGGTTTAGGTCAATAATCTTAGATCTAGGTTTTAATTCTTGCTTTCATCTACTTCTACTCTTTAATTCTTTGTTGTTACATTCATCATTCTTCTATTGTTTGTTATAATTTCTTCTACTTTGTTTCTAGGCTTTGTTGTAGATCTACTTTTGTTCATTCTATTTTCTTTCAATTCAAATTTAGGTAATTCATGATAATTGTGTTTCTTTTGATTATTGTTATTAATTCCTTGCAATAATTGTTGTTAGATTCTATTCTTGTTATCAATTTACTATGTTTTCCTTTTGTGCCTTCCAAGTGTTTGATAAAATACTTGGTTGGATTTTTTAGTAGAATTTTATGCTCTTGGCTTGGGAAGGTAACTTAGGAACTCTTGAGTTACTAATGTCCAAGTGATTGACGATTGGGAGCCATTAACTCTAGATCTCACTAATTGAATTGGTGGAGAACTAGGACTTATGGACTTGGATTGATATGGCTTATTTGACTTTCCTTTACTACTAGTTAGAGGATGACTTAATGGGATTGATCCTTGCCAATTCTCATGTTGTGGTTAGTAATAAGGATAGAGATCCTTGACCACCCAACCTTGACAAGACCGCTTTATCATTTACATTTCCATTGCCTTTTACTTTTTTTGTTTCTTATCCAAAACCCCAAAATATACAACTCATAACCAATAACAAGAACACTACCCTGCAATTCCTTTGACAGACGACCCAAGGTTTAAATACTTCGGTTTATAGATTTTAGGGGTTTGTACTTGTGACAAAAAAAATTTTGTATGAAAGGATTATTGATTGGTTTGGAAACTATACTTGCAATGAGATCTCATTAGAGGAATTCTAGACCGTCAACAATCGGTTCATCAAAATGGCGCCATTGCCGGGGAATTGCAATGGTGTTATGTTATTGGTTATTGTACATATGTGAATATTGTGAATAGTTTGCTTTTTTTATTTAGTAGCTAGATTTTTTCTCCTTGTTTTTGTGATTTTTATTTTTGTCTTTGCTATATGAATTCTCACCCTCTTGGCTATGAGTTTGGTTCTCACTATGTTGTAGGAAATATGGACTTTGCTGATAACATGTACCAAGGATGGAACACTTCAAGATGGGAGGAGCCTCAAGGAATTGATCACTCCTATTGGCAACAACCTCCGGATACTTATAGGTATAATTTCCATCCTAGTGCATGTCAATTCAATGGCTATGGTGACTCTTTTTGTGATAATCAAGTACCACCACCATATGCTCATGAATCCTACCCTCAACATGACTATCAACCATGCTCACAAGCCCATTTTTGCCAAGAACCTTCATATGACCCTTATCTACCATATGACCAATCACCTATACCACATCCTTGTGACTATTATGAGCAAGAACCTTTGGAGCCACCACAACCCTATCATGACTACTATGAAGAACCGCCTCAATGCTCACCATCTCCATACCCTTACCAAGAAGAACTACCATCTCATTATGAACCTTTCTATCCACCCCAAGCCCCAATAGATGATTCTCTCACCTTGCTACTTCAAGGCCAAGCGGATATGCAAAGCAACACCCTAGAGTTTGTGACTAATTTGACTAAGGTAGTGCATACTTTAGCCTACCAGTTCTTGAACACTCAAGGTGCTTCCGTGGCCACATGTAAAAAATCAAAAGATGAACAAAGCATGAAAGAGATATTGGAAAATCCAGTGGAGAAGAAGGAAGAGTCAAGCTTTGTATTGGAGCAATTGGAGAAGCCTAGGGTGATTGAAGAAAAGGAAGAAGTGGTTGAAGATCTAGGAGATGCAGAACCACCATCGAAGTCTCAACAACCTTCGGAGCATATCAAGATTGAAGAATATGAAAAGGTTGCTCAAGAGATGGACTAAATCATCAATGATTTCTTATCAATAATTGAATCCTCTCCCATGGGACATGAAATTGAAGCTATTGAAGACAACTCAACACCAAATGATGTTGCTAATCTCATTGAAGACTCTTCCATCAAAGGTGAAGTTGATATGGAAGTAGATTTCACACAACCTCCCAAGTTTGATTTGATTGATGACGAGGAGGAATTGGAAGAAGTCAACAAGCATGAAGAAGATGAAAGAAGTTGTCAAGAGGTGGAAATACACAAAGAAGAGCCTAAGGAAGTCGACCTTGCATTGTCTAAGTGTGGGGAGGTTTCCCTCCCTAAATCACCATCCAACACAACATTCAAGTGAGTAAAACTCTTACCCTTAAGCTTCACTTTCTCACTTGGATATGACTTGATTGAAATGGATGGACAACTTAGAGCTCTTTGTAGAACTAAGAGTAAAAAGGAGTTGTGTAATAATTGGAAGTTGGGAATTAGGCTCATTGAGGTCAAAGCTTCAAAGCATAGGGACTATGATTGGATGAATGCTACTTTACATGGGTCTAGGAAGAAGACTTGGTATGCTAGAGAGAATTCTACTTGTCAACCAAACAAACGGAAAATTCATGAAGATTAACTCGAAGACAAGTGCGAAAATAAGATATGGGATCCCGGATCAAAGCATGAAGACCAACTATGGGAGCTCATATCTGGGGTGGAACTCCATCTAAACTTGGTGAAGATAGTTGGAATTTCTGTCAACCATTTGATGAGCAAAGATCCTTGGAGAATCAAGGATGAGTATAAGCATAAGTCACCATGACAAAGAGCTTCCCAAATGTCCAACTTAAGGACTCAAACTAAAATTGCTAGGTGGGAGACACCCCACCATGGTAAACTCTTTCCACCCTCTTGCATTTTTGATTAATAAGTGAATTGAGTTACCATTGTAGATAGTTTTCTTTCCATATACTTGTTTCAATAAATTGGTTATAGGTTGCTTATGGGGCACGTATCCCTTGCTTATATTTGAAGATTTTCAAAAAGCCAAAAAGATTTTTGTCATTTTGTATTTTGAGCTAATTTTGAGCTGTAGGTAGTGTTAGGAGGATTTTGAGTTGTTTTTGTTATTTCTGAAAAAAAAAAGGGGGTCAAGGACGCGTATGCACGCTGTGCGCGTGCGCGTCCATACGCGAATACAGGCCCATACATTATCCAGAGAGTTGGGCCACTCTCACGGCAACACTAGGCCAATGGCATAACTGTCTGTACGCGTGCGCGCACTGCACGCATACGCGTCAGTATATATATTTTGCAATGCACGCGGACGCGCACATGCCACGTGCGCGCCGATCCACTGACGCAATTTCTAGGACAATGACCCGAGGGTTGCGCCAACTCTGGGCTAGCATTAAGCCCCTAGCAAAACTCAACCCACGCGGCGAGCACTGTATGCGTCTGCGCCCTTGCCTACACTCCCCATCTACGCGAAAGCACACCTGATGCTTCCACGCCACTCATTCATTTTCCCACCCATGCAAACGCGCACAAGATGCTTCCGCGTCTACCCCTATTTTCACCCATCCGCGCGAACGCGCACGGTGCACACACGCGTGGATTCAAATTCATTTAACCCTAACTACGCGATGAGCCAGCGCTTTCGCACAACCCTCACCCATTCCCCAACATCTTTCCCTCTTCGTGCCTCTCCCCCCATCTCCCACAAACTCCACCACCACTGTGACCACCGCGCCGGCGACGCCTCCGCCGCCGAACCACCGCTGCCCTTCCCTTTTTCTCCTCCGTTTTGCCCCTCCTCTCCTCTCACGTGTCTCTCTCTCTGTCCATCCCTCTCACCCCTCCCACCACCGCTGAGCACCTCCTTTGCCACCAAGCGCCACCGCCACCACTACTGGGCGGCACTGTCATCAACCACCCTCACCATCACGCCCCCTTCCCTCTTCTCACATTCCACCTTTCTGCCTTCACCGCCCCACCCTTCTGCTCTGTCCCTATGCCGTCGTGAGTCTGCCGCTGCCACCACTACTAGGCGGCGCTGTCATCGACCATCCACTTCCTCTATTCTTCTTTTCCATTTCTGCTTCTGCACTCCAGGTTACACCATGCCCCTGCTCTGTTTCTTTACCACTTTCCATTAATTTTATTATGCTTACATTAGTTTAATTAGTTGAATAATCTGTTTGCTAGGCTAGTTAGATATGTATGTTTTAGTTGATCCTGGGTTGTTAGATAGCTAGGTTGTGGTTAGATGATTCTAGGCCTGATAAGTGCTCTGTTTGTGTTCATTTTCTGAATCATGCTTGTTAGCCGAGTGTTGGTTGAGAGATTGTTCTGTGTACATTTTACTACTTGCTGTCTCTGTTCCATGATTTCCTGTTGCCTTGCTTGATTGATGCTGCCTGTATGTCTGAAATCCATACTTGCCCATGCTTGCTGCAATTCTTTGGATTGTTGTGACTTTTTCTACTGCTATTTGTCATCCGGGAACGTCCAAATTACTGCCGGAATGCTGCCCAAATTTCTAGAAAATGTTTGTTATTCAAAATTCACACCTAAAACTGAAGTTGCAACTTTTAAAATTCAGATTTCTTTACCTCACCAAGTTCGGTTCATAGGGTGAATCGGTCGGCATTTCCATGTCTTTACTTTATTTCCCGTGATATGCATCTAGTCGAATCTTCATGACCACTCACTTGTCAAGTTGAGTCAAATGCCTTTTTGCCTTATATTAGGCCCCAATTTGACTTCAACTTGCGTTTTTCTTGAAGATGGTTCATTCATTTGCAATACTTGGTCCATTTCTGGCGTTAAACGCCAGTCTGGTGCCCATTTCTGTTGTTAAACACCCAGAATAGTGCCAGACTGGGCATTTAACGCCCATTCTGCTACTCTTGCTGGCGTTTAAACGCTAATAAGCTCTTCCTCCAGGGTGAGCTATTTTTAATGCTGTTTTTCATTCTTTTTTTTATTTTTCAGTTATTTTTGTGACTTTACATGATCATCAACCTAAAGAAAACATAAAATAACAATGGAAAATAAATAGATATAATTAAATAACATTGGGTTGCCTCCCAATAAGCGCTTCTTTAATATCAATAGCTTGACAGTGAGCTCTCATGGAGCCTCACAGATAATCAGAGCAGGGTTGGGACCTCTCAACACCAAACTTAGAGTTTGAATGTGGGGGTTTTGTTTGACTCTGTATTGAGAGAAGCTTTTCATGCTTCCTCTCTATGGTTACAGAAGGAGAACCTTGAGTCTTGAATACAAGGTAGTCCTCATTCAACTTAAGGACTAACTCTCCTCTGTCAACATCAATCACAGCTTTTGCTGTGGCTAGGAAGGGTCTGCCAAGGATGATGGATTCATCCTCATCCTTCCCAGTGTCTAGGATTATGAAATCAGCAGGGGTGTAAAGGCCTTCAACCTTCACTAGCACGTCCTCTACTAGTCCATAAGCCTATTTCATTGATTTGTCTACCATCTCTAGGGAGATTCTTGCAGCTTGTACCTCAAAGATTCCCAGTTACTCCATTACAGAGAGTGGCATGAGGTTTATCCCTGACCCCAGGTCACATAGAGCCTTCTCAAAGGTCATGGTGCCTATGGTACAAGGTATGAAGAATTTTTCGGGATCCGGTTTTTTCTGAGGTAATGTCTACCTCATTAATGCATTCAGTTCATTGGTGAACAAGGAGGGTTCACTCTCCCAAGTCTCAGTACCAAATAACTTGGCATTCAGCTTCATGATTGCTCCTAGATATTTAGCAACCTGCTCTTCAGTGATGTCTTCATCCTCTTCAGAGGAAGAATATTCATCAGAGTTCATGAATGGCAGAAGGAAGTTCAATGGAATCTCTATGGTCTCTGTATGAGCCTCAAATTTCTTTGGTTCCTCAAAGGAAAACTCCTTTCTGTCCAGAGGACGTCTCATGAAGCTTTTCTCACTGGGACTCACGTCCTCCTCACTCTCTCCAGGTTTGGCCATGTTGGTCATGCTTATGGCCTTGCACTCTCTCTTGGGATTTTCTTCTATATTTCTTGGGAGAGTACTGGGAGGAGTTTCAGTAATCTTCTTACTCAGCTGACCCACCTGTGCCTCCAAATTTCTAATGAAGGACCTTGTTTCATTCATGAAACTTAGTGTGGTCTTGGATAGATCAGAGACTATGGTTGTCAGGCCAGAATGGCTCTGTTCAGAATTCTCTGTCTGTTGCTGAGAAGATGATGGAAAAGGCTTGCTATTGCTAAACCTATTTCTTCCACCATTATTATTGAAGCCTTGTTGAGGCTTCTGTTGGTCCTTCCATGAGAAATTTGGATGATTTCTCCATGAAGGATTATAGGTGTTTCCATAGGGTTCTCCCATGTAATTCACCTCTGCCATTTCAGGGTTCTCAGGATCATAAGCTTCTTCTTCAGAAGATGCTTCTTTAGTACTGTTGGACGCAGCTTGCAATCCATTCAGACTCTGAGAAATTATATTGACTTGCTGAGTCAATATTTTGTTCTGAGCCAATATGGCATTCAGAGTATCAATTTCAAAAACTCCCTTCTTCTGAGGCGTCCCATTGTTCACAGGACTCCTCTCAGAGGTATACATGAACTGGTTATTTGCAACCATTTCAATGATTTCCTGAGCTTCTGCAGGGGTTTTCAGATGAAGAAATCCTCCTGCAGAATGGTCCAATGACATTTTTGACAACTCAGACAGACCATCATAGAATATACATATGATTCTCCATTCTGGAAGCATGTCAGTAGGACACCTTTTGATCAATTGCTTATATCTTTCCCAAGCTTCATAGAGGGGCTCACCTTCCTTCTGTCTGAAGGTTTGGATTTCCACTCTAAGCTTGCCCATCTTTTGATGTGGAAAGAATTTGGCCAGGAAAGCACTGACCAGCTTTTCCCAAGAGTTCAGGATTTCCTTAGGTTTTGAATCCAACCATGTTCTAGCTCTGTCTCTTACAGCAAAAGGGAAAAGCATAAGCCTATAGACCTCGGGATCAACTCCATTGGTCTTGACAATTTCACAGATTTACAAGAATTCAGCTAAGAACTGATGAGAATCTTCCAATGGAAGTCCATGAAACTTGCAATTCTGTTGCATTAGAGAAACTAATTGAGGCTTAAGCTCAAAGTTGTTTGCTCCAATGGCAGGAATTGAGATGCTTCTTCCATAGAAATTGGAAGTTGGTGTAGTGAAATCACCAAACACCTTCCTTGCATTATTGTTGTTGGGTTCGGTCATCTCTTCTTCTTTTTCAAATAATTCTGTTAGGTCCTCTCCAGAGTGTTGTGCCTTAGCTTCTCTTAGCTTCCTCTTTAGAGTCCTTTCAGGTTCCGGATCAGCTTCAACAAGAATATTCTTATCCTTGCTCCTGCTCATATGAAAAAGAATAGAATAGAAAAGAATAGGAATCCTCTATGTCACAGTATAGAGATTCCTTTATGTGAGTGGAAGAATAAAAGAGTAGAATGAACAAGAGAGAAGATGAAGAATTCGAACACAGAGAGGGGGAGAGGGTTCGAATTATAAGAAGAAGAGAAGTCTTAGTAAATAAATAAATAAATAGAAAAAGATGAGAGAGAGAAGAATTCGAAATTTGAATTAAAATAAAAGGAAAATATTTTTGTTTTTATTTTAATTATTAGTTAGTATTTGAAAATTATAAAAAGGAATAAAATTAAAATTAAAATTTAAAATAATTAGTTAATTATAAAAAAGAATTTTGAAAAAGTTGTTAGTAGTTTTCGAAAATTAAAGAGAGAAAAGTAGTTACGTGGTTTTAAAAAAGATATGATTGAAATAGAAAACTTTTTAAAATTAAACAAAAAGTCAAGTAGTTAATTGAAAAAGATTTTAAAATCAATTTTGAAAAGATAAGAAGTTAGAAAAGTTTTTGAAATTGATTTTGAAAAAGATATGATTGAAAATCATTTTGAAAAAGATTTGAAAAGGAAATTAATAAGATTTGATTTTTGAAATTAAAGTTGATTACTTGACTAACAAGAAACTAAAAGATATTATTCTAGCATTTAAAGTTTGATCCTTTCTTAATAGGCAAGTAACAACTTGAAAATTTTTGAATCTAAACATTAATCGTTAGCATTAATTTCAAAAAAATATGAAATAAAATTAGAAAAAGATTTTGAAAATCAATTTTAAAATTTTTGAAATTAAAATGAAAGAAAAATGAAAAAGATTTGATTTTTGAAAAGGTTTTGAAAATATAGGATTCTTAAATTGAAAATTTGACTTGACTCATAAGAAATAACTAAGTTTTTAAAAATTTTTGACTAAGTCAACTCAAATATTCGAAATTTATGAGACGAATAAGGGAAAGATATTTTTTTATTTTTGAATTTTTAATGAGGAGAGAGAAAAACAACTAAATGATGCAAAACATAAAAATTTAAGATCAAAACTAATAATGCATGCAAGAACACTTTGAATGTCAAGATGAACACCAAGAACACTTTGAAGATCATGATGAACATCAAGAACATATTTTTGAAAATTTTTGAGAAAAGAAAGACATGAAAGACACCAAACTTAAAAATTTTTAAACTTTAGACACTAATAATTCAAAAATGCATATGAAAAACAAGAAACGACACAAAACAAGAAAATCACAAGATTAAACAAATACAATCATCAAGAACAACTTGAAGATCATGAAGAACAAAACCCAATGCATGGATTTTCGAAAATTTAAAGAAAAAATCAAAATATGCAATTGACACCAAACTTAAAATTTGACACTAGACTCAAACAAGAAACACAAAATTTTTTTGTTTTTATGATTTTATTAAAATTTTTTTTGTATTTTTCGAGAATTATTTGGAAAAAGAAAAATAAGGATTTCAAAATTTTTAATAAAAATTCCAGGAATCATGCAATGTTAGTCTAAAGCTTCGGTCCAAAATTTTAGACATGGCTTAATAGCCAGCCAAGCTTTCAGTGAAAGCTTCGGTCCAAAACACTAGACATGGCCAATGACCAGCCAAGCTTCAGCAGAACATTACATACAACAGCTCAATTGATGAGAAAGACAAAGAAGCTCTTCTAAGCATAAGTGAAACCTCGGTCCAAAAGATTAGACATGGCTTAATAGCCAGCCAAGATTCAACATATCTCATGAAACTCTATAATTCATTCTTAAAAATTCTGAAGAACATATATTTTTATTTTATTAAATTTTTTATTTTTTATTTTTCAAAAATAAAATGCTTAAAAATAAAATAAAATTACCTAATTTGAGTAACAAGATGAACCGTCAATTGTTCAAACTCGAACAATCCCCGGCAACAGCGCCAAAAACTTGGTACGCAAAATCGTGATTATTCATTCCCTGGCTATCGCGCCAAAAACTTGGTGTGGGAGAACGTGATCTCAAGACTTCTTCACAATTTCGTGTAACTGACCAGCAAGTGCACTGGGTCATCCAAGTAATACCTTACGTGAGTAAGGGTCGATCCCACGGAGATTGTTGGCTTGAAGCAAGCTATGGTCATCTTGTAAATCTCAGTCAGGCAGATTTCAAATGGTTATGAGGTTTTGATAATTAAGATATAAATAAAATAGAAATACTTATGTAATTCATTGGTGGGATTTCAGATAAGCATATGGAGATACTTGTTGCTTCTGAATTTCTGCTTTCCTACTGTCTTCATTCAATCATTCATACTCCTTTCCATGGTAAGCTGTATGTTGGGGGATCACTGTTGTCAATGGCTACCGTCCGTCCTCTCAGTGAAAATGGTCCAAATGTGCTGTCACCGCATGGCTAATCATCTGTCGGTTCTCACTCATGTTGGAATAGGATCCATTGATCCTTTTGCGTCTGTCACTACGCCCAACACTCGCGAGTTTGAAGTTCGTCACAGTCATCCCATCCCAGATCCTACTCAGAATACCACAGACAAGGTTTAGACTTTCCGGATCTCAAGAATGCTGCCAATTGATTCTAGCTTATACCACGAAGACTCTGATCTCAAGGAATTGAAGGCTCTGTTATTAGGAGAGACAATCAAACGCATGGACCAAGAATCCAAGAGATATGCATTCAAGCTTGTTTTCATGTAGAACGGAAGTGTTTGTCAGGCATGCGTTCATAAGGGAGAATGGTGATGAGTGTCACTTGATCATCACATTCATCATGTTCTTGTGTGAGAATGAATATCTTAGAATAAGAATAAGCTTAAGTTGAATAGAAAAACAATAGTACTTTGCATTAATTCATGAGGAACAGCAGAGCTCCACACCTTAATCTATGGGGTGTAGAAATTCCACCGTTGAAAATACATAAGTGTAAGGTCCAGGCATGGCCGAATGGCCAGCCCCCAAAACGTGATGAAAGATGAAAAGATAGATTCCAAAAGGGTAAAGTACTAAATTGGTTCTTTAGGTTTGGGCGTAATTCTGTTTTGGTCCTTAAGGTTTAAAGTGTTCTATTTGAATCCAAAAAAGTTTCATTTAACATTAATTTAGTCCCACAGTGAGGTCAAAATTAAATAATTAACAAAATGTCCTACATAATAACAGTACAAGAACAAAATCGATAATCTAGAGAACAAGTACAAGCTCCAGAGGCATAAAATCAACCATTGATACATCAATACATTTATTTTTTATTTTTTTATAATATAAATAAAATATTTTCTATAAAACTAAAGAAAATGATAAATAAATGTATTGATGCATCAATGGTTAATTTTGTGCCTCTGGAGCTTGTACTTGTTCTCCAGATTATCGATTTTGTTCTTGAACTGTTGTTATGTAGGACATTTTGTTAATTATTTAATTTTGACCTCACTGTGGGACTAAATTGATGCTAAATGAAACTTTTTTGGATTCAAATAGAACACTTTAAACCTTAAGGACCAAAACAGAATTACGCCCAAATCTAGGGGACCAATTTAGTACTTTACCCATTCCAAAATGATCTAAAGATTTTCCTCCTTAAAATACAATAGTAAAAGGTCCTATTTATAATGAACTAGTAACCTAAGGTTTACAGAAATAAGAAAATGATGCAGAAATCCACTTCTGGGGCTCACTTGGTGTGTGCTTGGGCTGAGCATTGAAGCTTTCACATGTAGAGACTTTTCTTGGAGTTAAAGGCCAGCTTTGGTGCCAGTTTGGGCATTTAACTCCAGCTTTTATGCAAGTTCTGGCGTTTAATGCCAGAAAATGGTAGAAAGTTGGCGTTTAAACGCCAGTTTGCGTTATCAAAACTCGGGCAAAGTATGGACTATTATATATTGCTGGAAAGCCCATGATGTCTACCTTCCAACGCTATTGAGAGCGCGCCAATTGGGTTTCTATTGCTCCAGAAAATCCATTTCGAGTGCAGGGAGGTCAGAATCCAACAGCATCTACAGTCCTTTTTCAGCCTCTGAATCAGATTTTTGCTCAGGTCCCTCAATTTCAGCCAGAAAATACCTGAAATCACAGAAAAATACACAAACTCATAGTAAAGTCCATAAATGTGAATTTTGCTTGAAAACTAATAAAAATATACTAAAAAGTAGCTAGATCCTACTAAAAACTACCTAAAAATAATGCCAAAAAGCGTATAAATTATCCGCTCATCACTGCTATTGAGGGTGTTTTACATTGCCTACCTCGGATTGGTGAGACATGTGTATACCAGCAGGCAGAGATAGCAATAAATGCTTTGACTTTTGATTATGAGGCGCTGAAGTGCGTTATTGCCACACCGGATGCCCCTTGGGTGATGGATTCTAACAACAAAAGGCCCAAGGGGATGTTATTTACCTATCTGTCTGGAGAGGCTAGGACTTGGCAGCAGATATTCGCCCATTATGTCCTGCCTACCACCTATTTTTCTGAGATCCCAATGGATATGCTTCTTCTGATTGCCTGTGTCATGGAGGGGAAGGAGGTATACTTCTCCCGGTTGATCAGGCGAGGCATGTGGCGAGCACAAATCCGTGGCTTACTACCATTTTCCACCATGGTCACTACGATGATTGAGTTAGCCGGTGCTCCATCGATTGACGACGACGTGACACCACCACCCCCAGACGACGACGAGAAAGAGGTTACTATTTCGTGGGGTACATGGGTGCACGAGAAGCCCCCATCCAGGCGCCGCTCTCTAGCTAGAGCAGCAGTAGAGGCAGCTAGACCCTCATCTTCCACAGCAGCGGCAGTACCATCTTCTTCTTCAGCACCAGCAGTAGCACCTTTACCACCACCACTAGCACCCGAGCCGACATATCTGCTAGTATAGTGCCTGTTTCGCTTCATGGAGCACAGCGAGCGTCGTATCATGCGACATCTCGATTGCATAGACCAGGTATTTATATCATAGGGCATTGAGCTACCACCTCTCCCCGACTCTCCCGCATCCGATGAGGAGGATCACGAGGCAGAGCACACGGAGGAGCATGTTGAGGAGCCGACTCAGCAGGAGGCACCTCCACAGACGCAGGCTACCCAGGATACTCAGGAGCATGCCGAGAGATCCAGCAGGAGGCAGATGTGACTGTTGACCCTCACTGTGAGCCCGATCAGTAGCATCGAGGACGATGCTTCATCCTAAGTGTGGGGAGGTCACCGTCATCGCTGTCGGTGGATTTGGTGAACATTTTTGGACATTATCACTTAGTTCATCTTATTTTGCTTTATTTTGCACTATTTTGGGATTATTGTATATATTTGCTTGTATGGATACTTTTATTTTGGTGGTTGCACACTTTTATTGTATATATTGCATTTTAGCCTTGTGGTTCTGATTTGAAAAATGTTTTGAATTGTTGAAAACTTAGTTAAACCCTTTGTGCATAAAAGAAATTGTTTTGATTAGAAAAGAGGGTAAACTAAGGAATTTTAGAATTTCTCAAACACAACATCACATTTAGGATAGGCTTAGTCAAAATGATAAAATTTCCAAAAGAATTTATCTATAGGGCACCACCCCAATTGATTGGAAAAATTTTTGTAGAACTTGCTTGAATTCATACTTTTGTGGATCATGTTTTTGAGCTAAGAACACAAGCTTGTGAGTTTTGAGCCTAATTGTGTGGTTAAATCTTATAACCACTTATTTTCCTTCTTGTGTGAAATTGTTCTCTTCCTATGATTGTGATACTTGATTTGTTTAATTCTATATGTCCCATTGTTCCTTGTATTCATGCATTTATATGATTGAGGCCATCATTTCATTTAGCTCACTTACCCAAATAGCCTACCTTTTACCAACCTTTGTTAACTAATTTTGAGCCTATGCTTAACCCAATTATTCTTTATTTTAGCACATTACAAGCCTAAAGCGGAAAATAATAGAGTCTCTTGTTTGGATCTTTGATTAGATTAGGCTAGCGAGAGTGTTTACTATTCAAGTTTGGGGAGATTGGGAACATTGGTAGGGATAAAAAGGGTGTGTTGTATTTATATATTTGGGAATTGGGTGCACGCTCATGTATTGATTAAATGTATAGACCTTATGCATTGATGTTCTTGCATGTAGCTTGAAAGAAAAAAAAAGAAAAAAAATGAGAAAAAAACAAAAGAAGAAAAATAGAATAAGAAAGAATAAAAAAAGAAAAAAACAATAAAAAGGGGACAAAATGCCCCAAAGTAAAGTCCAATAAGAGTCAATGTATAAGTGTTAGGAAAATCAAAAGAAAATGTATGAGCATGTAAAAAGGGAAGGATGGGTAGTTAGGTTAGTAATTAATTGTATAGGTCATTACATAGGTTAGGTGGGAAAGTTTAAGCTCGTCAAAGATTCAAATTCTAGTCCACTTATCCATATATGATCCTACCTTGACCCTAATCCCATTATAACCTTATGGAAAAGACCTCATGATATTTGTATGCATGCATTGAATGATTGTTGATTGTTAGATGAAGAAAAAATCTTGGAAAGCATGATTAGAAGAGAATTGAGTGAATCAACCCCTAAACACTTGAGTGAAATAGAGCGGATACACATCCGGTGAGGGTTCGATTGCTCAAGTACATGTATTCACCACTTTCATCTATATTCTTGCAAGTTTGTGAACCTTCTTGATAATTCAATACAATTGTGGGTTGGATTTGATTTCCAATGTTTGAACCCTTATGCTTACATATATTCTCTTGGAAGTTGATTTGTTTTGACCAAGCATATGCATTTATATAGTTAGTTATATTTAGATAGTTTAGTTGCATTGAATAAATGTCATACCCTTTACTTCATTCTTGGTTTAGCATGAGGACATGCTAAAGTTTAAGTGTGGGGAGGTTGATAAACCCCATTTTTAGGGTTTATCTTGTGTTGAATTTAGAGCATTTTGATAACCTTTCTTCACATTTATTCAATGAATTAGCATAGTTTTGTGATTGTCTCTGTATTTGTGCTTAAGTGTGATAACATGCTTTTTTAGATCTTTAATGTGATGATTTTCATCTTCCTTTGATTTCACTAGATGCCTTGATGTGTTTGCTAGTGATTTCAGATTGAAAAAAAAGCTAGGAAAGGATCAAAGAAGTGAAAGGAAAGCATACAAAGTGGAGAAATCATGAAAAGCCAAAGATTTGGAAAAAGCTCATGGGCGCACGTGCACACTATGCGCCTACACGCGGATTGCGAAATACTGCAGGGACGCGTACGCATACTGTACGCGTACGCGCCGAAGGTCGCACGTGATTTTTAAAGAAGAACTCGTGCCTGGAAATTTTGGAGGGTTTCTGGCCCCATTTGGAGTTGAGTTTTTGGCGGGAAAAGGCTAAATAGACCAAGGAATGAAGGGGAAGGCATGATCACTTTACATAACACACATTAGGATTAGTTTTAGTGAGTTTTAGATAGAGAAGCTCTCACTTCTCTCTAGGATTAGGATTAGGATTAGGTTTAGGTCAATAATCTTAGATCTAGGTTTTAATTCTTGCTTTCATCTACTTCTACTCTTTAATTCTTTATTGTTACATTCATCATTCTTCTATTGTTTGTTATAATTTCTTCTACTTTGTTTCTAGGCTTTGTTGTAGATCTACTTTTGTTCATTATATTTTCTTTTAATTTAATTTGAGGTAATTCATGATAATTGTGTTTCTTTTGATTGTTGTTATTAATTCCTTGCAATAATTGTTGTTAGATTCTATTTTTGTTGTCAATTTACTATGTTTTCCTTTTGTGCCTTCCAAGTGTTTGATAAAATGCTTGGTTGGATTTTAGAGTAGAATTTTATGCTCTTGGCTTGGGAAGGTAACTTAGGAACTCTTGAGTTACTAATGTCCAATTGATTGACGATTGGGAGCCATTAACTATAGATCTCACTAATTGAATTGGTGGAGAACTAGGACTTATGGACTTGGATTGATATGGCTCATTTGACTTTCCTTTACTACTAGTTAGAGGATGACTTAATGGGATTGATCCTTGCCAATTCTCATGTTGGGATTGAGATCCTTGACCACCCAACCTTGCCAAGACCACTTTATCATTTACATTTCCATTGCCTTTTACTTTTCTTGTTTCTTATCCAAAACCCCAAAATATACAACTCATAACCAATAACAAGAACACTACCCTGTAATTCCTTTGAGAGACGACCCGAGGTTTAAATACTTCGGTTTATAAATTTTAGGGGTTTGTACTTTTGACAAATAAATTTTTGTATGAAAGGATTATTGATTGGTTTGGAAACTATACTTGAAACGAGATTTCATTAGAGGAATTCTAGACCGTCAACAATCGGTTCATCAGCGTTGTAAGTATAGTTCCTAGCCAACAAGTAATGCTCAAATCAAATATTCTAATTCAAAACAAAATATAACTGAGAGTAATGAAACGTCGGGTCATTCTCCCTAGGAATACAAATGAAATTTTACTTCTTTCGGTTGTGAAAAATGGGCAAAAGGGGTTTTGTGCAATTAAGGAACGAAAGATTAAAAGAACTAAGCAATGATCAAAATTGTGAATTATTACAAGTAAAGAGAAAGCAATGTCAAAACTAGTGAAAATGCTATAAATGCAATGAAGAGCCTCGACTTGGGAATGAGTATCCAAGGAATCCTATCATCGCCGTAACCACAACTATGGTAACTATGATGAGTCAATCTCACCTAGTCAACCCCAACCATCGAGGAGTAAGTCAAGCAAACATAATTGACCTTAATCCATAAGTCCTAGCCAACTTACCAAACTAGTTGATAAAAGGCTAGCATCACTGGAAACAAGAGTCAACTAACTACCAAAGAATTACCACTAAATGTCGGACATTATGACTCTAGTATCCTAGGAACTCAGACCACAAGCCAAGGTGTGGAAATCTACTCAAAAACTAATGTTGGCATTTTCACAAACACCTTGTGTGCATAAAAGTAAAACATGGAAAATTTGCAAAGTAAAATGGCAAACTATAACCAACTATCAACAAAACCAAACATAAAGAAGTAATCAAACATAAAGGAAGCATGAAATTTAAAATCCGTTAATCAAAACTTCAAGAAACACAAAATTGCAATATAGACAAAGTAACTTGAACCAAAAGGAACTGAAAGTAAAAGTGCTTGAATTAAAGAGGAAATTGAGAGTACTTACAATTGAAAAAGTAAAATCAAAGATCAAAGCTTGCTATAAAATGCTACAATGGAAATTGATAAACCCTAAGAAAGCTTTCTACTCTACACTACTGATGACAAGTCGTCTTATGCTAGTTTTACAAGCATTTTTCATTTGTTTCATTAGGTTTTATGCACTTTCTTGCACAATAAGTAAGTTATTGGAGTGGATTTTCATGATTATATTGAATCAATCAAACATCATTGATTTTATACAAAATCATAGGTTTTATGCTATAATTAATTGATTTTATAAATGATGCAAAGATCTTGTGATTTTGGTGAGACTTTGATTGGTTGTTTGGTTGCTTGTAGGTGAAGGAATGAGAAAGAAAGGGAAGAAATCAGGGAAGCAATCAGGGAAGCGTTACATTTTCTTTGTGAACGCCACACTCAACAACGCTTTTGGGATAGCGTTCACTTTGGAAGTGAACGTGGCGTTCATTTTGTGAACGTTTTCGTGAAGTTCAGCATTGGAGGCAAGCTTCATGCCATCCGTACACTAAGTAGCACTCAATAAGTGAACTCAATGTTCACTAAGGCAACGCTCATGAAAGGGAGGCATGCACCAAGGAAGGCTCCGCAAAAGGGTAGTGCTCAAAAAGTGAACTTGGCGTTCACTTTCTTACCTTTTTCGTGACTTTCCAGCCAAGGAAGGGTAGCGCTCAAACAAAGGAGTGTAACGCTCCAAATTGGCACCAAGAAGCACTAAATGGTGCAGCGCTCAGCAAGGGAGAGCGCTCAATAAGTGAACTTGACGTTCACTAAGTGAATGCTAGAGGAGAAAAATTGAGCACGTGAAGAGGCACGCTTGGCAAAGTGAACGTGGAGTTCACAAAGTGAACATAACGCTCCACTAGGAGCACAAAATGCACCTTGATCCAATTAAACCAAGCAAATCCGGATCCACTTCTTCAAGGCCAAATCAAAAGCCCATTCCAATTGCTCAAAGACTGAAATTAGAAGGTGTATAAATAGAAGCAATTTTGATTTGAGGAGGGACCTTTTACTTCATTTTTTGTTTTACTTTTACTTTTGGCTCTCTTTTAATTTTATTTTGAATTTAGGGAATTGGGATTAGATCTGAGTTTGGCTTTCTGTGTTCATTTTCTTTTCTTCTACAACTTCTATTTTCTACTTTGGGTTTTGAATTTAGATTGAAGAACTCTACTGGTATTCTTCAGCTGAGATTCAACTTTTACTTTTCTCTTTTTATAGTTTTAAGAATTGGATTGGATCTTAATCTTCTTCTCTGTTTTCATTTTATTTCTTCTGCAACTTCTTCTTTACTTTTTAGTCAAGAGAGTGATTGAGATCTAGATTTGCTTACTGTCTTGGTTACTTTACTGAATTTGTCAATTTCTCTTTAGGATTTTATAATTGAGCTAAGCCTTCTTGCGTTTTGATTCCTTTGCAAATTTTCCATTTTTGTTTTGCTACTGAGATCCAGATCTGAATCTCTGCATCTCATATTTCTCTGATTTACTGCAATTTACATTTTCTAGTTCAATTTGAATCACAATACCCAAATCCCTTTATTCTTGATGCAATTTAAGTTTCTTGTCAATTTAGATTCAGCAATTTAAGTTTCTTGCACTTTAAGTTTCAGTTATTTATATTTCTTGCAATTTAAGTTTCAGCTCTTTTACTTTCTTGCACTTTAAGTTTCTGCAATTTACTTCTTTTGCACTTTAAGATTTTGTCAATTTACCTTCTCCCTTTTATTTTCTTGCAATTTTGCTTCTGTTAATCAAGTTTCACTCAAATCATCAAATATTCGCTTAACTAAATTCATCACCTAACTAAAGTTGCTCAATCCATCAATCCCTGTGGAATCAACCTCACTCTTGTGTGTTATTACTACTTGATGCGATCCGGTACACTTGCCGGTGAGTTTTGTATGGAATTGTTTTTCCCTCATCAAGTTTTTGGAGCCGTTGCCGGGGATTGATTTAGATTGACAATGATTAAGTAGGGTGATAATCTAGATTAAGCATTTTTTTCTTTATTTTTGTCAAGCACATTAACTGTTTGAGTTTTTGTTTAAGCTAACATTCACCTCACTCTAGCAGTAGAGTGAATTATTTTTGGTTTCTGGTTTTGTGTTTTATGTCAGAGGGAAGGGAGTTGTTGGAGATGAAGTCTTGGAAGAAGAAAATCAAGAAATGGAGGATAACATCCTAAATCCACCTGATAGTGTGGCCAACAACAATGGCCAGCCTCAGAGAAGAATTTTAGCTTCATACACTATCCCCAACCCAAGGAATTGTGGGAGTAGCATCCTAACCCCAATGTCTATGCTAATAACTTTGAACTCAAGCCTCAATTGATTACCCTGGTTCAGAATAATTGTCAGTATGGAGGAAGTGCTGCTGAAGATCCAAACCAACACCTCTTTGTGTTTTTGAGAATTTGTGACACTGTCAAAACCAATGGAATCCACCCTGAGATATACAAGCTTCTTCTATTCCCATTTTCACTGAGAGACAAAGCCACACATTGGTTAGAAACCTTCCCTAAAGAGAGCATCACCAGCTGGGATGATTTGGTTAGCAAATTTCTAGCCAAATTCTATCCACCCCAAAGAGTCGTTAAGCTAAAAACTGATGTGCAAACCTTCAGACAGCACGAAGGAGAGTCATTGCATGAAGCTTGGAAAAGGTGTAAAGCTCTAATCAGAAGGTGTCCAGAAAGAATGTTCAGTGAATAGGTGGAGTTGCAGAATTTCTATGAAGGCTTGTCCTTATCTTCAAGGAAAGCTTTGGATTATTCATCAGCAGGATCTTTGCAAATGATGAAAACTGCTCAAGAGGCACATGATCTCATAGACATGGTGGCCAACAATGAGTATTTCTATTCCTCTGAAAGGCAAGCAGCTCCAAAGAAAGGTGTGTTTGAGCTAGAAGGAGTTGATACCATATTAGCTCAGAACAAACTCATGCACCAGCAGCTCCAACAGCAAATTGAATCAATCACTAAGAGGATGGATAGATTACAACTTGCAGCAGTGAGCACAACTAATCAACCACCAGTGGTGTGGGGGCAGCAGGAGGAAAGCAATGAAGAGCAACAGCAGCAAGAGCAAGTTAACTATATGCACAATCAAGGTTCTGGACAAAATGATTTCCATGGAGACACCTACAACTCATCTTGGAGGAACCACCCCAATTTGAAGTGGGGAGAAAACCAAAACCAGCAACCTTGGCAGAGAACTCAAACCAAAACAATTCCAGAAACACAAACCATCAAAACCATCAAAACACTAATAAAAATCCATACAGAAAACCACAAAACAATTAACCCCAACCCAACTACTACCCACCCAAAAACCCATCCACTAACCAAAATAACTATCATCCACCCTTAACACCCCATAATCAACCACCACCACCCCAAGAATCACAAAGGATCTCCAACTTGGAGATGATGATTGGTGCACGAAATTGTGATCATCAACAATGGCGCCAAAGACTTGGAGCTCTCAAACGTGAATCACACTTTGTCACAATTCCGCACAACTAACCAGCAAGTGCACTGGGTCGTCCAAGTAATACCTTACGTGAGTAAGGGTCGATCCCACGGAGACTGTCGGCTTGAAGCAAGCTATGGTCATCTTGTAAATCTCAGTCAGGCGGATTCAAATGGTTATGGAGGATTGATAATTAAAGATAAATAAAACATAAAGTAAAGATAGAGATACTTATGTAATTCATTGGTAGGAATTTCAGATAAGCGTATGAAGATGCTTTGTTCCTCTTGAACCTTTGCTTTCCTATTGCCTTCTTCCAATCATTCATACTCCTTTTCATGGCAAGCATTATTTTGGGCATCACTGTTGTCAATGGCTACTTCCCGTCCTCTCATTGAAAATGTTCTACGCACGCTGTCACCGCACGGCTAATCATCTGTCGGTTCTCGATCATGTTGGAATAGGATCCATTGATCCTTTTGCGTCTGTCACACGCCCAACACTCGCGAGTTTGAAGCTCGTCACAGTCATCCCTTCCCAGATCCTACTCAGAATACCACAGACAAGGTTTAGACGTTCCAGATCTCAGAAATGGCCGCCAATAATTCTAGCCTATATCACAAAGGTTCTAATCTTAGATTAGAAACCCAAGAGATACACATTCAAGCTTGTTTGCATGTAGAACGGAAGTGGTTGTCAGGCACACGTTCATAGGTGAGAATGGTGATGAGTATCACATAATCATCACATTCATCATGTTCTTGGGTGCGAATGAATATCTTGGAGAAGAAATAGACTTGAGTTGAATAGAAAAACAATAGTACTTGTATTAATTCATGAAGAACAGCAGAGCTCCACACCTTAATCTATGGTGTGTAGAAACTCCACCGTTGAAAATACATAAGAACAAGGTCTAGGCATGGCTGAGAGGCCAGCCTGCAAAACGTGATCAAAGGATCAAAAAATAATCCAAAGATGAAAATATAATAGCAAAAGGTCCTATTTATAGAAAACTAGTAGCCTAGGGTTACAGAAATGAGTAATTAATGCATAAATCTTCTTTCGGGCCCACTTGGTGTGTGGTTGGGCTGAGCATTGAAGCTCCCATGTGTAGAGACTTTTCATGGAGTTAAACGCCAGCTTTTGTTCCAGTTTGGGCATTTAACTCCAGCTTTTGTGCCAGTTCTGGCGTTAAACGCCAGAATTCTTGAGCTGACTTGGGACGCCTGTTTGGGCCATCAAATCTCGGGTAAAGTATGGACTATTATATATTGCTGGAAAGCCCAGGATGTCTACTTTCAACACAACTGAGAGCGCGCCAATTGGGCTTCTGTAGCTCAAGAAAATCCACTTCGAGAGCAGGGAGGTCAGAATCCAACAGCATCTACAGTCCTTTTTCAGCCTCTGAATCAGATTTTTTCTCAGGTCCCTCAATTTCAGCCAGAAAATACCTGAAATCACAGAAAAACACACAAACTCATAGTAAAGTCCAGAAGAGTGATTTTTATTTAAAAACTAATAAAAATATAATAAAACTAACTAAAATATACTAAAAACAATGCCAAAAAGCGTATAAATTATCCGCTCATCACAACACCAAACTTAAATTGTTGCTTGTCCCCAAGCAACTAAAACTCAAATAGGATAAAAAGAAGAGAATATACAATGAATTTCAAAAACATCTATGAAGATCAGTATTAATTAGATGAGCGGGGCTTTTAGCTTTTTGCTTCTGAACAGTTTTGGCATCTCACTTTATCCTTTGAAGTTCAGAATGATTGGCTTCTATAGGAACCTTAGAATCCAGATAGTGTTATTGATTCTCCTAGTTAAGTATGTTGATTCTTGAACACAGCTACTTTATGAGTCTTGGCCGTGACCCTAAGCATTTTGTTTTCCAGTATTACCACCAGATACATAAATGCCACAAACACATAACTGGGTGAACCTTTTCAGATTGTGACTCAGCTTTGCTAGAGTCCCTAATTAGAGGTGTCCAGAGCTCTTAAGCACACTCTTTTTGCTTTGGACCACGACTTTAACCGCTCAGTCTCAAGTTTTCACTTGACACCTTCACGCCACAAGCACATGGTTAGGGACAGCTTGGTTTAGCCGCTTAGGGCAGGATTTTATTCCTGTGGGCCCTCCTATCCACTGATGCTCAAAGCCTTGGATCCTTTTTATCACCCTTGCCTTTTGGTTTAAAGGGGTATTGGATTTTTCTGCTTGTTTTTCTTTCTCTTTCTCTTTCTTTTATTATTTTTTTCGCTTCTTTTTTTCCTCTTTTTTTTCTGCAAGCTTTTCACTGCTTTTCTTGCTTCAAGAATCAATTTTATGATTTTTCAGATTATCAAATAAAATTTCTCCTTTTTCTATCATTCTTTCAAGAGCCAACAATTTTAACATTCATAAACAATCAAATTCAAAAATATGCACTGTTCAAGCATTCATTCAGAAAACAAGAATATTGCCACCACATCAAAATAATTAAACTATTTTAAAATCCGAAATTCATGTACTTCTTTTTCTTTTTCGATTAAAACACTCTTTATTTAAGAAAGGTGATGGATTCATAGGACATTCATAACTTTAAGGCATAGACACTAAGACACTAATGATCATGTAATAAGACACAAACATAGATAAACATAAGCATAAAAATTCGAAAAACAAAAAATAAAGAACAAGGAAATTAAAGAACGGGTCCACCTTAGTGATGGTGGCTTGTTCTTCCTCTTGAAGATCTTATGGAGTGCTTGAGCTCCTCAATGTCTCTTCCTTGCCTTTGTTGCTCCTCTCTCATGGTTCTTTGGTCTTCTCTAATTTCATGGAGGAGGATGGAATGCTCTTGGTGCTCCACCCTTAGTTGTCCCGTATTGGAACTTAATTCTCCCAAGGAGGTGTTGATTTGCTCCCAATAGTTTTGTGGAGGAAATTGCATCCCTTGAGGCATCTCAGGGATTTCATGATGAAAAAATTCCTCATGCTCTTGGTGAGGTTCTCTTATTTGCTCCATCCTTTTCTTAGTGATGGGCTTGTCCTCATCAATGAGAATGTCTCCCTCTATGTCAATTCCAACCGAATTGCAAAGGTGACAAATGAGATGAGGGAAGGCTAACCTTGCTAAAGTAGAGGACTTGTCCACCACCTTGTAGAGTTCTTGGGATATAACCTCATGAACTTCTACTTCCTCTCTAATCATGATGCTATGAATCATGATAGCCCGATCTATAGTAAGTTCAGACCGGTTGCTTGTGGGAATGATCGAGCGTTGGATGAACTCCAACATCCCCTAGCCACGGGCTTGAGGTCATGCCTTCTTAGTTGAACCGGCTTCCCTCTTGAATCTCTCTTCCATTGGGCGCCCTCTTCACAGATGTCCATGAGGACTTGGTCCAACCTTTGATCAAAGTTGACCCTTCTAGTGTATGGGTGTGCAGCTCCTTACATCATGGGCAAGTTGAATGCCAACCTTACATTTTTCGGACTGAAATCTAAGTATTTCCCTCGGACCATTGTAAGCCAATTCTTAGGTTCCGGGTTCACACTTTGATCATGGTTCTTGGTGATCCATGCATTGGCATAGAACTCTTGAACCATTAAGATCCCGACTTGTTGAATGGGATTGGTGAGAACTTTCCAACCTCTTCTTCGGATCTCATGTCGGATCTCCGGATATTCGCCCTTTTTGAGCTTAAAAGGGACCATGGAGAAGAGGGTAGGATTTGATAGGTGAGGGGTTTTGGGGGAAGAGGTATTTAGGTGATTGGTGAATGGGTGAAGAAGAGAGAGAGATGAGGTAGGTGGGGATCCTGTGGGGTCCACAAATCCTGAGGTGTCAAGGATATCTCATCCCTGCACCAAGTGGCGTGTAAAAACGCCCCTTTATGCCAATCCTGGCGTTAAACGCCAGGCTGCTGCCCATTTCTGGCGTTTAACAACAGCTTGCCCTTTTCTGGCGTTAAACGCCAGTCTTGTGCCCATTTCTGGCGTTAAACGCCCAGAATGGTGCCAGACTGGGCGTTTAACGCCCATTCTGCTACCCTTACTGGCATTTAAACGCCAGTAAGTTTCTCCTCCAGGGTGTTCTATTTTTAATACTGTTTTTCCTTCTGTTTTTGCTTTTTCAATTATTTTTGTGACTTCACATGATCATCAACCTACAGAAAACATAAAATAACAAAAGAAAATAGAAATTTAACATAGATAATTAAAGATTGGGTTGCCTCCCAACAAGCGCTTCTTCAATGTCAATAGCTTGACAGTGGGCTCTCATGGAGCCTTACAGATATTCAGAGCAATGTTGGAACCTCCCAACATCAAACTTAGAGTTTGAATGTGGGGGTTCAACACCAAACTTAAAGTTTGGTTGTGGCCTCCCAACACCAAACTTAGAGTTTGACTGTGGGGGCTCTGTTTGTCTTTGTATTGAGAGAAGCTCTTCATGCTTCCTTTCCATGGTTACAGAGGGATATCCTTGAGCTTTAAACACAAGGGAGTCTTCATTCACTTGAATGATCAATTCTCCTCTATCAACATCAATCACAGCTTTTGCTGTGGCTAGAAAGGGTCTGCCAAGGATGATGGATTCATCCATATACTTCCCAGTCTCTAGGGTTATGAAGTCAGCAGGGAGGTAGTGGCCTTCAACCTTTACCAAGACATCCTCTACAAGCCCATAAGCCTATTTCTTTGAATTGTCTGCCATTTCTAGTGAGATTCTAGCAGCTTGTACCTCAATGATCCCTAGCTTCTCCATTATAGGGAGAGGCATAAGGTTTATACTTGACCCCAGGTTACACAGAGCCTTCTCAAAGGCCATGGTGCCTATGGTACAAAGGATTGAGAATTTTCTAGGGTCTTGTCTCTTCAGAGGTAATTTCTGCCTAGTCAAGTCATCCAGTTCTTTGATGAGCAATGGAGGTTCATCCTCCCAAGTTTCATTACCAAACAACCTGGCATTTAGCTTCATGATTGCTCCAAGGTACTTAACAACTTTCTCTTCAGTAACATCTTCATCCTCTTCAGAGGAAGAATACTCATCAGAGCTCATGAATGGCAGAAGTAAATTCAATGGAATCTCTATGGTCTCTGTGTGAGCCTCAGATTCCCATGGTTCCTCATCAGGGAACTCCTTGGAGGCCAGTGGACGTCCAGTGAGATCTTTCTTAGTGGAGATCACTGCCTCTTCCTCCTCTCCAGATTCGACCGTGTGGGTCATGGTGATGGCCTTGCACTCTCCTTTTGGATTCTCTTCTGTATTGCTTGGAAGAGTACTAGGAGGGAGTTCAGTAATTTTCTTACTCAACTGACCCACTTGTGCCTCCAAATTTCTAATAGAGGACCT
>NC_029785.2:64447528-64474926 GCF_000816755.2 Arachis ipaensis | reverse complement strand
AAATCATATTGACTTGCTGAGTCAATATTTTGTTCTGAGCCAATATGGTATTCAGAGTATCAATCTCAAGAACTCCTTTCTTCTGAGTTGTCCCATTATTCATAGGATTCCTTTCAGAAGTGTACATGAATTGGTTATTTGCAACCATTTCAATGAGTTCCTGAGCTTCTGCAAGCGTCTTCTTCAAATGAAGAGATCCTCCAGCAGAGCTATCCAATGACATCTTGGACAGTTCAGACAGACCATCATAGAAGATTCCTATGATACTCTGTTCTAAAAGCATGTCAGAAGGGCACCTTCTGATCAATTGCTTGTATCTTTCCCAAGCTTCATAGAGGGATTCACCTTCCTTCTGTCTGAAGGTTTGGACTTCCACTCTAAGCTTACTCAATTTTTGAGGTGGAGAGAACTTTGCCAAGAAGGCATTGACTAGCTTTTCCCAAGAGTTCAGGCTTTCTTTAGGTTGTGAGTCCAACCATGTCCTAGCTCTGTCTTTTACAGCAAAAGGGAAGAGCATAAGTCTGTAGACTTTAGGGTCAACCCCATTGGTCTTGACAGTGTCACAGATTTGCAAGAATTCAACTAAGAACTGATGAGGATCTTCCAATGGAAGTCTATGAAACTTGCAATTCTGTTGCATTAGAGAAACTAATTGAGGCTTAAGCTCAAAGTTGTTTGCTCTAATGACAGGGATTGAGATGCTTCTCCCATAGAAGTCAGGAGTAGGTGCAGTAAAGTCATCAAGCACCTTCCTTGCATTGTTGGCATTGTTGTTTTCGGCTGCCATGGCTTCTTCCTCCTTGAAGAGCTCTGTTAGGCCCTCTAGAGAGAGTTGTGCTTTAGCTTCTCTTAGCTTTCTCTTCAAGGTCCTTTCAGGTTCAGGATCAGCTTGAACAAGAATGCCTTTATCTTTGCTCTTACTCATATGAAAGAGGAGAGAACAAGAAAGTAGGGAATCCTCTATGTCACAGTATAGAGATTCCTTGAGGTGTCAGAGGAAAAGAAGAATAGAAGGAGGATGTAGATAGAAGAGAATTCGAACTTATCAAGAGGGATAGAGTTCGAATTGCACCTTGAGGAGGAGTGTGAGTCCCTTAAATAGAAGGATGTGAGAAGAGGGGAAGAATTTTCGAAAATAAATTAAAAAAATTTTGAAATAATAAAAAGAAATTTGAAAATTTGATTGAGATTTTCGAAAATTAAGATTGGGAAAGAAATTAAGTGATTTTTGAAAAAAAATTTGAAATTAGAAATCAAAAAGATATGATTGAGAGTTAATTTTGAAAAAGATGTGGTTGAAAAGATATGATTGAGAAGATATGATTGAAAATCAATTAAAAAAAAGAAAGTTTTTAAAATTAAAGTTGATTACTTGACTAACAAGAAATTAAAAGATATGATTCTAAAATTTAAAATTTGATCCTTTCTTAATAGGCAAGTAACAACTTGAAAATTTTGAAGTAAATCATTAATTATAGCAAGGATTTTCGAAAATAATAATAATAAAAAATGGAAAGAAATTGATTTTGAAGAGATATGATTGAAAAGATATGATTTGAAAAAGATTTGATTTTTGAAAAATTATGAAAATTTGAAAAAGATTTGAATTAAAAACAAAATCTCCCTTACCATTCTGGGCGTTTAACGCCCAAAATGCTACCCTTTTGGGCGTTAAACGCCCAGCCAGGTACCCTGGCTGGCATTTAAACGCCAGTTTTCCTTCTTCACTGGGCGTTTTGAACGCCCAGCTTTTGCTGTTTAATTCCTCTGCTGAATGTTCTGAATCTTCAATTCTCTTTATAAGTTTTTTTGTGGTTTTTCGAAAATTGAGTGGAAAAGAAAATAAAGGGATTCAAAATTTTTAATAAGAATTCCAGGAATCATTGCAATGTTAGTCTAAGACTCCGGTCCAGGAATTAGACATGGCTTACTAGCCAGCCAAGCTTTCAATGAAAGCTTCGGTCCAAAACACTAGACATGGCCAATGGCCAGCCAAGCTTTAGCAGATCATTGCTCACAACAGCAAAATTGATAGAAATCAACAAGCTCTTGTGATGATAAGTTGAAACCTCGGTCCAAAAAGATTAGACATGGCTTCACAGCCAGCCAGACTTCAACAAATCATCATGAAACTCTAGAATTCATTCTTAAAAACTCTGAAGAACAAAGTAGAAAAAATTTTTTTCGAAAATAAAAAGTAAAATTACCTAATCTAAGCAACAAGATGAACCGTCAGTTGTCCAAACTCGAACAATCCCTAGCAACGGCGCCAAAAACTTGGTGCACGAAATTGTGATCATCAACAATGGCGCCAAAGACTTGGAGCTCTCAAACGTGAATCACACTTTGTCACAATTCCGCACAACTAACCAACAAGTGCACTGGGTCGTCCAAGTAATACCTTACGTGAGTAAGGGTCGATCCCACGGAGACTGTCGGCTTGAAGCAAGCTATGGTCATCTTATAAATCTCAGTCAGGCAGATTCAAATAGTTATGGAGGATTGATAATTAAAGATAAATAAAACATAAAGTAAAGATAGAGATACTTATGTAATTCATTAGTAGGAATTTCAGATAAGCGTATGAAGATGCTTTGTTCCTCTTGAACCTCTGCTTTCCTATTTCCTTCTTCCAATCATTCATACTCCTTTCCATGGCAAGCTTTATGTTGGGCATCACCGTTGTCAATGGCTACTTTTCATCCTCTCAGTGAAAATGTTCTACGCACGCTGTCACCACACGGCTAATCATCTGTCGGTTCTCGATCATGTTGGAATAGGATCCATTGATCCTTTTGCGTCTGTCACACGCCCAACACTCGCGAGTTTGAAGCTCGTCACAGTCATCCCTTCCCAGATCCTACTCAGAATACCACAGACAAGGTTTAGACATTCTGAATCTCAGGAATGGCCGCCAATAATTCTATCCTATACCACGAAGGTTCTAATCTTAGATTAGAAACCCAAGAGATACACATTCAAGCTTGTTTGCATGTAGAACGAAAGTGGTTGTCAGGCACGCATTCATAGGTGAGAATGGTGATGAGTGTCACATAATCATCACATTCATCATGTTCTTGGGTGCGAATAAATATCTTGGAGAAGAAATAGACTTGAGTTGAATAGAAAAATAATAGTACTTGTATTAATTCATGAAGAACAGCAGAGCTCCACACCTTAATCTATGGTGTGTAGAAACTCCACCGTTGAAAATACATAAGAATAAGGTCTAGGCATGGCCGAGAGGCCAGCCTCCAAAACATGATCAAGGGATCAAAAGATAATCCAAAGATGAAAATACAATAGCAAAAGGTCCTATTTATAGAAAACTAGTAGCCTAGGGTTACAGAAATGAGTAATTAATACATAAATCTTCTTTCGGGCCCACTTGGTGTGTGCTTGGGCTGAGCATTGAAGCTCCCATGTGTAGAGACTTTTCTTGGAGTTAAACGCCAGCTTTTGTGCCAGTTTGGGCGTTTAACTCCAGCTTTTGTACCAGTTCTGGCGTTAAACGCCAGAATTCTTGAGCTGACTTGGGACACCTGTTTGGTTTATCAAATCTCGGGTAAAGTATGGACTATTATATATTTCTGGAAAGCCCAGGATGTCTACTTTCCAACGCAATTAAGAGCGCGCCAATTGAGCTTCTGTAGCTCCAGAAAATTCACTTCGAGAGCAGGGAGGTCAGAATCCAACAGCATCTGCAGTCCTTTTTCAGCCTTTGAATCAGATTTTTGCTCAGGTCCCTCAATTTCAACCAGAAAATACCTGAAATCACAGAAAAACACACAAACTCATAGTGAAGTCTAGAAGAGTGATTTTTATTTAAAAACTAATAAAAATATAATAAAAACTAACTAAAATATAATAAAAACATACTAAAAACAATGCCAAAAAGCGTATAAATTATCTGCTCATCAATGATGGAGAAGATGATCAAGCATCAAGAATTGGCCAACAAAAACGATGAAGCTTCACTAAGGAACTTGGAAAGGCAAATTGGCCAATTATCTAAGCAAACAATGGCTGAGAGAGCACCCAATGCATTACCAATGACACCATTCCCAATCCCAAAGAAGAATGCAAAGCAATCTAGTTAAGGAGTGGAAGAACCTTGGTAAATGACAAAGAAACTACCAAGAGGCCAGCTGAAAATGATGAGGCTAGAAGCAAGGAGGAAGTGACACTTAAAGAAAAAGAACAAGAGAAACTCAAGGAGAAGGAGGAATGGCCACAAGCTTCAAAAAAGGGAAAGAAAGTCATAGAGGAGCAATCACAAGAACAAAGGAAAATAGTGAAGAATCACACCCCTCCTCTGCCATATCCTCAAAGATTTCAGAAGGAGATCAAGGATCAATAGTTCCCAAAGTTTTTAGAAGTTTTCAAGAAGCTGGAAATTAATATTCCTCTTGTTGAAGCATTAGAGCAGATGCCTCTATATGCTAAGTTTCTCAAAGAGCTCATCAACAAGAAAAAAAGCTGGAATGAGAAAGAGACAGTGATCTTGACACAAGAATGCAGTGCAGCGATCCAAGAAGGCATCCCACCAAAACTCAAAGACCCTGGGAGCTTCTTCTTGCCTTGCACCATTGGTAACATAATCATTGACAAGGCACTGTGTGATTTAGGGTCCAGTATCAATCTGATGCCTTTGGTTATGATGAGAAGTCTATCTATAGAAGAAGTGAAGCATACACAAATGTCATTGGAGCTAGTGGATAGATCTCTGGTAATTCCCAAGGGGGCGATTGAAAATATCTTGGTCAGAGTAGAGAAATTTATATTTCCAGCAGATTTTGTAATCCTCAATGAGAGGGTAAGGAAAAGACAAACAATGGAGAAGGAAAAGAGGGTAAGGAATATGTGAAGGCTAAGAAGAGAAGGCAGGAAAAGATTGAAGATTTGATCAGTGGGAAGGAAGTCCCTGACATAAAACCTGATGTAAAGACAGAAGAGCCACCAAAGAAAGGAAAGAAGAGCAAGAAAAGGATTCCAAAAGGGTGGAAAAACAAAAGGATACCAACTAAAGGATTCTCAAAAGGGGACAGAGTAAGATTGATATACCAGTAGTTGGATACAGATCCACAAACTGATTATTACTACATCGTCAATAAGATACTCTCACTGGAGCATATGGAGATTGACCATCGACGCACAGGAAGAAGGCTCACAGTGAGAGGGGACAAATTGAGGCACCACAATCATCAGTCACCCTAACAAGGAACCAATGTCAAGCTAGTGACAATAAAAGAGCGCTCCATGGGAGGCAGCCCATGACTTAATATTCCTGCTTTTGTTTTAATTCTAATAATCAATGGTTCGTCTAGCATAAATTTGAGCTCTCATGAGCGAATTTGATAACTGCACACATCATTTTGAAGCATATGTTTGATTCCTAAGTTTGGTGTGCCTAAAGGCACTTTAAAATAGCTTTTCAAGCATGTTGATCATATAACCATCTTAGGATATATACTCACTTATTATATTGAAGTATATAGCCAAACATTAAGTTTGGTGTCTACATATACTATGAATTTCAAGAAAATCACTTTTGCTCAAAGTTTCAAATTCATGAATAGATAAACCATATGTTGCATCATTTTATGAGTTTATTGCATTAAGGTAGAAAATAAAGTGTTCCTTATAATGAATATACTAATTGTGATAGACATTCATTAGGTTTCACATGAAGCACATAGCAGAAAACAAGTTTGGTGTTCACCAAAAATTTTGTTCAATTCCTAAGGGACATAGTTGGTTTTTCATAAATAAGGAACATATAGCAACTTTTGTTTTATTTTTTTTACTCTTCACTTGATAACCCCCACCGTATTGAATTTAAAATTTGTGCTCACTAGTGCCTTGATTCACGTGGATAGGAATAATAAAATTTGAGGAAAGGACAAAACTTATGCATGCACGGTTGTCCCAAGAAAAAAAAGCAAGTCACATGTGCATGTTTGGAAAGTACAACGCTGCAGGAATCAGCACCTAGAAGGCTAAACCATGTGCCCAATGGAGGAGCAATCCTTGTCTTCATTCATCTTCACATGCAGGCCGTCCATTCCATGAATTTGCAATAAAGGCATGCTCAATCCTCACCCTTCATTACTACACAACCGAACTACCAATGCCTTTCTCCAACAATACCTTCCCGTGCTATAAATCAGTTAGTAATACCTCTTAATCTATTTGCCTTTGTTTTATTCATACACCTTTTCTAAATACGTTACAGCAGCTCTTTCTTACCCAAAGATACCACACAGAACCCAACTTCTTCTTTCCTCCATCCTAAGCCATATCCTAAACACAGTTCATCTTTTTTTCTCCCTTCTTTCCTTCCTAATTCATGGCTTCATCAAGTTCCAGAAGAAGGAAAGGAAAGGAACCAGCTGAAACTGAACCACCAACCTATGATACTAAGAGATTTAAGTCTCAATTTCATGAATCAAGATATCATAGGCTAATAGAACTAAAAAAGGTCATTCCAGAGATGGGATTCAGATTAAAAGATGGAGAGTACCCCATCATGAGAAGAATAACCGTGGAGAGGAGATGGGAGCTTCTATGTGAACCTCTCACAGACATAAGTGCAACCATGATAAGGGAGTTCTATGCAAATGTTGTGAGGTCAAGCAAGACTAGCCCTCTCTACAAGAGCTATGTTCGGGGGGTTGAGGTAGATTTCAGCCCACCATCCATCATGAGAGTCTTACAGATAAGAGTGATACCCTATGGAGAACCCAGCTTTGATGAAAGAATGGCAGGTGAGAGTGATCCTGATGACATATTACATGGTTTATGCTTTGAAGGTAGAGACTGGGAAAGGGACTCAGAGGGGGCCCCAAGCCGCTTGAAGAGAATAGATCTCATACCTGACGCCAAAGGGTGGTATGAGATAGTGAGAAGATCCATACTCCCCACTGCAAATACATCTAAGGTCACAATAAAGAAGGCAATTCTGACATATTACATACTTAGGAGAGGAGAAATCAATATCCCACAGCTCATCGCAGATAGCATTTAAGAGATGGCTGAGGATACTGGCAAATCAAGCAGACTTGGTCACCCAAGCACCATTCTGAGGCTGTGCAATAGAGCAGGAGTACTCTTTGAGGATGCAGATACAGATCGGGTAAAGGGAGGCAGAGGAATCACCAAGTAGAAAATGGATGGTATCCCTAAAACCTAGGAGGAGAGAAGAGCTCAAGAAAGAAGGAGAAGACCACAAGTGGAGGGGGAACAAGCTTCTGGTGCAATGGACTTAAGCCAAGTGCAAAGATCCATTAAAGAAATGTCTCAACAATATATGAGAGCACAGGAGCAACAACAAGAGCAACACTTGAAGCAATAAGAGCAGTACTTGAAAGCCCAAGAGCAACAAAAGTGTTGACAGCAGCAAATGATGGAACAACAAGAAAACTTCCAGCGTAAGATGTTGGATCAACATAGAGAACTTCAAGCAAGAACTCTTGATTGTCAAAGGGAACAATTGGCACACTCTCAAAAATCATTTAATAGATTGTCCCTACAACCAGACAAGCAAGGAGAGTACATCCAAAATCTCTACCAATGGAAGAATATATATCATACAATTGGAGAGCATAGAAACTTGGACAGAATGGAGTATGATATAGAAACTCAAGCCAAGTTAGACTATGTAGTCAGTGGCATGCCAATATTGAACCGAGAGATCAAGCCATATGTTCAATGCCAAGAATTGGTAAACCATCAGAGAGCAAAAGCCAAGAACAATTCAGCACACATGCAACAAGGATTGAAGGATGCTGGGCTCTGGAATCAAGTAAACCACATTTGGGATCGTAGATGCCCTGTTGAGGAACCCCAAGAAACAAGCAAGAAGCGGAAGAAAAAAGGAGAATCTAGCAAAGGGAAACAGCACAACAACTAGAGGTGGTGGAGTCCCTTTTATAGTTTTAATTAAATAAGGATGATGCATATCTGAAACATGATATGACTCCAAATATTTTATGTTCTGCACTTTCATATCTTAGTGGATTTCTTATTAGGATATGCATTATGCTTGTTATCACTCATCTGCATTAAATTCATGTCTTGTTTCCCTTTTGCATCAATAAGAGAAAATGTTTGAAATAGAAAGTAATTGTCCAATGTAGCAGGAATTAGAATAAAGACATGTGGTGGTAATTGCTTGATTGGATGATAAGCTCAATAATAAAAGCTGCAGAATAGAATATCTCTTGTAGTGTGAATTTAGTTTCTGTTATAAAACCTTTTATTAATGAACATCCCCGAAAAATGGAGAAAATTAAGAAAAAAAAAAGAAAAGAAAAAACAAGGATTGGCAAGAAGAATGAAAGAAACAAACAATAAGGCTAGACACCAATAGCTTGGACCTTAGGACATATGCCTGTGGTGTTTCTTGTACTAGGATATGCTTGGACAATTAGGTTCTGAGGAATCTTTTAAAACTTGGTAACTTGGATTAACTAATCTAGGATTACCAACAGAAAGTCCATTATCAAGAGCAACCTAGTTACAAAGCATTTAGTAACCCAAAGAGGTGCTGGGCAACAATGTTCCTAAGAAGGATTGTGAGCCAAGAGTCTGTAGTGAAGAGGTGTTGAGAAAAATTGAGCCAAAAGGGGCTGCTGCAACACTTGACACTGAGCTATCATTGAGAAATAAGTTTCTAAGCAACAGAAAGAAGGAAAAAGCTAACAGGGATCAATAAAAGAATAAGGCATTATAGCAACAACTCTAGTGAATCCTCAAAGAGACATTTCATGTCTATCAGCAAAGAATAATTGAGCTGCATTTTTGTCTGCATAAAACCCCATGGTTCAAATTCTATTATCTGCTAAATAAGGACCTATATACTTCTCTGTTTTGTTTCGTTTCTTCTCATGTTTAATGCTTGGTTGGGGACAAGCAAGATTTAAGTTTGGTGTTGTGATGACAAGTCATCTTATGCTAGTTTTACAAGCATTTTTCATTTGTTTCATTAGGTTTTATGCACTTTCTTACACAATAAGTAAGTTATTGTAGTGGATTTTCATGATTATGTTGAATCAATCAAACATCATTGATTTTACACAAAATCATAGGTTTTATGCTAGAATTAATTGATTTTATGAATGATGCAAAGATCTTGTGATTTTGGTGAGACTTTGATTGGTTGTTTGGTTGCTTGTAGGTGAAGGAATGAGAAAGAAAGGAAAGCAATCAGGGAAGCGTTACGTTCTCTTTGTGAACGCCACACTCAGCAACACGCTTTTGGGATAGCGTTCACTTTGGAAGTGAACATGGCGTTCATTTTGTGAACATTTTCGTGATGTTCAGCCTTGGAGGCAAGCTTCATGCCATCCGTACACTAAGTAGCGCTCAATAAGTGAACTCAGGGTTCACTAAGGCAACGCTCATGAAGGGGAGGCACGCACCAAGGAAGGCTCAGCAAAAGGGTAGCGCTCAAAAAGTGAACTTGGCGTTCACTTTCTTACCTTTTTCGTGACTTTCTAGCCAAGGAAGGGTAGCGCTCAAACAAAGGAGCGTAACGCTCCAAATTGGCACCAAGAAGCACCAAATGGTGCAGCGCTCAGCAAGGGAGAGTGCTCAAGAAGTGAACTTGACGTTCACTAAGTGAACACTAGAGGAGAAAAATTAAGCACATGAAGAAGCACGCTTGGCAAAGTGAACATGGAGTTCACAAAGTGAACTTAACGCTCCACTAGGAGCACAAAATGCACCTTGATCCAATTAAACCAAGCAAATCCGGATCTACTTCTTCAAGGCCAAATCAAAAGCCCATTCCAATTGCTCAAGGACTGAAATTAGAAGGTGTATAAATAGAAGCAATTTTGATTTGAGGAGGGACCTTTTACTTCATTTTTTGTTTTACTTTTACTTTTGGCTCTCTTTTGATTTTCTTTTGAATTTGGGGAATTGGGATTAGATCTGAGTTTGGCTTTCTGTGTTCATTTTTTTTCTTCTGCAACTTCTATTTTCTGCTTTGGGTTTTGAATTTAGATTGAAGATTTCTACTAGAATTCTTCAGCTGAGATTCCTCTTTTACTTTTCTCTTTTTATAGTTCTAACAATTGGATTGGATCTCAATCTTCTTCTCTGTTTTCATTTTATTTCTTCTGCAACTTCTTCTTTACTTTTTGGTCAAGAGAGTGATTGAGATCTAGATTTGCTTTCTGTCTTGGTTACTTTACTGAATTTGTCAATTTCTCTTTAGGATTTCATAACTGAGCTAAGCTTTCTTGCGTTTTGATTCCTTTGCAAATTTTCCATTTCTGTTTTGCTACTGAGATCCAGATCTGAATCTCTGCATCTCATAGTTCTTTGATTCACTGCAATTTACATTTTCTAGTTCAATTTGAATCCCAATACCCAAATCCCTTTATTCTTAATGCAACTTAAGTTTCTTGTCAATTTAGATTCAGCAATTTAAGTTTCTTGCACTTTAAGTTTTAGTTATTTACATTTCTTGCAATTTAAGTTTCAGCTCTTTTACTTTCTTGCACTTTAAGTTTCTGCAATTTACTTCTTTTGCACTTTAAGATTTTGTCAATTTACCTTCTCCCTTTTATTTTCTTGCAATTTTGCTTCTGTTAATCAAGTTTCACTCAAATCATCAAATATTCGCTTAACTAAATTCATCACCTAACTAAAGTTGCTCAATCCATCAATCCCTATGGGATCAACCTCACTCATGTGAGTTATTACTACTTGATGCGATCTGGTACACTTGCTGGTGAGTTTTGTGTGGAATCGTTTTTCCCTCATCTACTCCTACTCCTAATACTATGAAAACTATCTAAAAATTGCTCCAATGCTTCCCCCCTTTGATAAGTGTTGAAGTCTCCTTTATATAGCACTCCAAAATAGTATTTCAGCCTTCCAAAAATGAGCCAAGGGCCTCCAAATTCATGCAGCACGTGTTTCATTAATGAATTCATGTGCAGGGACCCCTGCGGACGCACAGACGTGTGCGTCCGTACACGCGGCAATGGAGCGCTCTCAAAAGGTAAGGAAAGATGACTTACAGAGATTTCTAGAAATATATAATAGTCCATACTTTGCTTTGGATTAGAAGGCCCAAAATTGGCGTCCAACGCCAGCTTCCTGCCCCCCTTCCAAGGTGTCCAGCGCCCAAAGAGCAGAGACCAATGTTCAAACACCTAAAGAGGACCCCCTAGCTGGCGTTCTAGTGTGCGAAATCGTGATCATTCCATTCCTTGCTAACGACGCTAAAAAATTAATACGCACATTCATGATCTTATATCCATTTCACAACTTCGTACAACTAACCAGCAAGTGCACTGGGTCGTCCAAGTAATAAACCTTACGTGAGTAAGGGTCGATCCCACGGAGATTGTCGGATTGAAGCAAGCTATGGTCACCTTGTAAATCTCAGTCAGGCGGATTCAACTGATTTTATGAATTGATAAATAAAAGATAAATAAAATATAAAATAGGATAGTAGTACTTATGTAATTCATTGGTGAGAATTTCAGATAAGCGTATAGAGATGCTTTCATTCCTCTGATCTCTGCTTTCCTGCTGTCTTCATCCAATGAATCCTACTCCTTTCCATGGCAAGCTTTATGTAGGACATCACCGTTGTCAATGGCTACATCCCATCCTCCTGTGAAAATGGTCCAATGCGCTATCACTGCATGGCTAATCATCTGTCGGTTCTCGATCATACTGGAATAGGATTTACTATCCTTTTGCGTCTGTCACTACGCTTAGCACTCGCGAGTTTGAAGCTCGTCACAGCCATCCCTTCCCAAATCCTACTCGGAATACCACAGACAAGGTTTAGACTTTCAGGATCTCAGGAATGGCCATCCATGGGTTCTAACTTATACCATGAAGACACTAATAACTCGGACTCGGTCCCCTGTATTAGATATCCAAGAGATATCCATTCAATCTAAGGTAGAACGGAAGTGGTTGTCAGGCACGCGTTCATAAGTTGAGAATGATGATGACTGTCACGATCATCACATCCATCATATTGAAGTGCGAGTGAATATCTTAGAAGCGGAATAAGTTGAATTGAATAGAAAAACAGTAGTACTTTGCATTAATCTTTGAGGAACAGCAAAGCTCCACACCTTAATCTATTGTGTGTAGAAACTCTACCGTTGAAATTACATAAGTGATGAAGGTCCAGGAATGGCCGAGAGGCCAGCCCCCAAAACGTGATCGAAAGATCAAAAGATAATCCAAAGATGTCTAATACAATAGTAAAAAGTCCTATTTATACTAAACTAGCTACTAGGGTTTACAGAAGTAAGTAATTGATGTAGAAATCCACTTCCGGGGCTCACTTGGTGTGTGCTTGGGCTGAGCATGAAGCTTTCACATGGAGAGGTCATTCTTGGAGTTGAACGCCAGTTTGTAACGTGTTTCTGGCGTTGAACTCCACTTTGCAACTTGTTTCTGGCGCTAAACGCCAGACTGCAACATGGAACTGGCGTTCAACGCCAGTTTGCGTCATCTAAACTCGGGCAAAGTATGAACTATTATATATTTCTGGAAAGCCCTGGATGTCTACTTTCCAACGCAAATAGAAGCGCGCCATTTCGAGTTCTATAGCTCCAGAAAATCCACTTTGAGTGCAGAGAGGTCAGAATCCATCAGCATCTGCAGTCCTTCTTAAACCTCTGAATCTGATTTTTGCTCAGGTCCCTCAATTTCATCCAGAAAATACCTGAAATCACAGAAAAACACACAAACTCATAGTAAAGTCCAGAAATATGAATTTTAATTAAAAACTAATAAAAATATAATGAAAACTAATTAAATCATACTAAAAACATACTAAAAACAATGCCAAAAAGCGTATAAATTATCCGCTCATCACGTTCCATGCCCAAGAGACCTCATAGCACGTCGATCTCATCAATGCTCAGCCCAAACACTCACCAAGTGGGCTCCAGAAGTGGATTTTAGCACTGAATAGACTGTTTTCCCCTTACTAGTCATCTGTTTAGTATTTAAGGGATTAAATTTATGTAATTCAAAATTTTAATCAACTTCTTCAATTCTTTTGAGTCATCATACACATTTACTATGTTTTTTATTTCAGTATGAGTTTCTAAACCTCCTAGGTTGAGGGGAAGAGCCCTGCTAAGTCCTATAAATTAATAAAAGTATTACTGTTTCTCTTCGATCCACTTTTGATTAATTCTAAGATGTATATTCGATCTTCATCATGGTGAATAGGATGATCTAACAAATTAGCTATGTTCATCACTAAGGAGAATGAATTGTACGAGCTTCACCCTCAATCAGAATGGATCCGCACTAAACCTAGGGTTCAGATCTGGAGGAGCATTGGCGGCCTCTCAACTGGCGTCAATCACATACAGCCTGTCATTGAAGAAATCAGTCACAAGCAAAGAGAGCAGTAGTACCAGAGTTAATTCAGAAAGACAAAGCAACTCCAATCCTTAACTCTATTCCTATAATAGATTCCATTTAATTCTTTATTCCTACTTATCATCCAAATATTTGATATAACAAGTACTTATACAAAGTTCCACCCAATGAACTTCTGATCTGCCTGACTAAGACCTGCAAGATAACCATAGCCTACTTCAAACCACAATCCTCGTGGGATCGACCCTGACTCGCTCAGGTATTACTTGGACAACCCAGTGCACTTGCTGGTACTGCTGTACTGCTGTGTTCAAGAATCAAGAAGAGCTAAAAGAAGAGAATCAATAATATCATCCAGATTCTAGTTCCAAGGGATGCAAATACTTCTGAGCTTCAAAGGAAAGTGAGATGCCAAAACTGTTCAAAAGTAAAGAGCTAATAACCCCATTTAGTATTTAAAACTGAGCTTCCTTGACAACTCTGAGACTTTTTGTATCTTTCTCTTCTCTTTAGTCCTACTTTGTGTTTGGTTGCTTGAGGACAAGCAACAGTTTAAGTTTGGTGTTCTGATGAACGGATATTTTATACACTTTTTAGCATCATTTTCTTAATGTTTTTAGTATATTTTGTTAAGTTTTATTATGTTTTAGAAGGTTTTAGTGCAAAAATCTCTTTTTGGAAGATACTTTGAGTTTTTGTGGATTTTGTATGATTTTAGGTGATTTTTGGGTGAATTTGGCAAGTTTTGGCAAACTCTGATTCAGAGGCACAAATAGGGTAGCAGATGCTGTCAGATCCTGACCTCCGTGTATTCAAACGAGCATTTCTGGAGGTACAGATGGCCAACTGACGCATTCTCAATGGCGTTAGAAAGCTAACTTCCAAAGCTTTCCATAAATATATAATAGTCTATACCTTTCTTTGGAAATGACTTCCCAAAAAAGGCTGATAAACCATTATTTTATGATTTATATTGTGTTTAATTGTGTGGTTTTATCAAATCTTTACCCACTTATTCATATGATTAGCATGTATTTACAATTCCTTCCCAAAATCACTCCATGGTTGAAAACTTGCTTCCTAGAGACTTTTAATTATGTATTTTAATTCTCCATTATCTCATTCGATGCCGTGATCCGTGTGTTAAGTGTTTCAGGCTTCATAGGGCACGAATGATTTGGAAAGTAGAGAGGAGGCTTGCAAAAATGGAAGGAACACAAGAAACTAAGGAGATGACAAGCGAGCAATGACGCGAGTCCATGGCCAACGCGAACGCGCGAAATGGAGAATTCGCAACAACGCGGACGCGTGCCTGACGTAAACATGTGGATTGGAGTCTGCACAAATGACGCGAACGCGTGAACGATGCAAACGCGTGGCAAGAAAAAACGCCGAATGACACGAACGCGTACGCGTGACCTACGCGATCTGCAGAAATAACAGAATACGCTGGGGGCGATTTTGGGCCGCATTTTGACCCAGTTTTCGGCCCAGAAACACAGACTAAACCTAGGGAACATGCTGAAACTCAAAAACGCATCCACACACATTCAGATTCAACACATTAGGATTACTCTTAGTTTTAGATCTGAATCTAGATTAGTGTTACATTGATAGTTTCTGCTTTTACTTTGAATTGTGGATGTTGAAGAGCCATTACCTCCGTTGAAGACATTACTCTAGTTTGTTTCTTTACTCCCTTAGTTTATGAAGTCATTTTTATTTTAATTAATTTTAATTCTCTATTTTATTTTATTTAATTATTCCTTCTCATATTTTTATGATTATTTCTTTCATGTCAATGGAGTAAAATTTCTACTTGACATGGGGGTTGCTTAAAAGGAGATACTTGAGTTGGAATGCTCAAGTGCTTGGTTGAATTGGACATTGTTAGCTAATTCCATACCTACTAACACTAGACCTCCCTAAGGGAGAGGACTAGGAATTGAGGGTAAGAGTTAGTTTAATCACCATACTTTTCCTTATTTAGTAAGGGGTAACCGAGTGAGAACAACAATCTTTTTACACTACACTACACTTGAGAAGATTCCAACAAGGATAGAAATTCCATTTAATTATTCCCCCAGTCAAGGCCTTTTATTCAGAGTATCAATAACTATTCTTAGTTTATTTTTATTGCTTTAATTTTTAATCATTTTAATTACTTAAATTGGTGAGGCAAATCTTAGCCGGTTAAGAGATATATGTGCAGTTCTGTCCTCTTAATTGAAATCTCTAAATTGGTTAACTTCTGCCACGCATCAATTTTTGGCATTGTTGCCGGGTATTTGCAATAGTGTGCTAAATTATTAATTAGTGTATATATTTTATTTTTATTTGCATATTTTATTTTTATTTCTGTTACCATGAGTTACATGTCTTTCTCATTGAATGACGCGTTCATTGCCTAATCCGAGTTTAATCCCATTTGATCCTGAGATTGAAAGAACTCTTTCACATATTAGACGAACTCGACGTCAGTTAGCCTCTGAGGGTGGTGAAGTAATTATTATCAATTCACCAGTCTCATCTGAGGGTGAATCTAAACCGCCATCTGAGAGTGAGACAAGCTCATTTACTACTGATCCAGTTGATTTACGTGCAGGAAATATGGCAGCACCTAGGAGGATTACTCTCTAGGAGGCAGGAGCCCCAGATTTTACACTGCAACCGTATCAAGTGCATCACCCGACTGCAGCTGCAGATTTTGAACTAAAAACTGCACTGATCAACTTGATGCCCAAGTTTCATGGCTTACCTGCTCAATAGCCTATCAAGCACCTTAGAGATTTCCAGACAGCCTGTTCTACTGTTAGGCGTCATGGTGCAGATGAAACTTCTATTCTGTTAACCGCTTTTCCATTTTCTCTTGAGGGAAAGGTGAGAAAGTGGTACTACTTCCAACCTGAAGCAACTGTTACCAACTGGGATACACTCAAGAGAGAATTTTTGAAAAAATACTTCCCAGCTAAAGTCACAGATAGACTGAGAAAAGAGATCTCCTGCATTGTTCAAGGTGAATCAGAGACTCTCTATGAATATTGGAAGCGCTTCAATAATCTCCTGGACGCATGTCCCCGTCACATGATTGGTAAACTAGTATTGATCAGCTACTTCACCCAAGGCATGAACCCCCAGGATAAGACTACACTGGAAGGTGCTAGTAATGGTTCTTTGAAAAAGTACAAAACCACAGATGAAGCATGGCAATTGATCAGCGACTTAGCTGAGTCCACTAGGAATCACAGACAGAGGCGCCACCATCCCAAGGTTGTTGCCAAAGTTTCTTCTAGTATTGAAACTACTGCTCTCACACAGAGTATATGTGAAATGACCAACTTACTGAAACAAATGAAGTTGAATTAGCAACAGGCACAACAAGCTCAGCCTTCACCACAACAAAGCCAACAATTGGTTCCACAAAGAGTATGCGGGATCTGTGCTGATTATAGTCATTATACTGATGAATGCCCGCAGCTCCAGGAAGGCAACACTGTGGTAGCCACTCACAACTTCTATGACCGCCCGAATCAAGGATACAATCAACAAGGTGGCAACTACAACCAAGGTGGAAACAATAACCATGGATGGCAGGATAACTCCAACCAAGGCTGGAGAGAAAATTCTACCCATGGCTGGAGGGATAACTTTAACAGAGGAGGCAGAGACAATAATGGAAACCAGAGGTGGAATAACAATAACAACAACAGACAGCAGAATCAGAACCAACCTTACAGGGCACCTCACCTAAGACAATCACAAGGACCCCAGCAAACCCAACAACAAGTTTCTCAGACTACTTATTCTAATTCCTCATCAAATGACGAGATGCTCCGTTCTCTTGCGCAAGGACAACAAGACATGCAGGCGCAGCTGAACTCTAGTCTGAATGGCTTGACTTCCACTTTACAAGCTCTCGTCTCCCGGATGGATTCCTCACTTAATTCCACACATCAACCTTCAAGCTCTAATGGAATTCCTTCTCAACCACTGCCTAATCCCAAAGGTGGCATCAACGCCATCACTTTAAGGTCTGGAACCACATAACAGGAGAGGAACCATGAGGAGCCAAACCCACCAGAAAATATGCCAGCAGAGGATGTGGTGGAAGTGGAAGATGCTGAAGAAGAAGAGGACGTACAAGACATAGTTGAAGAAGAAGAAGCTCAACCATAGAATGAAGTCCCAAGGGATGCTGAAGCTACAAATCGCGCCCCTCCTATTCCATTTCCACAACTTGCAAGGAAGCCGGGAAAACAGATGGAACTTGACCCCAAAATGGTAGAAATATTCTAAAAAGTCGAGGTAACTGTTCCCCTCTTTGATGTTATTCAACAGGTATCTAAATACGCAAAGTTTCTAAAGGATTTGTGCATACATAAAGATAAAATTAATGAATTAGAAACTATTCCTTTAGGTAGTTCTATATCTGCTTTAATGGGGGGAATACCTGAAAAATGTAGTGATCCAGGTCCATGTATGGTTAGTTGTACCATTGGAAGTGTGATATTTTCTGACTATATGTGTGATTTAGGAGCATGTGTTAGTATAATGCCTTTGTCTATATATGATACTTTGAGGCTCCCTCCCTTAAAAAGGTCGGCAGCTCATTTTGTGTTAGCAGATAAAAGCATTATTACAGTAGTTGGAATTGCTGAAGATGTACTAGTGAGCATTAAGGGGCTTACATTTCCCATTGATTTCTACATCCTGGAAATGCCCCCTAATGACTCAGGAAGACCATCATCAATCCTGCTTGGAAGACCATTCCTGAAGACTTCAAAGTTCAAGCTGGATGCATTCTCAGGAACTTACTCTTTTGAGATAGATGGCAGAACAGTGAGTTTCAGTTTAAATGAAGCTATGAAGCATCCTCCGGAAGATCATTCTATCTTCCAGTGCGACATTATTGATGAAACTATAGCTGAAGTTCACCAGGAAGAATTAGAAGAGAAGTATATGGAACAAGGTCCAAGTGTGGGGACACTTTCTGAAAACAATGAGAAGACTTTACCATTATCACCCGCCCCAGATGATCCAGAGCCTAGCTATGAGCAGAAATTAGAGTTAAAGCCCCTTCCTCCACACCTCAAGTATGCTTACCTTGAGGACAAGCAGAAGTTCCCAATCATCATTGCAAAGGAACTCACTTCTCAACAAGAAAAACAACTACTCAGTGTGCTGAGAAAACATAAGAAAGCAATTGGATGAAGCTTGGCGGATATACTAGGCATTAGCCCCCAAGTTTGTAAACATAGAATATTCTTAGAAGAGGGAGTAAAGCCTGTCCGTCAGCCTCAGAGAAGATTGAATCCCACCATCTTAGAAGTTGTCAAGAAGGAAGTGACCAGGCTACTTGAAGCAAATATCATTTACCCGATTTCAGATAGTGAATGGGTCAACCCAATACAAGTAGTGCCTAAGAAGTCTGGAGTCACAACAATAAAGAATGAGCATGGAGAGCTTCTGACAACTAGAGTGCAGAATTCATGGAGAGTTTGCATTGACTATAGGCGTCTCAACCAAGCAACTCGCAAGGATCATTACCCCTTGCCATTTATTGATCAGATGCTTGATCGCCTGTCAGGTAAATCTTATTATTGTTTTTTAGATGGTTATACAGGATACTTTCAAATTCATATAGCTCCTGAAGATTAGGAAAAGACTACTTTTACATGTCCCTTTGGAACTTATGCTTATAAGAGAATGCCCTTTGGCTTATGCAATGCACCTGCTACTTTCTAAAGATGCATGATGAGTCTTTTCTCTGATCTTATTGAGAACTGTATGGAGATTTTTATGGATGATTTCAGCATATATGGTGATTCATTTAGCCTTTGCTTGGATAGTTTATCTAGAGTATTAGATAGGTGTGTTAGTACAAACCTTGTATTAAATTTTGAAAAATGTCACTTTATGGTCAAACAAGGAATTGTAATAGGACATGTGGTGTCTAATACTGGCATTTCTGTAGATCCAGCAAAGGTGGATGTTATTTCTAGTTTACCTTACCCCTCCTCCGTGAGGGAAGTTCGTTCGTTCCTTGGCCACGCAGGTTTTTATAGGAGATTTATTAAGGACTTCAGTAAGGTAGCACTGCCTTTATCCAGATTGCTGCAGAAAGATATTGAGTTCAAGTTCAATGAAAGCTGTATGCAAGCGTTTGATAAGTTGAAGATCGCCCTGACTCAAGCTCCAATTGTGAGAGGACCTGACTAGAGCCAGCCATTTGAAATCATGTGTGATGCTTCCAACCATGCAGTAGGAGCAGCGCTAGCTCAGCGCGAAGGTAAGGACCCTTTTGTAATTGCTTATGCATCTAAGACCTTAGATGCTGCTCAGTCTAATTATACTACTACTGAAAAAGAGCTTCTAGCTATTGTTTTTGCTCTGGATAAATTTCGAGCCTACTTACTTGGTACTAAGGTAGTAGTGTACTCAGATCATGCAGCTCTAAAATATTTATTAGCTAAAAAGGAGTACAAACCAAGGCTAATATGTTGGATACTACTGCTGCAAGAATTTGATTAAGGATAGGAGTGGTAACCAGAATTTAGTAGCAGACCACTTGAGTCACCTTGAGCACATTAAGGATGACTCCGCTCCTATAAATGATAATTTCCCATTTGATAACTTACAAGCAGTATCTGAAGTAGTTCCTTGGTATGCACCTGTAGCTAATTATCTAGTTAGCCACACTTTTCCTCCAAATTTTACTAAGCATCAAAGAGACAAACTGAAAAGCAAGTCAAAATATTTTATATGGGATGATCCATATTTATGGAGGTGCAGTGCTGACCAGGTAATTAGACGGTGTATACCTCAATCAGAATTCCAGTCTATTTTAGAGGCTTGCCACTCATCTGAGAGTGGAGGACATTTTGGCCCTCAAAGAACAGCTAGAAAAATTCTAGACTGTGGATTCTGGTGGCCTACTCTTTTTAAAGACGCTGCTGAATTTTGTAAATCTTGTTCCCCATGCCAAAGGTTTGGTAATATATCCAAGAGGGATGAGATGCCTTAACAGATTATGCTTTTCTGTGAAATTTTTTACGTTTGGGGCATCGACTTCATGGGTCCATTTCCAAATTCTAACGGTTACTCTTATATACTATTAGCCGTAGATTATGTTTCTAAATGGGTGGAAGCAATTCCTACCCACACTGATGATGCTAACACCGTTGTTTCCTTTGTTAGAAACCATATTATCTGTCGCTTTGGATCACCACGAGCAATTGTGAGCGATCAAGGCACCCACTTTTATAACAGGAGACTAACAGGATTACTGAAAAAGCATGGGATAATTCACAAAGTAGCAATAGCTTATCATCCCCAGACCAATGGGCAAGCAAAAGTCTCTAACAGAGAAATTAAACGTATTCTGGAGAAGATAGTAAAACCTCATAGGAAGGACTGGAGTGCCAGGCTACAAGATGCACTATGGGCATATAGAACAGCGTACAAGACACCCATTGGGATGAGCCCCTTCCGCCTGGTATACGGAAAGGCTTGCCACCTCCCCATAGAGGTGGAACATAAGGCTTTCTGGGCTGTAAGAGAGTGCAACATGAATCTTACAAAAGCTGGTGCTGAAAGAAAGTTGCAACTAGCAGAACTAGAGAACCTCCGCTTAGAAGCATATGACAACTCCAGGCGTTACAAGGAGAAAATGAAGGCTGTCCATGACAAGCACATTAAAAGGAGAGAATTCAGACCAGGGGAGTTAGTTCTACTATATAACTCCAGATTGAGGCTCATGCCGGGTAAACTGAGATCAAGATGGGAAGGTCCATACAGAGTAGAAAAGGTAGAGCCATACGGAGTATTCCACCTGCGTCATCCTACTAGCTCCAAATTTCTAAAGGTCAATAGACATCGCCTAAAGCTTTATCATGATGAGAAGATGAAGAATCAAAAAGAACTAGAGATTTTCCTCTTGGAAGACCCACCAAGAAAAGCAGAATGAGCCTAACGAGTGTCCAACTTAAGGACGTAAAAGCAAAGTGCTAGGTGGGAGACAACCCACCATGGTATGTGGTGCACGAATTGTGAATCACACTTTTCACAACTCGTACCACTAACCAGCAAGTGCACTGGATCGTCCAAGTAATACCTTACGTGAGTAAGGGTCGAATCCCACGGAGATTGTTGGTTTGAAGCAATCTATGGTTATCTTGCAATTCTTAGTCAGGAAGTCAATTGTATTTATCAGTTGAATTGCGAATAAACAAGAGAGCATGGGTTAAAGGTTACTTGTTATGCAGTAATGGAGAATATGTTGGAGTTTTGGAGATGCTTTGTCTTCTGAATCTCTGCTTTCCTTCGTCCTCTGATTCATGCACGCACGTCCTTCTATGGCAAGCTGTGTGTTGGGGCATCACCGTTGTCAATGGTTACATCTCCTCCTCTTGTGAAAATGATCCAAATGCTCTGTCACAGCACGGCTAATCATCTGAGGTTCCCGATCATGCTGGAATAGGATTCACCCTCCTTTTGCGTCTGTCACTACGCCCAGCACTCGCGAGTTTGAAGCTCGTCACAGTCATTCGATCATTGAATCCTACTTGGAATACCACAGACAAGATTTAGACTTTCTGGATTCTCATGAATGCCGCCATCAATCTAGCTTATACCACAGAGATTCTGATTAAGGAATCTAAGAGATATTCATTCAATCTGATGTAGAACGGAGGTGATTGTCAGATACACGTTCATGGATTGAGGAAGGTGATGAGTGTCACTAATCATCACCTTCTCCATAGTTAGGCGCGAATGGATATCTTAGATAGGAACACGCATGTTTGAATGGAAAACAGAAATACTTGCATTAATTCATCGAGACACAGCAGAGCTCCTCACCCCCAACAATGGAGTTTAGAGACTCATGCCGTCAAAGAGTACAAATTTTAGATCTAAAATGTCATGAGATACAAAATAAGTCTCTAAAAGTTGTTTAAATACTAAACTAGTAACCTAGGTTTACAAAAAGTGAGTAGACTATGACAGATGGTGTAGAGATCCACTTCTGGGGCCCACTTGGTGTATGCTGGGGCTGAGACTTAAATATTTCACGTACATAAGGCTGTTTTGGGCGTTCAACACCAGGTTTGGATCCATTTCTGGCGTTGAACTCCAACTTTTAATCCTTTTTCGGCGCTGGACGCCAGAATTGGGCAGATAACTGGCGTTGAACGCCAGTTTACGTCATCTATCCTTGAGCAAAGTATGGACTATTATATATTTCTAGAAAGCCCTGGATGTCTACTTTCCAACGCAATTGGAAGCGCGCCATTTCGAGTTCTGTAGCTCCAGAAAATTCACTTTGAGTGCAGGGAGGTCAGAATCCAACAGCATCAGCAGTCCTTTTTCAGCCTGAATCAGATTTTTGCTCAACTCCCTCAATTTCAGCCAAAAAAATACCTGAAATTACAGAAAAACACATAACTCATAGTAAAGTCCAGAAATATAAATTTTTCCTAAAAACTAATGAAAATAAACTAAAAACTAACTAAAACATACTAAAAACTATATGAAATTAACCCCAAAAAGCCTATAAAATATCCGCTCATCACAACACCAAACTTAACTATCCACTGATTCTCAAAGCCTTGGGATCCTTTTTATTACCCTTGCCTTTTGATTTTAAGGGCTATTGGCTTTTTCTGCTTCACCCTTTTTTTTTTTGCTACTTTTTCTTGCTTCAAGAATCATTTTTATGATTTTTTAGATTATCAATAACATGTCTCATGTTCATCATTCTTTCAAGAGCCAACATATTTAACAGTCTTAAACAACAAATTCAAAAGACATATGCACTGTTCAAGCATTCATTCAGAAGACAGAAAGTATTGCCACCACATGTAACTAATTAGAATTTCTCTTATTAAAACTCGAAATTTTATTGCCTTTTATTCAAAAGATCTACCATTTTATTCATGTTTGCTGATGATGAGAAAAATAGACTATGGCTTAATTGGAGATAAAATCAAAATAGATACTAATTACTACTATATGACTCCTAAGGTGAACTTCTCTAATGACACTATCACAGGGTTAAGGCAGAAATTGGAATTTAACAACCTTTGTTCTGGGAAATGGGTGTTCCTCTGATCCGTGGGGTGCTTGATTCTTCAAGAGATAACTTCTGGCGCTTCAATTCCCTTAAGTCATGCCCTTGCTCCTCTTGTTCTTTAAACATATAGGTCAGCATTTGGCTGTGTTCCTTCTGTTCTTTTATTATTTGCTCCATAGCTTCCCGTATCTTGGTGATAGACGTCTCAAGATACTCCCAGTATTCAGATTGAGGGATTTCTGGGAGAAATTCCTGTGTTTTCTTCTTGGTGGGATCATCATGTGCTTGTTGTTTTTCCATTGATACTTTGGTGATTGGTTTCTCAACTGAGATATACTCAGTTATTCCCATCCTTACCCCCAGCGTCCTTGCAGAGCAGAGAAATCACGTTTGGATAAGCCAACCTGGCTTCTTTAGAATTTTTGTTAACAATTTTGTAGAGTTCAGCTGAGATCAGCTAATGAACTTCCACTTCTTTTCCCATCATGATGCAATAGATCATCACTGCTCTTTTAACTGTGACTTCAGAATGGTTGCTAGTAGGCAACAGAGAATGCCCAATGAAGTCCAGCCATCCTCTGGCGACTGGTTTGAGATCTTCTCTCTTGAGTTGATTTGGGACACCCTTTGTGTTGGTGGTCCACCTGGCTCCAGGAATACATATATCCTCTAGAATCTTATCCAGGCCCTTGTCTGTTCTCATCATTCTCCTGTTGAAGGAGTCTGGATCATCTTTCAGCTGAGGTAGCTTTAAGATCTCTCTGATCTTGTCAGGGGTGGTATGAACAATCTTTCCTCTGACCATGGTCCGATATTCATAGAAAGCAGTTCCAGATAGTTTTTGCTTGTCAGTCTGCCACATATTAGCATAGAACTCCTGGATCATATTCCTTCCGACTTTCATTTCAGGATTAGCTAGGACTTCCCAGTTCCTGATTTGAATTTGCTCCTGGATCTCCGGATATTCATCTTCTTTCAGATCGAATCTAACTTCCGGGATCACTGATCTCAGACTCATTACTTTATTATAATGGTCTGAATGTTCTTTAGATAAGAACTTTCCTTGATTCCAAAGTGGTTTTGGAACGCTCTCTTTCTTGCCTCTTGGAGTGGGTTGTTTTCCTTTAGAATCCATGATCTTAGTGATCACAGATAAACACACCAAACTTAGAGGTTTGCCTGTCCTCAAGCAAAAGAAAAGAAATACTGGTGTTCAGCGCCCACTGGCTGCCCCTTTTGGGCGCTGAACGCCCAAAATAGGCTCTTACTGGCGTTTTCTTGCCAGTGAGCTCTTTTTCTCTGTTTTGTGTGCAGATTCCTTCTGTAACCCTATGAACTTATGCAATTGATTCTTTACCTTGTCATCAATGAACTCTATATAAACAAATAAAAATAAAAATAGAAATGGGGCAAAATGCTTGGAAGATTGATGCCCCATGGCTGGGTTGCCTCCCAGCAAGCGCTTCTTTATTGTCTTTAGCTGGACCTTGCTGAGCTTTTAGTCTAGCTTCAGCCTTGAGCACTCTTGCTCAACGTTGCCTTCAAGATAATGCTTGATTCTTTGTCCATTGACAATGAACCTCTTATCAAAATCAATATCTTGAAGCTCCACATAACCATATGGTGATACACTTGTAATCACGTATGGTCCCCTCCACCGGGATTTCAATTTCCCGGAAAATAGCCTGAGTCTAGAGTTGAACAGCAGAACCTTCTGTCCTGGCTCAAAGATTCTAGATGATAGCTTTCTGTCATGCCACTTTTTTATTTTTCTTTATAAAGCTTGGCATTTTCGAAAGCCGTGAATCTGAATTCCTCTAGCTCATTTAGCTGGAGCAATCTTTTTTCTCCTGCTAATTTGGCATCAAAGTTTAGGAATCTGGTTGCCCAGTAGGCTTTATGTTGCAGTTCCACGGGCAGGTGACATGCCTTACCATACACAAGTTGGTATGGAGAGGTTCCTATAGGGGTCTTGAATGCTGTTCTGTAAGCCCACAGAGCATCATCCAAGCTCCGTGCCCAATCCTTTCTACGGGTACTTACTGCCCGTTCTAGGATTCTCTTTAATTCTCTGTTAGAGACTTCAACTTGCCCGTTAGTTTGTGGATGATATGGAGTAGCCACCTTATTGCAAATTCCATACCGAACCATGGCAGAGTAAAGCTGTTTATTGTAGAAGTGAGTGCCCCCATCACTGATTAGTACTCTAGGGACACCAAACCTGCTAAAGATATGTTTCTGGAGGAACTTCATCTAGTAATTTGGTGACCTCTTTCTGCACCACTTCCTTCATGGCTGGATTTAGCCGTCTCTGTGGTTGAACCACTGGTTTAGCATTATCCTCCAATAAGATCTTGTGCATACATCTAGCTGGGCTTATGCCCTTAAGGTCACCTATGGACCACCCAAGAGCTGTCTTGTGTGTCCTTAGCACTTGAATAAATGCTTCCTCTTTCTGTGAATTTAAAGCAGAGCTTATGATCACTGGAAAAGTGTCACCTTCTCCCAGAAATGCATATTTCAAGGATGGTGGTAATGGCTTGAGCTCGGGTTTAGGAGGTATTTCCTCTTCCAGAAGAGATTTCAAAGGCTTTTTCATGTCCCCTAAATCCTCCAAATCAGGCTGAACATCTTTAAAGATGTCTTCCAACTCCGATTCGAGACTCTCAGCCATGTTGATCTCTTCTACCAAGGAGTCAATAAGATCAACTTTCATGCAGTCTGTTGATGTGTCTGGATGCTGCATGGCTTTGACAGCGTTCAACTTGAACTCATCATCATTGACTCTCAGGGTTATTTCCCCCTGTTGGACGTCAATGAGGGATCGTCCAGTTGCTAGGAAGGGTCTTCCTAGAATGAGAGTAGCACTCTTGTGTTCCTCCATTTCCAGCACAACGAAGTCAGTGAGAAAGGCGAATGGCCCAACCCTGACAATCATGTCTTCAATCACGCCTGATAGGTATTTAGTGGAGCCATCAGCAAGTTGGAGACATATCCAGGTTGGTTTAACTTCTTCAGTTAAACCAAGCTTTCTGATAGTGGATGCAGGTATTAGGTTGATGCTTGCCCCAAGATCGCATAAAGCTGTCTTGGTGCAATTACCTTCTAATATGCATGGTATCAGAAAACTCCCAGGGTCTTTAAGCTTTTCAGGAAAGCTCTTTAGAATGACTGCACTGCATTCTTCAATGAGGAGAACTCTTTCTGTTTCTCTCCAATCCTTTTTATGACTCAAGATCTCTTTCATGAACTTGGCATAAGAAGGTATTTGCTCAAGTGCTTCTGCGAATGGAATCTTTATTTCAAGAGTCCTGAGGTAATATGCAAAGCGAGCAAATTGCTTATCCTGCTCCTCTTTCCGGAGTTTTTGAGGATAAGGTATCTTGGCTTTATATTTCTCAACCTTAGTTGCTGCAGGTTTATTGCCTACAGAAGTGGTTGAAGAAGCCTTTTTAGAGGGGTTGTTATCAGCATTTGTGTGTGTCTGATCACTCACTGGCAATTGAGTGCCAGGGTTAGAAGTTGGAGTGAAATTGGACGCCAGCTCCTTGTCTGTTCCTGGCGTCTGAACGCCAGAGCTGTGCCCATTTTGGGCGTTCAGTGCCAGAACTTGCCCATTTTGGGCGTTCAACGCCAGATCCTTGCCTATTTCTGGCGTTGAACGCCAGTCCTGCCTTGTTTCTGGCGTTGAACGCCAGTCCTGAGCATGGTATGGGCGTTCAACGCTAGCCTTCCACCAAATTTCTGGCGTTTTAGTTCCAGAATGACTTTTCCCTGGGCTCTTACTGTCCTCAGGTGAATTTTGGGTGGTTTGCTCATTTCTTAGCTTTTTGCTGCCTTGAGGTGGGGTATTTAATGTTTTCCCACTTCTTAATTGAACTGCTTGACATTCTTCTGTTATTTGCCTTGACAGCTGCTGCTTTGTTTGCTTAAACTGTTCTTCCAT
>NC_029785.2:64441507-64447521 GCF_000816755.2 Arachis ipaensis | reverse complement strand
CAAGAACACTTTGAAGACTCACAAGAACACAAGAACATGAAGAAAGAACACCAAACTTAAAATTTTTAGAAAACCAAACCAAAATTTTCGAAAACCAAAGGGAAATCAACAAGAAAACACCAAACTTAAAGTTTGGCACAGGATTTAATAGAAAAAATATTATTTATGAAAAAGAAGGTTTTGCAAAGAGTATAAAAGATTCTAACCCAATTACCAAGAACACAGATTAACGCTCTAGCCAAATGAGTTATGGAATTTTCGAAAATTTTAAGAAAGATTATTTTTGAAAACACCAAAATTAAAGTAGGCACAGGATTTAATAGAAAAATTATTTTTGAAAAAGATTTTAAAAAAGAAAATAAGGATTCTAAAATTTTAACACGACAATAATAAGAGACTCTAAACTAAAAAGGGAAATTTTTCCTAATCTAAGCAACAAAATAAACTGTTAGTTGTCCAAACTCGAACAATCCCCGGCAACGGCGCCAAAAACTTGGTGCACGAATTGTGAATCACACTTTTCACAACTCGTACCACTAACCAGCAAGTGCACTGGGTCGTCCAAGTAATACCTTACGTGAGTAAGGGTCGAATCCCACGGAGATTGTTGGTTTGAAGCAATCTATGGTTATCTTGCAATTCTTAGTCAGGAAGTCAATTGTATTTATCAGTTGAATTGCGAATAAACAAGAGAGCATGGGTTAAAGGTTACTTGTTTTGTAGTAATGGAGAATATGTTGGAGTTTTGGAGATGCTTTGTCTTCTGAATCTCTGCTTTCCTTCGTCCTCTGATTCACGCACGCACGACTTCTATGGCAAGCTGTGTGTTGGGGCATCACCGTTGTCAATGGTTACATCCCCTCCTCTTGTGAAAATGATCCAAATGCTCTGTCACAGCACGGCTAATCATCTGAGGTTCCCGATCGGGCTGGAATAGGATTCACCCTCCTTTTGCGTCTGTCACTACGCCCAGCAATCGCGAGTTTGAAGCTCGTCACAGTCATTCAATCCTTGAATCCTACTCGGAATACCACAGACAAGGTTTAGACTTTCCGGATTCTCATGAATGCCGCCATCAATCTAGCTTATACCACGGAGATTTTGGTTAAGGAATCTAAGAGATATTCATTCAATCTGATGTAGAACGGAGGTGATTGTCAGACACACGTTCATGGATTGAGGAAGGTGATGAGTGTCACTCATCATCACCTTCTCCATAGTTAGGCGCGAATGGATATCTTAGATAGGAACACGCATGTTTGAATGGAAAACAGAAATACTTGCATTAATTCATCGAGACACAGCAGAGCTCCTCACCCCCAACAATGGAGTTTAGAGACTCATGCCGTCAAAGAGTACAAAGTTTAGATCTAAAATGTCATGAGATACAAAATAAGTCTCTAAAAGTTGTTTAAATACTAAACTAGTAACCTAGGTTTACAAAAAGTGAGTAGACTATGACAGATAGTGCAGAGATCCACTTCTGGGGCCCACTTGGTGTGTGCTGGGGCTGAGACTTAAACATTTCACGTACATAAGGCTGTTTTGGGCATTCAACACCAGGTTTGGATCCATTTCTGGTGTTGAACTCCAACTTTTAATCCTTTTTCGGCGCTGGACGCCAGAATTGGGCAGATAACTGGCGTTGAACGCCAGTTTACATCATCTATCCTTGAGCAAAGTATGGACTATTATATATTTCTGGAAAGTCCTAGATGTCTACTTTCCAACGCAATTGGAAGCGCGCCATTCCGAGTTCTGTAGCTCCAGAAAATCCACTTTGAGTGCAGGGAGGTCAGAATCCAACAGCATCAGCAGTCCTTTTTCAACCTGAATCAGATTTTTGCTCAGCTCCCTCAATTTCAGCCAGAAAAATATCTGAAATTACAGAAAAACACACAACTCATAGTAAAGTCCATAAATATGAATTTTTCCTAAAAACTAATGAAAATAAACTAAAAACTAACAAAAACATACTAAAAACTATATGAAATTAACCCCAAAAAGCGTATAAAATATCCGCTCATCAGTATGATCGTTTTGTTTCAGTCTTAGTTTTATTTTTACTTTATTTTTATGATGTTAATGACTCTTCTCATCATCCCTGCATATAGCTGCATATAGTTTGCATGAGCATTTTGTATATTATTTTAATTAAAAAATAAAATAAAAAAAAGAAAGCACGCACGCGACGCGGCAGCGTCGCTGATGCGTCCGCGTCACCAGTGCGTTTTGAAGAAAAGAGAATTGGACAGAGAGTCATGCGAAAGCGTGGCTGGAGGTGTGCCTTAGGCACAAACATGCGCACGCGTCTGCGTCACTCACGCGGCCGCGTCAATTGGAAAATAAGCCTCACACGCGTCCGTGTAACCCACGCGATCGCGTGCCCTTAAAAATCAACGTAAAAGAGGTGTATGGCAGCAAGTTGCGATGGAGCTGGGCTGGAATGATGCTAGAAGCACCAGCCTCATCACGCGACCGCGTGGCCCACGCAGCCGCGTCGTCCTCCAAACATGGCCATTCACGCGATCGCGTCGATCACGCGATCGCGTCATCCTAAGTTTTTGCAAAATAAGTTTGACACAGAGAGTTGCGCGAACGCGAGGCTGCACTCGCGCCAATCGCACAAATCAGGTCATGCGACCGCGTGACCCACGCATCCGCGTCACCTATATTTATCGCACACCACACGACCACCTCACTCACGCGTCCGCGTCACATGCGGCGCACAGAATATCCAGATCAGCCAAAATATCTTATCTTTTCTTCTCCCAAATCCTTATTTTTCTTTTCCCTTATTATTTCTTTCTTCCCCCTTCCCCCTTCTCTACCCATTCTCACTTTTTACCTTCTTCTTCCTTATTTTTCACATCCATTACCAAGGTTCTCTTCTTTTTCTCTTTTTATTTTCATTTTTCAATTATTTTTATTTATGTTTACTTCTTCTTTTTCTTTCATTATCTACATTCTATTTTCCTTTTACTTTTCTTTTTATTCCTTTAATTGGTGTTAGAAATTTATTTGGGTCATTATCTTTTTTCATATTTTTCTTGTGAGTTATTATGTATTGTTTGACAATTATATATTACTTTTCAAAAGGGTTACTTGCATGAATAAATTTACTACTTCCAATAACATACTCAACATGCATGCCAAGTGTTTGTGAAAACGCCCATATGGCATTACACATTATTTTTACTTACTCTATGCTACTCTATACTACTCATGCCTTTGCCGGCATGCCAATAAACATCTTGCATTCAATCGCCATCACATGCACTTGTTATATTACCTTTGATGAACTTTTCACATGTAGTCTAGACCATGTGTTAACGACATCCCTCTTTAACGTGCATTTATTATCAACCATAATGTTCGCTCCCTTGCTCGAACCCTTCGCTTTACACATTACTTTCTCTTCCCTTTTTCAGGATGGCCACCAAGAAAGGAAAGGATAAAGCTACTTCCAAACCACCAGCAAGGAGAGGAACAAAAAGAGCATTAGTGGCAGAGCCATCTTCAACAGCAGTAAAGCCCTCAACAAAAAGAATCAAGAGGATCATCAAGGTCGACGAAAAAGAAAAAGCCTTCCCAGCAAAGGACACTGCGCGGTTTCCTAACCACTACTGTGAGCAGATGTTCCCCGTCCTGGCAGAGAGGAATTACAACAATAAATACCTTCTCATCCTCCCAACCTGCATTGTTGAATTTGTTGAGTCGCAAATTGAACAAAGACATTGGAGATTCCTACGGAGACACCCACGGTAGGTTAATCTCTCATGGGTAGTAGAATTCTACTCCAACTTTCACATGCCAACCATGCAGTCTGTCTATGTCCGTCAGAAGTAAGTCCCCATAACTGAAGAGGTCATTCAACAAGCTTTAGATCTTTCCCCTGCTCCAGAAGGATTGGACGCATTCCAAGAAGCCTCACTCAAGCGCCAGACATACCTATTCAACAGGGACGCTGTTCTCAGAGTTATAGCACAACCTGGCAGCAGATGGATCTACGGATACCATCGATCCCGACCAAAAGGGATATCGGCTTCAGCACTTACCTTGGAGGCTCGAGTATGGGCACAGATTATGTCTCATTATGTCTTTCCGAGCACTCACAAGTCATCCTTCACTGCAGACATGGATGTTTTACTTTGGTATATCCTTATAGACCAGCACCTCAATTTACCAAGACACATCCGGAATGCAATAGGACACGTACAGATAGCGGGCAACTTACCTTTTCCCGCCTTGGTTTCAGATCTCGTCTCGGCAGCCGGAGTCTCCTACAGAGCTAGGGACACCAAAGCCTTACTTCCACGGGATGATCAGTACGTCCCTAACAGGAAATATATCAGACCACCAGCAGCCACTACAAGCTAGCCTACAGAACCGGCTGAAGACATTCCTCCTTCAACACCACAAGCACCTACAACAAACCAAGTGCTCCATCAGATACTTGAAAGGTTGGATCGGCAGGAATACAAAGCAAAGTTAAGAGAGCGCCGTAACAAGCGCCGATTCACATACCTTAAGGAGCTATTTATGGGAAAATACAGATCTGACGATGACCCAGACGCCCCAGACTCCACTTCATTTACCAGCACAGGGAGCCATGACGGTCCCGATAGTGGAGATGCTACTACCAGCCCCCCTTTGTTCCTGACAGATGGCACCGAGGACGGTGCAAAGCCTTAAGTGTGGGGAGGTCGGTTAGTACCTGACTTTCGGAGGTAAATTCTCTTCCCTAAACACCAATAAAATAGGATATTTAGTTAATTTTTCTTTTGTTTAGGATAGGATAGATTGCATAGTAATAGGTTATTTGCATGCATGTTCTACTTGATTGAAAATAATAAGTCTCCTCTAAGACCCTATTTTTTTGAAAAAATTCACTAATTTAAGTCAAAACTTTTTTGTTGAATTTGTTTGAAGTTGTATTTGGAACATAGTTTAAAAAGCTAAGAACACACAACCTATGAGATTTGAGCTTAATTACATGGTTACATTATTTAACCATAAATATTTTATTCTTGTGTGTTTACTTCTCTATGATTGTAATCTTATTTTGTTTCATCCTATATGTCCAAATGTTTAATATGTTATATGCATGCGTATGATTGAGGCCATTATTTGTTTAGCTCACTTATCCCAAATAAGCCTACCCTTTAAATTACCTTTGTCAGCCACTTTGAGCCTTTTAATCCCATTTGTTCTATATTTTACCACATCACTAGCCTTAAGCGGAAAAACAATTAAATATCCCAATTTAATATTTGGTTAGCTTAAGATAGAAATTGTGTGTTAATTAAGTATGGGAAAATTATGGGAACAAGGGTTAATAAGGGAATGAGTCATGATAAAATAATGGGAATTTGGGTACCTACTCATGTGAAACTATGAAAATTTAAAATCCATGTGTATTGATAAGCTATTTGAAAAAAAATATAGTAATAGTAATTAAGTAAATAAATAAGGGGACAGAATTACCCCAATATTAAGCTAATAAAAAGATCAATGCATATGTGATACAAGCAAAAAGGAAAAGTTAATACATGAGTATGTAATGCAAAGTGGGAAATTTTTGGGTAGCTAGGCATGATTCTAAAGTTATATAGAGTATATGTATGTTAGGTGAAAGCTTAGGTTAATTAAAGATTCAATTTATAAGCTCACTTAGCCATATACATATACCCTCACCTTTACCTTAGTCCCATTACAACCTTAAAAAGACCTCATGATATTTGCATTGATACATTAAATATTGTTGATTGGTTAGGTGAAGAACAAAAATTTAGAAAGCATGATTAGAGAAGAGTAAAGTGATTACCCTATACACTTGAGAGAATAGAGTGCACATACACCATCAGCGAGGGTTCAGTGCTTAATTCTATGTTCCCTGCTTTCATGAGCTATATTCTTACAATGTTACCTGCATTTACTATATGAATTGAGTTAGTGAAATCTAATTTATATTTGTCTTGAAGAGCTTATTTACTTTTAACCAAGTAGACAAG
>NC_029785.2:64422575-64441424 GCF_000816755.2 Arachis ipaensis | reverse complement strand
AACTAAGCATGAGGACATGCTAATGTTTAAGTGTGGGGAGGTTGATAAACCATTATTTTATGATTTATATTGTGTTTAACTGTGTGGTTTTATCAAATCTTTACCCATTTATTCATATGATTAGCATGTATTTACAATTCCTTCCCAAAATCACTCCATGGTTGAAAATTTGCTTCCTAGAGACTTTTAATTATGTATTTTAATTCTCCTTTATCCCATTCGATGCCGTGATCCGTGTGTTAAGTGTTTCAGGCTTCATAGGGCACGAATGATTTGGAAATTGGAGAGGAGGCTTGCAAAAATGGAAGGAACACAAGAAACTAAGGAGATGACCAGCGAGCAATGACGCGAGCGCATGGCCCACGCGAACGCACGAAATGGAGAATTCACAACGATGCGGACGCGTGCCTGACGTAAACGCGTGGATTGGAGTCTGCACGAATGATGTGAATGCGTGAAAGACACGAACGCGTGGCAAGGAAAAATGCCGAATGACGCGAACGCGTGGACGACGCGTACGCGTGACCTGCGCGATTTGCAGAAATAACAGAATATGTTGGGGGCGATTTTGGGCCACATTTTGACCCAGTTTTCAGCCCAGAAACACAGACTAAACCTAGGGAACATGCTGAAACTGAAAAACGCATCCACACACATTCAGATTCAACACATTAGGATTACTTTTAGTTTTAGATCTGAATCTAAATTAGTGTTACATTGATAGTTTATGCTTTTGCTTTGAATTGTGGATGTTGAAGAGCCATTACCTCTGTTGAAGACATTACTCTAGTTTGTTTCTTTACTCCCTTATTTTTAATTAGTTACTCATTGACTCTGTTCAGATAATTATGTTGCGTTTTGAATTTATTAATATATGAAGTCATTTTTAGTTTAATTAATTTTAATTCTCTATTTTATTTTATTTAATTATGTCTTCTCATATTTTTATGATTATTTCTTTCAGGTCAATGGAGTAAAATTTCTACTTGACATGGGGATTGATTAAAAGGAGATACTTGAGTTGGAATGCTCAAGTGCTTGGTTGAATTAGACATTGTTAGCTAATTCCATACCTACTAACACTAGACCTCCCTAAGGGAGAGGACTAGGAATTGAGGGTAAGAGTTAGTTTAATCACCATACTTTTCCTTATTTAGTAAGGGGTAACCGAGTGAGAACAACAACCTTTTTACACTACACTACACTTGAGAAGATTCCAACAAGGATAGAAATTCTATTTAATTATTCCCCCAGTCAAGGCCTTTTATTCAGAGTATCAATAACTATTCTTAGTTTATTTTTATTGTTTTAATTTTTAATCATTTTAATTACTCGTTATCAAAACTCAATTTTTCTGAAAACCCCTAGTTAATAAAATAGCACTCTTTCCTGCAACTCGTTGGGAGACGACCTGGGACTCATACTCCCAATATTTTATTTCTAAAATTTGTGACAACCCTTTTTTAAATTGGTGAGGCAAATCTTAGCCGGTTAAGAGCTTTACGTGCAACGCTGTCCTCTTAATTGAAATCTCTAAATTGGTTAACTTCTGCCACGCATCATGGGCGTTGAACGCCCAACTTACCCCCTTTATGGCGTTCAACGCCCCAAGTGGACCAAGGCCAGCGTTGAACGCCCAAGACTAGCGTTCAACGCCACCAAGGGAGCCCAAAGTAGCGCATCTTACCCCCCCTAGTGGGTGTTCAATGCCCCCTCCTCCAAGTTGGACGCCAAGCTCAACCCAAACATTCACCAAGTGGGCCCAGAAGTGGATTTTCGCACCTTTAGTTTAGTCTATTTCATTTTTGTAATTTTTAATTATTATTAACATCTTTTTAGGTCTAGTATTAGTATAAATAGAATGAAGGTCACCTTTGTTAAGGACTTTTTGATCTTCAGCTTCTCAGAACTATCTTTTTTGTAAATTATGAGCGGCTAAACCTCCTAGGTTAAGGATAGGAGCTCTGCTCATTCCTATGGATTAATATAATTACTTTTCTACTTTAATACATGAGAGTTGTACCACCTTATTATCATTGACTTATGACTCGAGCATAAGAATTTGAATATTAGGGTGTTATACATACCCAATTCAATTTTTTTGGGTTACGTCAGGAGTGGGTAGAAACCGACAAATGAACTCATTACCTGCACTAGGACTAGACATATATCATTCTTGTCTGCGCATTAATCTCTGTTGCACATTCTGTGTGTTGTGCTTTATTCTTGTATATCTTTGTTTAATCTTTGTTTTTTGTTTTCTCTAATTTTCTGTTATCTGCTTTCTTGTTTTTCTCTATCTCTTGTAAATATATTGCTATCTCATAAACACGATGGAGCCGATTAACATGACTATTAGCCCGACTCTACTAAGAATTTTTCAGTTCTTACCACTTCTCTCTCCCTTCCCCTTTCAGATGGAAATGAGCATAATATTATATGAAGTTGAAGATCCTTACATCTACGAGGATCCAATGTACCATTGTTACTACATTTTGGGTGTGGAGCCTCATATTAGACGTTATTCGTTACGAGATCGTCCTTTCCAACATCCTCTGAATAGTCTTCTTTTCGACCCTGATGCTCTATACAAGTTCCATCTATCATGGCTTCACCCAGATGCACTTGGACACCCCTTCCCTGATGGTCATGTACGCCCTATCCCAGCTCAACCTCTGAATCAAACGGCACCTGAGCCTATAGTCTCCGAGGAGCCTAAGTTGGTAGGTGATTATGTTCCTGTGATTCCACCAGAGTAGAATTTTCCTCCTGAACCTATTCCTGATTTTCTACCGGACGATGAGCCGGCACTACCGGATGATGGAGTGGTCCCTATTCACGCGAACGGTCCTATGCTCGTGAACAGATTTGTACATGATGACAGCAGTGTCTCTGGTGGTTCTAAGGGTATAGCTATAGCTACTGACGATGAGGAGGAGGATCCTGAGATGGAGATAGAGCAGGATGAGATAGGTGAGAACCATGTTGATCTACCCAACGGCCACATATAGATATTGAGTGACAACAAAAGGAGCATTCTTTTGATGATACTCCAGTCTAACATTGACTTACGATTAGTCTCTCACTTGTGTTAGTACACTTGGGAGCTAGGAGCTATAAAGTTGTTAGGCTAGCCTAGGCGTCAGCTTAGCAGTTTTTTGTATGGGCCAGGCCCCGGGAGTGTTGTGTGTATATTAGCTATGTAGGCTTGCCGAGGATGTAAACTGACATGATCTTTTACAAAGCTACACATTCTGTTTATAGTGTACATGATGTATATTATCAGTTCTGCTATATGTTACTTTATTTTCCTTTATATTTCTACCTGTGTATGTTTATTTATATTTGATCCTTTATATCATTGCAAACGCTTTAAAAAGAAAAATTTACTCGTAAAATTGATAATACTTTAACAAGGCAGATGCCCATATATTAAATAATAGTTAATAATTAGGAAAACAAGTTAGTGACACTTAACTTCTTGTATGACCATGGCATATTGGGAGTTGGGTCGTTACACACGGACGGCGGCGGCATGGCTCGACGGCTCTTCCACTCTCTCTCAACGTCACGCTCTCTCTCCCTCCTTTGTATCGACAACGACGACGGTGGCAGTGACCACCACCGGCACCGTCTCCTTCCTTCCCCCTATTTCTTTCTTCTTCTTCCTCCCTCCATTCTCCCTTTTTTCGCAGTTGTCTCTTTTTTCTCTTTCTTTTTCTTTTTCGTAGGTGAGGGTAGAAATGAGGGTGGCGGCTAGGATTTTAGGGGAGTGAGTGAGGTGAGTGTGTTGTGTGTAATGAAATTACGGTTAGGATTTGTGTATGAAATTAAAGATTTTAGGGTTTGGTATTTTAATAAAAATTAGGGATACGGTAATAATTGAAACCAAATTTAATCCAACAATAATTATCTATAAAAATACTATTTATTCATCATCTTATAAATTATTTTTAAATAAGTGCTCTAATTCAAAAATTAGAGATAATCAAATTAATTTTTCTTCATTTATAAAATAAGATTCAAAATCAATATATTCAAATTAAAGTATATAAAATTTTCATTATCTCTCAATTACTAAAACTTCAAATCATAAATTAAAAAATATATGATTACTATGAAAATTATACTGAGTGCTAATCTATTAATATATAATAAGCAACTAGTGTATGTCTAGGTGATCGACAAATGTCATGGCTAGTTAAATGACACATGTCTCAGCAAGTAAAATTACATTGTCAACTAATAAAGTAAAATGTAAACATTGAAAAGTGAAGGAGTAAAATAGGAATTGTAGCTGTCAAAATAATAACTCTAAAAAGTAAAAAAAAATATGTTTGACAAAAAAAAAAGTTATTCCATAAGACAGAGTAATAGAAACTTCAAAGCATATAAGATTGAGAAAAAGTTTTTGGCTATGAAGAGGTTCTTTCTCTTTTTGGGGTTAAAGTTCAAATTTCAAACACAATTTGAATGAGCATTCCAAATCAGAACTATTCTTTTATTCTTGATTTTCTGTTTCTCTCTTCGCTTCTTTCTTTCTACCTGGGCGCTCTCTCTTTGAAAAGAAAAAGAAAGCTCACCGGTGATGGAAACAGTAACTGGCATAGAAGATAGAGAATGGGGCGAGCTCAGTGCTGTGGGTTAGCAGAGCGTCTGTCGAAGAAAAAAGAAGACGACGAAAAAGAGGCTCCGAATCTGTTTCCGGCAAGTAGCAAAGATGGAGAACAATAAATTAGAGATGGCGGTGGCCGTTGATGCAGCTGCAAGGAGAAAGAATAGTGGCACGGTGAGCGGTGTTACTTCCATCAGAGAAGAAGGAGCAGTTGGCAACAAGTTGACGACTTCGGTCAAAAGAATGGAGAGCTCCGAGATCCTGTTGTCGGTGGTGTGGCAGAGGTAATTTTTCTTCTTTAAAAGCAGAAATTTATTTTCTTTTTTTTTTTTAAATTACAGAAAATGCCATTAGGGTTCGGGATGCAAGCGGAGCAAACGCCGGAGCTCCGGTGTAATGTTTAGGAAAGCGTTTTGGCACTATAATTTTGCGGTGTGGTATTATTAGTATTTTATTAGAATGTTTACATAAGTAATTTGAAAACTTGATTCTTTTTTAAGGAACAACTTCCCTGACAAAGCTCAAGATGTGAAATTTGCTGGCAAGGTGCTCTGGCTGAAGCTGCCATAGGCCAAAACGGTATGAATGATGCTTTTGCCTTAATTGCTATTTTTACCTTTCTTTTATTTATATTATATCATTTTTGTCTCTTCTTTAATTTGTTAAGTTTAATTTTTGGATGACAAACATTAATATTTAACTAAGTTTATATGTATTTAACTAATTTTGTTCTTCCTTTTTCTTCCATAACTTTTGTATATTTGGTTTTGAGTTTCCTTTAAAAATGAGTTTCCTTCCATATATAAATATTGAAAACTCAATGGCACATAGATAATGCAAATGGTTAAAGTCATGTATTACATGCAGTATTTTGTGAATATCCAGCAATAATACTCATAATAGTTCATAAATTCTCTGCTTTAATCTACCTTTTCTTCTGCCATACATGCATAATGAATGCAGCCTTCCAATTTTTAGTTTGCATTGAAATTTTTATGAACTCAGTCTATACAGTTCTATGTTTTGGTTTGTTGGCAGTTTTTTAATGATTGAACTATACTTTTGACTATTTTCTATAACTATAACAACTTGAAAATTATATAGATTTTCTTTTCCCTATTCTGAGAAGCAAACATTTTTTAGTTAACTAATTGAAATATTTTTTTGCTCTTGCCTTTTGTGTTGTTCCTCCCCCTCTAATTTAAATTTTTATGTGTATTCAATTTTCATGATTTTATTTCAGCTTAGATAATATTGCTTAAGCTATTTACTGTTCAATTTTCACCATTATATTGATCCTTGGAGATGTAGTTGTTGTGCTACTAATGATCTCATTTTTAATTATTATATTATTTGTGCTATGCTATTCTTTCACAAATTGCTTAAGAGGTAAGTCAGAAAAAGCAACAAGTCCCGAGTGAGGCCAATCAAGTGGCACCCTCAGTTGAATTGGTTAGGTAAACATCTTTTGGATAAAATATTGAACATGATGTATTTTGTTTTTATTATCGAATGTCAGAGATGTGTTATTCTCTATTTTCTATGACTTGGTGTTTTGGTTTGATAATCACTTAGTACACAATTATTAGCATATGAATTCATGGTTTGATACCCAAAAAACCATGAATATATATGCTAATAATTGTGTACTAAGTGATTATCAAACCGATATGATACCCAAAAACCATATGATCATCCATCTATTCATGGTTTGATAACTGATATGATATATTAGCATAATTACACACTAAAAATCATAGTTTTTGGGTATATATAGATGGATGATCATATCAGTTAAAGAATAGATTCATGGACCGAATTCTTTTCATGTATACAAATGATTTTTAGAGCGATTGTATAGTGGTAAATAAATCATCCGGGTCATTGTATGCTTTTAGGATCTTTGAAAACACACTTTATATTAAAGATATTTAACTACAGATTATATATTAATTATTAAAGTGATATCTTTTGGAAGCCATGGCTCGGCCATGCGATCTTATTTTATAAGATTTGATGCTGCTATAGTTTCGGTAAAGGATGTATGTTATAGAAATTAAATTATATTAATGTCCCGATCATAATGCTTTATTAGAGCTTGATCCTGTGACTTTTGGCTCATAATAGATATTTGTGTAAGATTAGGAAAGGAATATTTGGATACTCACATCTAGATGTGTTTCTGACTTATATGTGATTTGGAGTTGGCTTAATTACTTTTGATATAAGGCATATTGGTGTAAAGCTGAACCCAGAAGAGAAAAAGTAAATGAATGATGTTTTCATATGTAGAATATTCAATTCATCATCATGAATAAGTTTATGCTTCAAACGGTAAATGCTTTAGGGACCATATATGGTTAATGGTTTAGTTACCAATAGCACCATTGCCACTTATATGTTGTCTCACTTTGAATTTCAACATGTATTCATGTAGCACTGACGGTTGTTTTAATCGATAGACATGTTAATCTCTTCCTACAAATTATTGTTTTTCATTCTACGTCTCAAATTGACTTGCCTAAGGATTATTTCTTGCGAAGTTATGAAGATGTAATGTTCATAACTTAGAAAAATAACCATTTATAATTTTGTATTGAAGTCATATGCCTTTTCTTGCTTATCTGCTTTTCAAAGAGTTGTGTGCTGATTTGCCTGTATATTATAACTCAATTTTTTCTATTTGAGGTTTATAATTTTGGCTTTAAAGATTATATTACAAAATTATTTGGATAGGGTTCATTGCTTATCGTAGATAATTCTAGGCCACAATTTCATGATTTTGGACAAGTATATGTTGCATTGTTTAGGTGAAATCTAAAAAGGGGTTTGAGTTTTGGTTGCAATTAGGATTCATTAAGTGGAATATGGTTTAAGAAGTTTCAAGTAGTTGCATATTTAGAAAATGAATGATTCTACTTCATTTTTCGACTTTCTTTTTAAAACTAGCTCAATTTCATAGACTCTTTGTATTTGACGATCTAACCTGAAGCTTTATTTAGTTTAATCTACTTCTATTTTGTTTTCTTTTGCTTTGTTTATTTGAGTTTATTCTTTCTTTTTCTATGATTGTTTGTATGAACAGATGGAGTGTCATTTAGTTAGGGCTTTGGTGCTATTGTGAAATCATTTCAAGCTTTACTCTTTGTCGTTCATTTTTGAAGCTGCAGATACAGTTGGTTTAGGAAGTTCTCTGGCTGTTGTTGCAGAACAAAAATGGCCCGTTGGATTTTTATGCTAAAAGAAGAGAAGAAAAGAGAAAATGCTTAATCCACAGATGGAGGCATTTGGTTTAGGCAGTGACTTGATCACTCGTTGATCGCTCAGTTGATTTTTTGCTTAATTTGCAATAAGGATAGATGTTTTGTGTGTGAATTGCTTTGGTAAGAACAATGCCTTGAGATGAAGACTACTTTGTGTTTTTTTGTGTTTAAATTAAGAAAATACCCGGTTGAAAGCAATCTTTTTTTATTGGGATTGTCCATGATTCCTTTAAAAGAAGAGGTTAGTTTAGTAATTTCATCTAATATCAACCTAGAAGAATTGGTTTTTGATAATTGGAATATGCAAAATAGATCTTTATTTGTGGTTTCTAATTGTGGAACTTAGGTAAACTTAAATAGTGAAACTCAACTCAAAATCGATTCAGTGAGTAGACATGTAAACTACAGAATTTGATTAGGAGAACTTTTTGGTATCCACTGCATCATTGTAGCTGCAAGTTATGGCTGTTTGTATACCTTTCATAATCAGAACTAATAAATGATCCAATTTGTCCAATACTGATTTTGCAAGAAAGTGGATCTGAAGTGTATGACTGCCGAAAACAAAATTGGCTGAAAGTAGATGACATTCAGGTTGTATCTATTGAAGTAGATCTCAATTCTCTTCTATTTTGCTGAAAAACTTAGTTAATGCACAGTCATCTTTGATATAAAAATTCATAGACTTAAATATTAGCCTCCCAGTTATGTTTATATATTTTTTGAAAGTTTAAATAATTTTCTTTTGGCTTGCTCTTGAAAAGTTACATTTTTATTTAAGACAACAATATAAGGAAATAGAAAACAAATAGAAAAAAAAAATTGGGCCTTTTTTTCTCCTACCTTTCTTATGCATGTGTCCTCCTATGTTGTCTTAATTGTGTGTTTTTACCTGAAATGGCAGTTAGTACTATTGATTTTGGGACCAAAGCTTTAGAATTTCTGGCCTTGCGTGAGAATGAGGATGGCACCACAAATGCACCATCTATTCCTCCTAACAATCATCAGGTATGGACATTACTTTCAATTTTGTTACAATTTTTGTCTTTTAATTTATGTAATTTTGAACCATAGATCAGTATTAGTGTTATTATTATTTTGGAATTTTGAAAAATTAAGGATTTTTATTTGAAATGTATAATGATTTTCATATTATCTTTAAATCTAAAGCAAGACCTTTATTACTATTAACATCAAAGAGAACATAATGATAATTATGAGCTAAAAAATTAGGATAGTAAGTTTGGTGTTAGCTGCAATCTTATAATGTTTGGTGTTCTCTTACTTCTTTTCTTATTGTATTTAGGTTTTTAGTAAATTTTAAAATTCACTTATTCCAATAATATTTTACTGTTTGTGTATAGCAAAGCATTGATTTAGTGTGTATATATATATTATATATGAACTCTTAACAATAAGTACTCAAAGTGCTAAGGAGATAGGTTCTTTCATATGCACTTATGTAAATACTTTTATTTGTGTGAAGAAGAATCATTATATGGGTTCATAATAACTGTATTGCTCTCTTTTGATTTGGATTTGTTTCTAGGTTTTGCTCTCTTTTTATTGCTTATTTATTTATTTATTTTCTTTTCGCTCTTAAAAGCTATGTAATATAAGAAGGCAAACTAGGATGTGAAGAAAATATACATGATTTCTTTTCACTCATCAATTTAACATTTTTGCTCTAGAATATATTTGCTACTAAAATCATAGTTTCTTACATAATTGTAGGCATTATTTTTCTTATATTCTTTAACATTGTTGCCTATGCATAAGATTTTGAATTTCTGCTATACTTGATACTTGGTAGTTATTTTATTTCAATTAAGAAAATGGTTGCTTTTTTGTTTCAAAGTTTAGACTAAACCAAAAACTACCTTCCTATGCTTACTTCGAATTCTGAAGTCATTGCTGAGATTTTCTTTTTCTCAAGAGTTGTGGTGCATACTGGAGGTTTCAATCGTTAGAGTGTGCGGTAAAAAATGGTTGCTCCTTCAAATAATTTTGCATGTTATTTGAGTTCAATATGTCATTACTTCATGTTTATTTTGTTCATTTGATTGTTGTATTTTGTTAAATTTGTGATCAATACCAAAAATGAAACTCCAAACAAGAAAGCTGTTGAGGGATTATAACTAACTCTTTATGATCAGGAGTACCAAGAGGTGCAAATAAAGAAAAAGGTGCAATTTAGTGTGAATGTAAAATAAGATGGAATTGTGATTAAGTGTCTAACTATATGCTACTTGAGTTTGTAATATTTGTAAAAATATTAGTATAATACTAATAGAATAGAGTCAAAGAGAGATTATATTTTTTTTTTATAAAATTTACTTGCATTCAATGAATAACTGTAAATAGTAACATATTTGGGTTCCAGTTGAAATATAAATTTATTTTTTTATTTGAAATTAAATGTAAAACATAAACTACTATTGAACGAGTACACAATCTGCAAATAATAGATTGACTTTGAGTTAATAGAAGAACAATATTATTTTGTTATTGATGTAAACTCTAGGAAACTTTATTGGCATTTAAAAATTTATTTAACTAATTTTATTTTTTTAATTTATTTTGATATTGCATCTTAAAACTAGGAAGATATTAGTACAGTACTATTATAATAGATAACCAAAAAACATTATATTTTTTAATAAAATTTACTTACATTCAATGAATAGTTATAGATACTAACATATTTGGATTCCATAATAGAGGTAGTATTTTAAACTATAGAAGAACAATATTATTGAGTTACCAATGTAAACCCTAAAGAGTTTTATTGGCCTTTAAAAGTTTATTTAACTAATATTTTATTTATTTTATTTTTTTAATTTATTTTGATATTGCATCTTAAAACTAGAAAGATCTAAGTGTCTTGGAAATGTGATTTGATGATTTTTTGTATAGCAATTGTAAAATTTTAATAATTAAAATAAAATAATACATAGAAAGGTTAATATGTATTTTTTTTGTTATAAAAAAATTAAATGTGAGTATATGATTAGTCTCTTATATAATTTGAGTATATAATTTTTTGTTGTGAATTCTATTGAATAGGTAGAGAGATTCAAGAGACATGTAAAGATTGGATCATAACAAAATTTTTTACTTTTCATTAACTCATTATTTTTTATAATTATTATTTTTTGTTATTAATAATAATCTTTTTTATAGAATGAAAAAATAATATTTAATCTTATATATAATTGAATTTCATTTTTTAGTTTTTTTTTTATTTTAAGATTTGTGTAGTTGATGATAGTGGTGTATATTACTACTAATTCTCTTAAAAAACATACGTAAGAATTTAAAATGATCATATATATAAATATATAATAAAAAAATTGTTACACTCATTTTTTACTATTTAATTTTTTATTTTGATATTTAGAGTAGAATAGAGTCAAAATTATCATTACCTAATATCAAATATTCATATACATAAAACTACAAATTGTTGTTTATTTACGACTATAATTTACAAAAGTTGTTTCTGTGTTAGTAAAAAATTGATGTATTCTAATTTTATACTTTACGTGTATACGTCAAAATTTAATATAAGACTCTACTAATAAGAAATTTATGTAATTATATAAATAGTCAGACATATTAAACTTAATTTTTTGTCTTTTATTTAATGTGTTTTGAATTTAATTGTAAACAAATTTTTAGAATTTTGAAAATTCTGTGGATGATATTATAGTATAGATAAATTCAATATATTTTTTTTTAAAATGACAGAAATATTACATAAAATTCGTTTTTTAAAAAGATACATTACATAAGAGTTTTTTAAAATAATTTGTTAAATTGAAATTAAAATGCTATTTTTTTATTTATTAGATTTTTAAAAATTATGAGTACTAAAAATATGTCTTTACTCTTTAAAAATATATAAACTTAAATGTTATATAGGGTAAAAAACCCTAATAAGCCAAGCCAAAAATAGTGTAACGTAAATACGCCAAACTGAAAATCGTTTCAGCAATAAGCCAAAAGCTATTTTTATGTAATTCGAACCAGTTTGGTTCGAACTCCATTTCTACATAATTCGAACCAGCTTGGTTCGAATTATATACAAACACATGCACACACATAATTCGAACCAGCTTGGTTCGAATTACACACAAACACACGCACACACATAATTCGAACCAAGCTGGTTCGAATTACACACAAACACACGCACACACTAATTCGAACCAGCTTGGTTCGAATTATACACGGTAATTCATGGTATAATTCGAATTATGTTGTTAAAAAATTAATAATTTATTAAAAAAATTTATTAAAAAATTTATTAAAAAAATTAATAATTTAAAAATTAAAAAAAAATATATTTTATTCTATACAAAATAATTTTAAAAAATGGCTTAAAATATGTTATGAGTACTATAAAAGTTTGTAATATTCTAGTGATTTAGGTAAATACATGATAAAAATATTTTTTCTTTAATTTCTAAATTATTAGTGACTATGTGGAGTATTTCTTTAATGTCTTAAGTCAGTAGGACATTACAAATTTTTATAGTATAGTACTTCTAACATTTTTTAAGGCATTTTTTAAATTATTTTGCATAGAATAAAATATTTTTTATGGTATAATTTAAATAAATTTATTAAAAAATATTTATGAGCTATCAAGAATGGGCAGAAGAGTATTGTATAGAATTCGAATTGCTCAACATATAATTTGAATCAGAGTAATTCGAACTTCCCTATGCGTAATTCGAATCATGTAATATCTCACCATATAATACAAAATAATTTTATTAAAAAATTATCATGAATATTTTTTAATAAAATTATTTAAATTATACCATAAAAAATATTTTATTCTATGCAAAATAATTTAAAAAATGCCTTAAAAGATGTTAGAAGTACTATACTATAAAAATTTGTAATGTCCTAATGACTTAAGACATTAAAGAAATACTCCACATAGTCACTAATAATTTAAAAATTAAAGAAAAAATATTTTTATCATGTATTTACCTAAATCACTTGAATATTACAAACTTTTATAGTACTCATAACATCTTGTAAGCCATTTTATGAAATTATTTTGTATAGAATAAAATATATTTTTTAATTATTTTGTATGGAATAAAATATTTTCTTTCATTTCTAAATTATTATTGACTATGTAGAATATTTTATTTAAAATTTGAGTACATGCATGTATTTACCTAAGTTATTATAAGGGTAAAAAACGTATATGAGCCAAGGGGAGTTTAAAATTACCTAAATCCGCCAAACAAAATTCTGATACATCATTCTACCAAAGAATAAATTAATGTAATTCGAATCAATACAATTCGAATTAGATTTGTATGTAATTCGAATTGATATAATTCGAATTACTTGAAAACATTGACAACACGTAATTCGAATCAATATGTCACGAATTATAAACTTAGAGTTCGAATTGTATCAATTCGAATTAGTAGGGAGACGTGCTTTGAAGGGAGTTCGAATCAAGTTGATTCGAATTACTCTATTTTCGAAACTAGTAGTAATTCGAAACGATATAATTCGAATTACTCCCTTTTCGTAACAAATTCTAATAAATTTTTTTAATGAATTTATTTAAATTATAGTACAAAAAATGTTTTATTCTATGCAAAATAATTTTTAAAAAATAGCTTAAAAAATATTTTTTAAATTATTTTGCATACAATAAAATATTTTTTTGTAGTATAATTTAAATAAATTTATTAAAAAATATTCATGAGCTATCAAGAATGGGCAGAAGAGTATTGTATAAAGTTCGAATTGTTCACCGTATAATTTGAATAAGGCTTGGTTTGGTAAAGCTTTTACTTTTTAAGAGTAGCTTATGAAAGCTGTCTTTTTAAAAGACGACTTTTTAAAAGCTACAGCACTTGCGTTTGGTAAAATCACATTAAAAATAGTTTTTAATAAGCACAGGTACTATAATTGTGTTTGGTAAAATAGCTTTTAAAAACTAAAAAAAAATATAATAAACATATTTATAACGAAGAATAATATTTTTTTTCAAATTTTAGAGACCAATAATTTAAATATTTATTCGATTTACTCTCTATATTAATATAAATAGAGTTATCATTAGTCAATAATAAAACTTGTACTGATACGTGTATTACCCATTTATATATATTGACTCACTTATACAAATCACAAAAAATGACACATATCTCAAATAAAATTATATGAAGATTGTGTTAAAATTTGTGAAGGTTAAGTTGAGAAATTAGAAATATATGAGGATTCCAATGGCAATATAATGACAGGAAATATGTATAGAAAAATAAATAAAATATATTTTTAATTGTTTTGTATGGAATAAAATATTTTCTTTAATTTCTAAATTATTATTGACTATGTAGAGTACTTTATTTAAAATTTGAGTACCTAAGTCATTAGAACATTACAAATTTTTATAGTACTCCTAACATTTTTTAAAATATTTTCTGTAGTATAATTTAAATAAATTTATTAAAAAAATTTATTAAAAAATATTTATTAGTGTTTAAATATTGTATTTAGAAATTAAAGAAAATATTTTATTCTATACAAAATAATTAAAAATTTATTTTATTTATTTTTCCACACATATTTCCTGTCATTATATTGTCATTGGAATCCTCATATATTTCTAATTTCTCAACCTAACCTTCACAAATTTTAACACAATCTTCATATAATTTTACTTGAGACATGTGTCTCATTTTTTGTGATTTGTATAAGTGAGTCAATATATATAAAAGGGTAATAGACGTATCAGTACAAGTTTTATTATTGACTAATGATAACTCTATTTATATTAATATAGAGAGTAAATCGAATAAATATTTAAATTATTGGTCTCTAAAATTTGAAAAAAAAATATTATTCTTCGTTATAAATATGTTTATTATATTTTTTTAATTTTTAAAAACGATTATAGTACTTGTGCTTATTCAAAACTATTTTTAATGTGATTTTACCAAACGCAAGTGCTGCAGCTTTTAAAAAGTCGTCTTTTAAAAGACAGCTTTCATAAGCTACTCTTAAAAAGTAAAAGCTTTACCAAACCAAGCCTTATTCAAATTATACGGTGAACAATTCGAACTTTATACAATACTCTTCTGCCCATTCTTGATAGTTCATGAATTATTTTTTAATAAATTTATTTAAATTATACTACAAAAAAATATTTTATTGTATGCAAAATAATTTAAAAAATATTTTTTAAGCTATTTTTTTAAAATTATTTTGCATAGAATAAAACATTTTTTGTACTATAATTTAAATAAATTCATTAAAAAAATTTATTAGAATTTGTTACGGAAAGGGAGTAATTCGAATTATATCGTTTCGAATTACTACTAGTTCGAAAATAGAGTAATTCGAATCAACTTGATTCGAACTCCCTTCAAAGCATGTCTCCCTACTAATTCGAATTGATACAATTCGAACTCTAAGTTTATAATTCGTGACATATTGATTCGAATTACGTGTTGTCAATGCTTCCAAGTAATTCGAATTATAATTACATACAAATCTAATTCGAATTGTATTGATTCGAATTACATTGATTTGTTCTTTGGTAGAATGATGTATCAAAATTTTGTTTGGCGGATTTAGGTAATTTTAAACTCCCCTTGGTTCATATACGTTTTTTATCCTTATTATAACATTACAAATTTTGATAGTACTCATAACATTTTTTAAGCCATTTTTTTTAAATTGTTTTGCATAGGATAAAATATTTTTTGTAGTATAATTAAAAATAATTTATTAAAAAAATTTATTAAAAAATATTCATGAACTATTAAAAATGGACAGAAAAGTATTGTATGAAATTCGAATTGATAGCTCATTAATATTTTAAAGAAGTCTCGTAATTAAATATTTTGTTAACTTTTTTTTAACGTATGAAATAAAAATATATTTTTTTTAATTTTTAAATTATTAAATTTTTTAATAAATTTTTTAATAATTTTTTTTAATAAATTATTAATTTTTTAACAGCATAATTCGAATTATACCATGAATTACTGTGTGTAATTCGAACCAAGCTGGTTCGAATTATGTGTGTGCATGTGTTTGTATATAATTCGAACCAAGCTGGTTCGAATTATGTAGAAATGGAATTCGAACCAAGCTGGTTCGAATTACATAAAAATAACTTCTGGCTTATTGCTGAAACGATTTTCAGTTTGGCGTATTTACGTTACACTATTTTTGGCTTGGCTTATTAGGGTTTTTTACCCTGTTATATATTTGGTAAAACAATCCGCGCATCGCGGGGGGCATTTACCTAGTTGATTTAAAACTCAAAACCTCATAACAACTTTAATTACTTTTCTATAAAATAATTTTTAAAAATATAAATCATAAATAAAAATTAATAATTTTAATTAATTTATAATTTAATTTATAAAAATTCTACACTAACTAACTGGGTACTAACACTTTGGATTTAGATTCTCTAAAGTTTGAATTTCACTTTAAAATCATTTATTTTATAAGTAGGACGAAAAATAAATATGAGAGAGAAATCATTTAAAGGTAGAAGATCACACTTTACCCTCTAAAATACAAATTTAAAATTTAAAAGATCCAAATTCAAAATTTTAATATTTTTTGAGATTACCTTGCACCTGATGATTCGTACGTGGCACATTACCTGCACACACATTAATTATAGCCATACATATCTTTGTACGGTAACATCTCAACGGTAATTTACATTGAAACTCCAACCTTGGAATAAAGCTTCTTGGTACACGTGAAAGTTTTTTAAAACACGAAAATGAATCTTTTTCAATTTTTTTAACACTTAAATGAATAAAATGTGATCTTTTAATTTTAATTTTATAAGTGGGACAAAAAATAAAAAAAAAGAGAAAGCAATCAAAAATAAAATTAAATACTAAATACCATATAATTTTTTCCCCCGATAAAAATCCACATACATATACAATACTTTTACAGTATTAATTATAGAATATTTTTTTTATGGCAATACAATACTTTTTTATTGTATGAATCCTAACTAGGTCGACTAAATTTTAATAACTTTAAAAGTATGTGTGGTATGTTACAACACTAGGGAAGGGATTGTTATGGTTAAGGGTAATTTTTGTACTTTATCCATATTTTCTGTTTGGTTCGGTTCAAATTTTTTAATTTAAAATTGAAAACTAAACCAAACGGCTAAATTGGATATTTTTATTATTTTTAATTTTAAATGTTTTAATAATCAATTGTTGTCTACTTTGTTAGTTGAAAAGTATTAATTTTTAGTACTTTCTCTTATAAGTTATAACATACCTTATCGTACTGGTGATTTCTCCAGCATCTTTCACTAACAGAAGGATTTGATACGTTTTGTGTGTTTCGATTAAAATTTATAAATGAAAGTTTGTATCAAATTGATTTTACAAATTAGATTTTGATTAAAAGTAAGATTGCGAGAACCAAACTAGTCAATAAACCGGTGAGGTGACTGATTTACTGGTTTAATGATTCGATCGAGATTCAACCGGCGTTCAATCAGTTTAATTAAATATTAAATAAAATTATTAAAAATTTAATATATAACTTTAAATATTTAAATTTCAATAAAATTTAACCTAATAAAATTTAAAATTTAAAATTTCAATCTATAACCAAATAATAAAAAGTAACAAACAATTGAAACAAATCAGTAATAACCACTAACCATTGAATTTGCAAACATAATGATAATTTAAATTTTGAACAAACATAATCATAATTTGAACAAACAAACAGAATTATAAAAATATTATGAAATCAAACAAACAGATTATGAAATCAAATTGCAGTAACAAATTAAAAACAGAACAAAAACATAATTTAAAACTTACAAAAACAGAATCAAAAAAACTTGCTTAATTCATTTAATTAACAAAATTAAAAGCTAAAAAGCAAAAGACAGCAGCAATCAACAGAAATTAAATGCAGAAGACAGCAATGAAAAACAACAATTAACCCATACAAACAAGCAACAATCAACATGACCAAATTCAAAAAAATAGCAATTAACTCCCAAAAATGAAAACTGAATAAGGGCAGGTATCTGCTTACAAACTCAGAAATTCATAAACTCAAGCTTAGAAGAAATTAGTAAATTTAGAATCAGAAATCAGAAACCAAATAAAAGTACAAAAACAAACAAAATTAAATTGAAGACTGGTGGCGAAGGAGGAATCCACGTGACGGCGATGAAAGAAGGGACGTGAGCTCAGGTACAGAGGGGATTGAAGACAGGCTTGACGCACGAGAGAGGGGGATCGACGATGAGGACGGACCAACGGAGACACGATTTCAGGGTGGCCAACGACGACGAAGACAGAGAGCGGGCTCGACAGTGACAGAGAGAGACGACGGCGAGGGGAAGAGAAACAATGACAGCGACGAGTATACCTTCACCTTCCACAGGCAACGATTCTTGATGCCACCACGGTCAGTTCCACTCGGCGACGACAACACTCTCTATCCGTTCGACGATGAGACCTAGCAACGCGAGGAGATGGGATCCAGGAGAAGAGGATTGGTGACGACGAGGCTGGACGCTGGCTGAGGAGACGAGTTCATCGGCGACGACAGCGTTGGGCATTGGCGGTGGCTCCTGCTACTGTTGGCTGGGAGGGAGAAAGTAAAGGGGGCTAGGGTTCCGTGGAGTGGGGAGAGAGAGAGGGGTGGGTCTTGTGCGTGAGTGAGAGAGAGAAAATGGGGAGGGTTTTTATACTTTTTTATTTTTTTTTATTTTTTTAATTGAAAATCGAAAAAAACTGTTCGGTTCAAACGGTTCATCGATTAACTGTCGGTTCGACCAATTTTTTACCAGTTTTTATCAGACGGTTTTGCACCTCAACCGGATCGGCTAGATAATCGATTTCCAATCGGTTAATCCGGTTGAACCGACCGGTCCAGTTCGATTTTCAGAACAATAATTAAAAGTGATTA
>NC_029785.2:64386177-64422394 GCF_000816755.2 Arachis ipaensis | reverse complement strand
AATTCAATATCATCGTGAAAATTACATAAAGCCAAATAAAGAGAATAACAAAGAAAAGTTCCATAAAAGAGGAATATGTATCAATAAAAAATATTAAAAAATTTCATACGAATAACGAGTACTAAAAATTCTATAAAAAAAAATTAATAATACACACGAGAGTATTAAAGAAAAGCTCTCAAAAAAAGCAACAATATTCATCGTATGAACAAAAAAAATAAAAAAATAAAAAAATCAAAAGAGTAAAGTATCGTTTTTGTCCCTAACGTTTGGGGTAAGTTCCAAAGTTGTGCCTAACGTTTTAATCGTCCTATTTAAGTCCTTAACGTTTTAAAATTGACTCAATGTTGTCCTACCGTTAGGGATCCGTTAACAGAATTGACGGCAGGACAAAATTGAGACAATTTTGAAACGTTAGGAACTTAAATAAGATGAAAACGTTTGGGACAAAAACGATACATAAAAATACATTTTAATTTAATTTTATCTTTCAATAATATTAATTTTTTACTGAACATAGTATTCAATTATTTTCTAATTACATCTAAATAAATTATACTTAATCGCATTACTTTTATTTTAAATAAATTTATTTTTTTATAATTTTAAAGAATTTTGATACATTAGAGACAAAAGGTATAATTTATATTTTATTGTATATATATTATTTTTTTCTTTTCTTCAAGTTTATATACTAGTTATTCTACAAACATTTCATGATAACTAAAAGTCTTTAAGAGTAAAATTATAAAAAAATAATTTATTTAAAATGAAAGTAATATGATTAAGTGATTTACTTAGATGTGATTAAAAAATAATTGAATACTATATATAATAAAAAAATTGATATTATTGAAGGGTAAAATTAAAATTTATTTCTATGTATCATTTTTGTCCCCAACGTTTTCGTCCTATTTAAGTCCCTAACGTTTCAAAATCGTCTCAATTTTGTCCCGCCGTCAAACGGATCCCTAACAGGACAACATTGAGTCAGTTTTGAAACATTAGGGACTTAAATAAGACGATTGAAACGTTAGGGACAACTTTGGGACTTACCCCAAACGTTGGGGACAAAAACGATACTTTACTCAAATCAAAATTTAGAAGGAAATACTAAAAATTATATAAAAAATTTAAATATTTTCTTGTAAATATAACCATAAAAAAAATAAAGAGTTAAGTCTCAAAGTGATCCCTAAACTTGCACTCGAGCCTCAAAGTGATCCCTAAAGTTAATAATTACTCAAATTCGTCTTCAAATTTATACTTCGGAACTCATAGTAGTCCCTAAAATAATTTCTGTCAATCCTTAAACTTCGGAACTCATCAGAAGGATTGAAACGACGTCGTTTTGTATATATATAGACATCATTGCAAACAATAATTAAACTATCAATTCATATTAGTTTATATATACATCCGATAATCATGCTCAAGCCAATAATTTGATTTAAATAAGAAAAACTTTTATAAATCATAGTAGTGGCAACAATAAATATGCAAACAATATCACATCGATCAACAACAAAAATTAAAACATAAGCAACTAAAAAAAGAATAAATGGGGGAAGAAGATGCAGAGCAGACCGGCGGAGCAGAAGAAAGAAGCAGGTCGTCGGAGCAGAGAAAAGAAGAAACACATGCATGAGAGGAGGCGCCACGGTGGCCCAAAAAAATTAACGAAAGGGGATGACGGCGGCAAAAGGGGTAACGCCCGTAGGAGGTTTGCCTTCTGTAATTCTTTCCATCTTCCATTATCTCTCTATATGTGAATTAACAAATTATTATTTTGTTTCTTCTGAGAGAAAAAAGAAAAAAAGAACTAGCGATGAATTGGGAAAGGAGAAGGGGAGCGTGGAAGGAAAAGGAAGAAAAAAATTGGAATAGAAAAAGAAGAAAAAAATTGAAGAAGAAAAAAGGGACCGGTGAAAGAAAAGAAAAAGGAGAACTGGGAATGGGGAAGGGAAAGGGGAGCGTGGAAGGGGAAGGAGAAATGAAAAAGGGTTAGGGAAGGGGAAAGGGAGTGTGAAAGGAAAAGAGAGAAGGGAATTGTGAATGGGGAAGGGGAGCGTAGAAGAGGAAGGAAAAGGAGAAGTGAAAAAGGATTGGGAAAGAGGAAAGGAAAAAGAGAACCGAAAAAAGGGGATGTACTTTTTTTTTTTTAATATAAAACGACGTCGTTTTAGTCATTTCTAATAGCAAAGATGGACGGAAATTATTTTAGAGACTACTATGAGTTCTGGAGAACAATTTTGGAGACGAAAAAATTATTTTAGGGACTACTATGAGTTTCGGAGAATAATTTCAGAGATGAATTTGAATGATTATTAACTTCAGGGATCACTTTGAGGCTCGAATGCAAGTTCAATGACCACTTTGAGACTTAACTCAAAAATAAAAACTAAATATGAGAACTTTGGTGATTGTTCCTTGTGGTGTCTTTTTTAATATATGAGAATGAAGAACAAAATTGGTAAAAAGAAAAATAAATTTTTTCAATTACTTTTTCAATCATAACAATTAAGCACATAAGCTACAAAAGCTACAATTTGTTGTTTCTGGAATGAAAATTAGAACATAGAATTACATTTGCGTTTAAACTTGAATTTGAATGCTAAACCAAACACACTTTTTATATATATATATATATGTGTGTGTGTGTGTTTTTTACAATTTAATTATTATATTTCAAAAAATGTCTGAAAACCAAAAAGAATTTCCTTATTAAAAAGGGGGTCTTTTGTTAATAAACCCTTGTTTGTTTTTTTGTTTTATTTTTCCTATATTGTGTCTTTAAAAAGGGATTTTTGTCTGCTGAAGCTACTGCAGGGCTTCTGAACAAAATCTTTTAATTATATTTTATGCATGTATGCATCAAATACTGCTGTTTTATATTTTTCTCGTTTGTATGATTGCCTTCTAGAATTAAAAGATAAAATTATTAATTGTCCTATGAAACACCGATACAAACTTAAGTCATCCAGACACGCTAACTTTTTGTAAGCCAAAAAAAACACGACATATATGCAAACTATAAATATTTTTTTGATATTATCTTGCTACTAAAGTATAAAGTTTTAAAATCTTTTTTATCTTAATAATAATAATATATACTATTTCAAAATTTATTTTAAGAATATAGGCTGAGATTAAAGTTTAGTACCCCAACACGAAATAATATTTAGATGTGTCTAAATATATCCGGATAATTTTTGTTTTTATTTTTTTAAGACATAGGTGAGTAAGGAAGACGCGTGTTTCGTTCAATTTGATTCTCACAGCTTATATTTGTTAAGCAAAGGCTTAATGACTTACCACTCTTCTAAGCGGTAAAAATGAAGAAAACATTACAGAAAATGAAAATTTAGATTTGTCAACCACTACATATGATCCATTACCAGATATTAGCCTGTACGAAGCAAAATACACACATTTTTTATTTTCCAATATGAAGGGCATGTGATCAGACACGGATAGAAGAGACTTACAGGATCAACAACAAATTGCTGAATCAAATAGATATGGTTAGTCTTAAGAGTTTAGAGAGGTTTTATTCCCTCCTAGGAACTTCAAACTGAAATTATGGAGCTTTACTTATTCCACCTGCAAAACAATTTTAAAACGCTTATCAACCATGTATGGCTATTCATTAAAAAATTTTGCTCAAGCTTCAGTGCCATCTTCATTAACTATTATCCATTTAGCTATCTAGGTTGAGAAATAAAGGAAACAAATAAATCTGTGACATAGATAGATGAGGAGGAGAAACAAATCAGTTTATGAACAAACGAATAAGAACATAATTCGTCCAATAACCTAATTAATTCAAAGTTAATGACACAACAACATCATTATCCAGAAACTTATGTCATCAAAACAACAAGCAAGAATTTGTATTACTATCGAACTACATGAACCAATGAGAAATTTACAATCAAATCCAAAATAAGATTCACAATACTATTTAAGGGGTGACAGCATTTTAAATTGTCAAAATAGCCAATGACAAAATAAGCCATAGGACTTTCTAAAGTGAAATAACATACTGAATGATGGCCTGAAAGTCTGAAACAAATGTTTGCAAAAGAGTATTGCATAAAATCCATTGACAAACCTGGTAGCAATCCATTAACAACACAGAATAAAAGAGCAGAACCAGAATATCAGAGGGAGCAGCAATCCATCGACAACAGAACAGAAGAACCACAGCTTCACAAACCTTTTCAGTAAGGTTCTTAAGCAGTGTTTAGTTGAAAAAATCAAGCCAATAACTCAAGCACAAGCCATAATTTTGTTATAAAATAATCAGAATTTTATGCATGTAAAGCCGTCTAATCGTCTATACAATGACACTGCGACACTGGTCACTCATCAAAGTAAAAAAGGATGAGAGTCAATGCTACAACAAAATCATATATGTAAACAAAACCAAAACTCCTTGGAAAAATTTGAACTGTACCTACCTGGCAATGGACTTCATCCAAAAAAAGAATACCAATTTGTAATTTTCACTCAAATTGTCACAAAACCAGAAAGAACTCACAAATACTCAGAAAATGACTGAGAAAAGAGGCAAAATTCAAATTTTTATACGTAATTGTGGAGATACTCAAGTCAAAGAAAGATCTCGCAAAAGACACAACCAAACCAGAAAGGAATAAAAAAGAGAGATAGAGCCACATATAGTCACCCCCTTCAGGAGAACCAATGTGAACCAAGATATATCAGATGCATACCAGACAGGCAAATATTAGAAGTATCAAGTAGCACTAGCAGCCTGTGATTGTTTATCTTTCAAGCCAGTCCACCAGGGTTGGGGACTCAGCCTCAGGATGGTTTTCTAGAGGCAGCACATGTCAACATCCGGGCTACGTGCTACCTGCAACTGCAGCCTTGCAATTCCTTACTGAACCAAAAAGTGCACGGATTTCTTTTCGTTTAGTTATATGGCGGCGACACTTACTCAATAGATCTCTGGCATCAGACTCTCTACCTTCTCTGAAGAACGATTCAAACACATGAACATAGGCGGAATGGGACTGAGGACTTTCCGTACTCCATGCCTTCAGGAACTTTACAGCATCATCCACGGTCCCAGATTTTGAAATATATCGAATAATTGATTCAATGAATGGAGGGTACTTGTGTTTCCTCATCAAACACATAAGGTCAAGTGCCTCCTCTAATTTCTCAATTCCTAATAGGGCTTCAATCAGTTTCTTATATGTACCTTGCCATGGAGATGTAACAAAATTTCTAACTGTCTCTTCGAGAAAGTTGTATGCATCCTCTATTCTCTGTTGGCTAAGAAAACAGTCAACTAAAGCACCTAACACGGCAGCATCTGGATTGCATCCCTTTTCAAACATCTTGTCGGAACAAAGTAATGCCTTGTCCATTTCATTGGCAGAACAATGCCCTCGGATCAAGATGGTCCAAGTCTTGATATCAGGGATGCATCCACAAGATTCCATCTCTTCGAGCACTTTACACGCTTCTTCTAACCTCCCCATCTTGCAAAGTCCAAAAACCATTTGACTAAATGTGACATTATCAGGCTCATATCCAGAATTTCTCATACTCCCAACAATAGTTTCAGCTTCATCAAATTTCCCAGCACCTGCCAAAGACCTATGGACTCCATCATAGATTGCCTTCGGGAGAGTACGCCGGTTCAACTCATATTTATTTATTATTCTGAATATTAAATCTACATTTGGTGTATGACTATCTGAGATGTGCACTAAAAGTGAACTGCAGTCCTGATCCGATGGCTTGCATGATCCATCCATCATAAGCTCATAAAGCTCAACAGCATCCTCTATCATCCTATTCTTTCGAAGCTGCCTCGATATTTTTGTATATGTATCAACATCCAATTCATAACCTACACTCTTCGTTTCCTCTATGACTTCCCAAAACTCATTAATTCTATTAGCCCTAGCAAGAGTTCTTGCAATTGCATTATAAGTCACTGCATTTTGCTCATAACCAGATTGCTCACCAACCCAACGAAAGAATCGGTACGCTTTCAAAGGACAACCTCTAAGTTCTTTAACAACCCTCGCTACAAAATTATCAGACAGATGAATGTTAAGCTTGCCCAATTTCTCCATAACCTCAATACCCCATTCAGACGCTGTAATAATACCAACCACATTGTTGACAACACTCTCCCTTGCATTCTCCCGAATCATTTGTTTATAAAAGTGGGCAAGAGCCTCACAATCACTCTTCAAATTATCCCTCTTAAAAGCAGCTAAAATTGGCAAATAAGTTTCATTATCAAGAAAGAATCCATTTTTCTTCATGGCTACTAGAGTTATCCAAAATTGTTCCCTAGTTTCCTTCTTGGCCAAGATCCTAACAACTAAACTATACACTGAGGAACTTGGTCTGAACCATTGTTTCTCGCTGACCCAGTTGAAAAAGCACGAAGCTTTAATTGGGTTTTTATCCAAATTCTTCAAAACGTAAATAACAGTTTCATGGGTCAAAAAGAGGCAACACTTGTCTAACTCTAGCTCTAACCATTGGGACCAATCGCTCGCCAAAACAAGCTCCAATATGGAGCTCGGTTTTGAAGAAAAGAAGAATCTGTGATGAATGCTTGAAAAGCGGTGATTGCAGGAGCGATGATTCGAAAGGGAAGAAGGTGAAGGTGCAGTAGTAGTGTTGAGAGAAAAGTGAGTCACCTGGTTCAGAGCGAGTTGGAGTGACCGAGTTTCAATGTGTCGGGTGGCGAGAGACGAGTCAAGGAATCGGAGGGAACGGGTAATTGTCTTTAGACGATTCATCATCACTATAGACAGCGACGAAGCAAACGTTGGAACTCCCAAATCCGAATGGGAGGAGGGAGAAGAAGGTATAGACCAAATCGAAATGGGCCTCTTCTTCTGTTGGGTGTATTCGTATGCCCAACTTACTGGCCCAATTAATTCTCTACACTGGGATGGTAGACCCAAAAAGAAAAATAAAATCTACACGAAAATACTACGTAAAAAAAATTAAGAGAAAGCTACATTTTGATAGATTCTTTTGTGTAGAACTTCAGAGGATGTTGGACGGTATATGTCTTTTATAGAATACTAATATGAGTATTAATGTTTATATATGGAGTGATAATATTATTAAGACTAGTATTGAAGATAATAAAGATAATAGGTGGATTGGTAATTTAATACCAAAAAAAAAAAAAAAAAAGATTGGAAATTTTATTTATGGTTATTCTAAGTATAATCAGAGAAAAAAATTATGGGAGGATTTTGTAGCTAACAAAGAAGATAATTAAATCTCTTAAAATTTTTCTTGGTGACTTTAACGATATTTTATATCAAGATGAAAAGTGAGAGATGCATCTTAAACCCCATAGACAAATGGAGAAATTTAGATTTTTTGTGTGAATAGTAATGGTTTAATAAATTTGGACTTAAAAGAATGTAAATTTACGTGGTTTAGCAATGCTAGAAACGACTTCATTACCAGAGAAAGATTGGACAAAGTCCTAGCTAATTGGTAATAGTACAAAATATACCAAAATGTTATTTTAATGGAATGACCAGCAATTAGTTCGGATCATTGCCTGATTGTCCTGGTTTTGGAGCCGAAAATAAGTACACAAGAGAATTTAAATATGAGACTTTTGGAAGGATCAGGAAAAGTGTGCAGATACAATTAGAAGAGGATGGAATAACAAAATAAATAGCACACAGGGGTTGGATAAGCACTTAGATAAGTTAAAGAACTGAAAAGAGAAGCTTAAAGGTTGGAGTAAAAAGACTTCCACTTGAGCATACAAAGAAATAAGAAAACTTGGTGAGAAAATTTAGAAACTCCAAGCTTTAACATTATCGAACGAACAATACGAGCAAATTAATGTAGCCAAGGGAAGGATCGAACAGTTAAGGAAGCAGGAGAAAAAAATTTAGGGACAAAAAGCAAAAATAAAATTACTCAAATGGGAGGATAAAAATACTAAATTTTTTATGTAACCACCATACAAAGAATGGATGCAAATAGGATTCAGAAAATGAAAAATGATCAAGGAGAATGGATAAGTGAAAACCAAGAAATTTTACATCACATTGAGAAATACTACAAAAATTTGTTTTCAGCCTCAGCAAACACTAACTTAGAGCATTGTTTAAGAAAAATTTCTAAAAGGATAATAAAGAAAATGAATGAAGAACTTTTGAAGAAAATCACTGTAGAATAAGTTAAGAAGGCAATTTTTAGCATGGGAAGCTTCAAGGACCCTGGACCAGATGGACTTAATGGATTATTTTACCAAAAGTACCGGGAAGATATCAAAGAAGAAATATTAGAGGTGGTAAGTGAATTTTTTAATAAATGGGTGTTATCTTAGGAAATTAGTGAGACTATAATTGTGTTGATACTAAAAGTGAAACCGCTAGAAAGTTTGAATCACCTGAGGCCGATAAGTTGCTGTAACTTTATCTATAAAATAATTTCAAAATTCTTAGCGATGAGATTAAGGAAAGTGTTAGGCGTGTTGGTGTTTCCTACTCAAAGTCATTCGTTAGTGGAAGGATAATTTAGGATAATATTGTTATAGTTTAAGAGGCCTTTCATGGACTAAGGAGGAAAGATGGAATGGAAGGAAAAAAACTTGGCAATTAAGTTGGACATGAGTAAGGCATATGATCGAATGGAGTGAAAATTTGTAAAGAAGGTCCTAGAGGCCTTTGGTTTTCAAAAAGAATGGAAAGAGTTGATTATGAAATGTGTCAGAGGAGCATCCTACAGATTTAAGGTAAATGAGACATTATCAAATAGAATTGTTCCCCAAAAATGTTTGAGACAAGGAGATTCTTTGTCACCATATTTGTTTATAATTGCAGCTGAATTCTTTTCAATTTTGATGTAGGAGGCACAGTAAAAAAGAATAATCACAAGATTCAGAATGAGCCCAACAGCTCCAATCATATCCCATCTTCTATTTGTTGACGACTTGATGAGGGGATATTTTATACCCTTTTTGGCACTATTTTCTTAGTCTTTTTAGTATATTTTGTTAAGTTTTAGTATGTTTTAGTAAGTTTTAGTGTGAAAATTACTTTTTTGATGCTACTTTGAGTTTTTGTGATTTTTCTATGATTTTAGGTGATTTTTGGGTGAATTTGGCAAGTTTTGGCAAAGTCTAATTCAGAGGCAAAGAAAGGATAACAGATGTTGTCAGATCTTGACCTCTGTGTATTCAAACGAGCATTTTTTGAGCTCCAGAGGTCCAATTGGTGCGCTCTTAATGGCGTTGTAAAGCTAACTTCCAGAGATTTCCAACACTATATAATAGTCTATACCTTTTTTTGAAAATGGCCGCCTAAAATCAACGCCCAACTTACCCCCTTTCTGGCGTTCAATGCCCCAAAAGGACCAAGGCCATGGCGTTCAACGCCACCAAGGGAGCATCAAGGCAGCATGGATACCCCCTAGTGGGTGTTCAATGCCCACTTCTCCAAGTTGGACGCCAAGCTCAACCCAAACACTCAATTCTCCAAGTTGGACGGCAAGCTCAACCCAAACACTCACCAAGTGGGCCCAGAAGTAGATTTTTGCACCTTTAGCTTAGTCTATTTCATTTTTGTAATTTCTAATTATTATTAATATCTTTTTAGGTCTAGTTATTAGTATAAATAGAAGGAAGATCACCTTTGTTAAGAACTTTTAATCTTCAGCTTCTCAGAACTTATCCTACATCTTTTCTGTAAAATATGAGCAACTAAACCTCCTACGTTAAGGTTAGGAGCTCTGCTCATTCCTATGGATTAATATCATTATTTTTCTACTTTAATATATGTTTAATTTCATCCTATGATGTATTATCTTTTTTCATATTTATGAATTTGGGGTGGAGCGAAAGTATGACCCCTTATTCTACATGATTTCTTTACGAGTCCTAACTCGGATAGTATTGAGCTACAGCTTGAGAGTACATTACAGGTTCCTAAAAGTTATTTAGGCTAATTGGGATATGTGACATGAAATCTCGTTAGTCATAGGTAATTGAGGTCCCTATGGCGTTAAGGCTAGAATACTGAGCATCATTCTCCGATCCGGAAGATCCAACCTTGTCTGTGGCATTTTGAGTAGGATCACCAGAGATTGAATTGCGTGAGCTTCACCCTCTACCAGATTGAACTATCACGACTGGTGTTTAGTTTGGATCATAGAAGATTAATGACTACTACCCCTAGCTTAATCACTTACAGCTTTGCCATTGAATGAATCACTCGTTATTAAAGTAGTCAGTAAGAAGTATTTTTCCAGAAGAACAAGCATCTCTGATGCCTTAACTACTTTCTTACTATTGTTTCTACGTCAATTCTTCATTGCTTTCGTTATTGTTTTGTTTATGCGCCTACAACAACAACAATCAACTTTCTATTCGCCTGACTATGATTTGCAGGATAACCACAGCTTGCTCAATCTGGCGATCCTCTTAGGATCGACCCTTACTCACCTGAGGTATTACTTGGACAACCCGGTGCACTTGCCGGTTCAGTTGTGTGAGTTTCATTTTTTCGTACCAAGTTTTTGGTGCCGTTGCCGGGGATTGTTCATGATTGACAAACTACCGGTTGTCTTGCTGCTTAGATCAGGTACTTTTACTGTTTTTCTTTTTGTGTTTCTTGTTTTCTTTAAAAAAAATTTCAAAAAATATTTTCATCTTTGGTTATCTTTTTCTTTTATTTGAGTCTTGTGTCAACTTTTAAGTTTGGTGTTTGATAAACCCATATTTTATGATATATTTTGTGCTTAATTTAAGTGATTTATTCAATCCTTCGCCCACTTATTCATGTAAATGGCATGGTTTCACTTTCCCTTCCTTATTATGTGATATATGTGAAGTACATATTTCCTACGCTTTGAAATTATTTATTTTAATTACCCTTTATTACCATTCGATGCCATGATTTGTGTGTTGAGAAGTCTCAGATCTTCTAAGGCAAGAATGACTTAAAGAATGGAAAGGAAACATACAAAAATGGAAGGAAAGCACAAAATGGAGTTTTTGAAGAAACTGGCAGCGACGCAAACGCATGGACGACGCGGTCGCATACCCAGCGCGAAAAGGAAGCGACGCCAACGCGTGACTGATGCGAGCGCGCGCCATGAGCAGAACACAGATGACGCGTACGCGTGATCGAAGCGAACGCGTGATAAGGAAAACTCCAGATGACGCGACCGCGTGACCCGCGCGGACGCGTGACAGATGCCACGCACCAGAAATTACAGAAAACGCTCCTAGCGATTTCTGAAACCTTTTCTGGCCCAGATCCAAGTCCAGAAGGCACAAATTAGAGGTTATAAAGTGGAGGAATGTATCCATTCATTATCATGTCTTCAATTATTTACTTTTCATAGTTTAGATGTAGTTTTTAGAGAGAGAGAGGTTCTCTCCTCTCTCTTAGGTTTTAAGATTAGGATTTCTTATTATTTCAATTTAGTATTCCGACTCTTTATCAGGTTCAATATTCCTTTTACTTTATATTTCTCTTTTGCTTTCAGATCTTTGAAAGCTTTCCTTTAATTACTTTTATTGCCAATTTGGCTTATGAACCATTCATGTTCAGATTTGATTTTCTATTTAATATAATTTGAGGTATTTCAGAATTATGATTGCTTTTCTTTATTTATATAAATAATTTAGATTTTCTCCTTTTGGGTTTGGTTGATTAATTGGTAACTCTTGAGTTGTCAAACTCATCGTGATTGATAATTGTTATCTTTGCTGATTGATTTAAATCCCTATAACTCTAGTCTCTCCTTAGGAATTGACTAGGACTTTAGGTGTTAAATTGATTTATCCACTCGACTTACCTTCATAGTTAGAGATTGACTTAGTGGAGAGAAAAATATAATTCTCATCACCATTGATAAAGATAACTAGGACATGACTTTTGATTTTCATACCTTGCCAAGAATTTATTTTATAGTCATTTATTTATTTTACTTGCCATTTAAATTACTTGTTTCTTACTTTCAAAACCCCCAATTTACAAAACTCATAACCATTAATAAGAACATACCTCCCTGCAGTTCCTTGAGAAGACGACCCGAGGTTTAAATACTTCGGTTATCAATTTTAAAGGGGTTTGTTACTTGTGACAACCAAAACATTTGTAAGAAAGGACTTTTGTTGGTTTAGTAGCTATACCTGCAATGAAGATTTATCTGCGAATTTCTAGACCACGCAAAAGTTCTCTCTTCAAAATGGCGCCGTTGCCGGGAAACTGCAAACGTGTGCCTTATTATTAGTTATTGTAAATTTTTTCTTTTATTTGTTTATTTGTTTTTGTTTTTCCCTTTTTTATTTTTATTAGCTACTATGAATTCTCACCCCTCTTGCTTTGAGTTTGGTTCTAATATTGTTGAAGGGAACGGAAGTTATAGCAGGAACATGCATCAAGGTCAAAGCAATCAAAGATAGGTGAAGCCAAGAGGATCTGATCAACCCTTTCGGCAACAACACCTTCCAAGATATCATGAACAAAGACCCTTCTACAATGCATACCAAGCTGATAGATATGGTGGACCTCCTGGTAGTTACCAGCAAGCCCCACCCTGTGCTTATAGACCATCCTCTCAACATAACTTCGAACCACCGCACTCACAAGCTCCTTTTCACCATTCACCACCGTATGACCCTTATTTACCCCCAATTCCAATCCAATTACTCCCAAACACCACCACCTCCCTATGTACCATGTCCATATCCATCACCTCGAGAATCACAGGCTCGCCTTAAGGAAACAGTAGATCAACTTCATACAACCCTTCATCAGCTGGAGCAAGCAATATATCAATTATCTTCCAGACGTTTAGACACTCAAGGAACTCCAATAGCTTTATGTGAAGAATCTAATGACAAACGTAGCATGAAGGAGACACTGGAAACCCCAGTAGGCAGTAATGAGCATAACTTTGTTTTGGAACAATTGGAGGAAGCTCAAATTATCCAAGAAGAAGAAGTACTGATTGAAGATTTAGGAGATGCTGAACCTCCATGGGAATCCAGAGTTGTGAAAAATTCCGTCAAGGACGTTACGATTGATGCTAAGGAGGATAGTGCACAATCCCCAAAGCAGGTATTTCATGAAGAACTAGATGGAATAACCCAAGACGTAAGTTTCCTTGATGATGATAATCTCAAGTCAAGTTCTCCTAGTAATGAACTTGCATCCGCAAGTGAATTATCTGAGATTGAAGAATCTTCCTCAAGTGAATACGAAGATGATATGGAGGTAGATTTCTCTCAACCTCCAGCTTATGACTTGAGTGACAAGGAAGACATAGAAGATTTTGATCAGGACGCAGTTGCAGTTGAAGACTCTTGCAAGAAAGTGGAGAAATTCATAGAAGAATACAAGGGAGTAGAGCTTACAGAACCACTGGAAACACCTATCCCAAGGCCATTACCACCCAATACAAGCTTCAAGTGGGTACAATCCTTAACCTTTATCTTTACTTTTCCACTTGAATATGGTTTGCTTAAAATAGATGGCCAGCTTAGAGCTCTCTGCGGCTTTAAGAGTAAGAGGGAAATGGCTCATACTCAGAGCTAGCGTACAAGATTCAATAAGGTTCCACGCTTCAATTCGAAGTGCAATGATTGGTATCAAGTTCAATTGAATGGGTCACGGAAGACGTTTGGTCATCTTGGTGAGAATACAATTTCTAAACCGCCCGGATAGAAGCATATAGATCAAGACAAAGGCGGATTTAAAAGTAAAGTTTGGGATCCTGGAATCTATTCTAACATTCGTCACCTCGGGAGCCTGAGAACCTGTTTGAAGCTGCTCAAAGGCTTCACATGCCTAGTTTGGGACCCCGGAGGCCGTTGGCATTCCAAAGATTGGTGGAGATTTCTGGATGAATTTAAGCATAAGCCACCATAACAGAAAGCTCATCCAATGTCCAACTTAAGGACTTTAACTAAAAGTGCTAGGTGGGAGACAACCCACCATGGTATGGTCGTTTCTTTTCCAATTTTTATTTTGTACTGTTTGATTTTATGTTATATTATTTTTATTGAACTTGGATGTTATTCATAGCATTTGCATTAGCATTGCATACTGCATAATTGCATACCTGCATATGTAAAAAAAAGGAGGGGGGGGGGGGGGGGGAAGGCGTGCGACGCGACCGCATTGCTAACGCGTTCGCACCAAATGCGAAAACCACCTCCCACGCGTCCGCATCACTCACGCGAACGCGTGATATGGAAATCGGCGTAAAAATCCAACGCCCAGAAATCTGGGCTGGAATCGTGCGACTGGTGTGCGTTTAGCACAACATGGCTCACGCGTTCGCGTTCATCACGCGAACGCGTCATTTACAAAATACCCATCCCACGCGAAGGCATGAGCGACGCGTCTGCGTCGCGTGGATTGCACAACACCTTAAATGGAGACAAAGAGTTGCGCTGAAATGATGCTGGAATTGTGCGTTTAGCACAATTTCCAGCGACGCGGTCGCATGCCTCACGCGACCGCGTCATTCATCCTTTTACCCATTCCATGCGATCGTGTCACTCACGTGATCGCGTCAACCCCATTCCACCATAGCCACGCGATCGCATGCCCCACGTGTTCCCGTGGATATTTATGTTTAAAATTAGGCTAGTTAAGAGATGCATGTTTGTAGTGGATTCTAGGTGGTTAGGTAGCTAGGATGTGGTTAGTGGATTTAGGCCTGATAATTGCGTTGTTCGTGCTTCTTGTTTTATCAATTTCGTAATTCTGATGTTGTTGTAATGATTAATACTGTTCATATTCTGTTCATATGCTTTACTATTTCATGCTGCTTTTACACTGCTTTTTCATGTTCATATTCTGTATATGTAATTGCAGCTTTATTTTAATTTATATGAACTATTCTGCTTGCTGTTTATTACCTGGGAACATCTAATTTTAGCCGGAATGCTGTCCAATTTTCTGTAAATTATTTTGATTTTCATTAATGTTTTGGTTTTGGCAATTTGAATTTGGCATTACTTAGCTTTTCCGAAACCACTTCATGAATGCACGGGCCCGTATTCTTATTCCTTTCGATTTCCTGGTTAATAAATTGCACTTTTGATGATTCGATTTTAATTTTTTGCTATTTTTATATCTATATGAATCATCAACAACCTGATTTCCTTGCTTGAATATGAGTTGACTGTTGCTTAAAATTGTGAAATTCTTGTTACTTAGAAACCGATCATCATGGCACTTACTCTGACTTTCTTTTTACTAACTCACTGATTTTCGCTTTCTAACCTCTTTTTCAATTTTAACCACTTTTCACTTTCTAACTTCCCCCTCTGCTTTTTTGACCAACTCTTTCAACTTTTTTAACTCATGGCATGATTATTGTTTTTCCTAATTAACGGGTATTCTACTTATAACATATTTTGGATTGTAATTTCTCATCTCAGCTTTTTAACTCCGAAACAATCCAAAATGCACAATTATTCAAGTCATTTCATAATTCTACTGCTCCTTTGCCACTATGTGCTTATCTTGTTATTTGCCTACTTATTTTCCTGTTTTTTATATCCTAGATTTCTATTTTTCAGGATGTCTGACCCTCAAAGAAAAGGAAAAGGCAAGGCTACCACTGGTAAAAGAAAAAGAGGAGAATCCTCTATATCTATCTTGGATATTATGCATGATGACTCCTGGCGGGAAAAGCACTTTACCTTGCAGGAGAAGGCTGACCAGCTCCTCCCTACCAATGATCCGGTAAAATTTGCAAATAGATACTGTAAGCTGAAGTATCTAGTGTTTGCCACCTCCAGAAACCTGTACTTGGAGCAAACTCTGAAAATTCCAGAAGAACTAAAGCAGTACACCTCCGATCAGATCAAACAGAGAGGTTGGTTCTTCTTGGAGAGAAACCTGACAGAGGTCAATGCTTCCTGGGTAAGAGAGTTTTACTGCAACTATTTCAAGACTTCCCTGGATGTAGTGCACCTCAGAGGGAAACAGATACTGGTCACTGAAGAGGCCATTGAGGATATTCTACAGCTTCAGCCTAAGTCAGATCAGCCTGACGATTACCAAAAGGCTGAAGAGGACATGCGCTTTCTGAGATTTGACTGGGATGCTGTCAAATAAAGGATAGCCCTTGACCCTACTGTCCCATGGGTCATGGGTAAGAACACCACAATGCCTAAAAGAATCAAGCTTATGTATCTGAATGATGAGGCTCGGCTCTGGCACCAGATCCTGAGCAACTTTGTTATGCCGAGCACTCATGAGACGGACCTACTTGCTACTATGATCACCCTTCTCTGGTGTGTGCTGGAGGGTAAGGACCTGTATTTGCCACGATTCATCCGGCACTATATGGCCAGGGTCCATGTCAGAGGCACCCTTCCTTTCCCTTACCTGGTCACCCAGCTAGGCTGTCGAGCTGACGTGCCTTGGGAGGATGCTGATGAGAAGCCACTTGCTGCAGACTGCAAGAAGATTATCCCTCACAGCAGGAAGTTTCGGGATTTAGGCTATACACTTCCATTCCTGATCGCTTCTGATGAGACAACCACGCCTTCCACTGCCCCTTCTTCTTCCACTGCTGCACCAGCCCCACCCACTGCACCTCCACCTGCCTCAGAGCCTGTTTACCACCTCGTGCACCGCTTATTCCAGCAGCTGGACCAGATGGAGGGCCGCAACAAGTGGCGATATGAGAGATCTGAGTGTCGCAACAAGCGACACTATGAGCACCTCAAGATGATGATCTGATCTGGCAGCGACTTCCCCTTCGAGCCTGACACACCATCAGAGCCATCTGAGGAGGAGGCAGAGGTGCATGAGGAGGAGACCCATCCACAGAGAGAGGCCGAGCAGGCAGGCTCAGAGCAGGCTGTGCCACAACAGGAGGAGCCACACCAGATACAGGTTGCAGATCCAGAGATTCTTATCTAGTCAGAGCCCCCACTCCAGCAGACAGATCCTCCTACCCTCATCCTGTAACAACCCTGATTTTCGAGTACATGAGATCTTTTATGAAAGTACAGATTTCTCCGAAAGATCAGTAAATGGAACACCTCTGATATATCATCAAGCATCTCAATCCTCATTATCATTATGTCATCCTTAAGCTAGAACCTCCTCTGAAGCAAGCTCGATAATGCAATCGGGAAGGACCTAGTTTTTGAACCATATCGGTTGGCAGTTTTGATTCTGATTTTTGTAAATAGTCTCTGTTTGACGAACCATACTCGATTCATGAGAGGAGAGAGATAATAGTATAATATTATCATTATATTAGTATTAGAAAATTCTTGAATGATATTATAAGATTACCTGGTTTGTTTTAGTTAAAAACAGAAAATCAGTTTAACCGAGTTTACGGTTTACTGGTGCAGCTTAGCACCAGCACTCTCTGATGACTTTAGCAATGCTAAGGCCTCATTATTCATATTTTATTCTCATAATAAATATGTTTATAGTGTCATTTATGCTAGTAGCTCAGAAAATAATTTTTAGAGATGTTTTTACAAGTGTTCCGATACATCTAGTTTTAGTAGTTATACACCTGAGATATTTTAATATTATTTTAATCCACCTCCAAGCCAACCAATCACAACTCACCCTACACCCCCAAAACCCACAAGGCTGGTTCATTTTCACCTTGTGGCCGAAATTCTCAAGAGAGAAAAAGAGAAAAAAGTTCTTAGTTCCAAATCTTCAAAACTTGATTTCTGCTGAACTAAAACTCAAATCAAAATTCCAATCCGACCAAAATGATCATCTCTACTTTCTCTACATAATCATATGACTTATCAAGGCTGGAATCAAGGTGAGTTGGCTGCACCATCTCTCTTTTGATTCGGTTTCAAGGAAACATGCTTAAATATGTGTTTTCCTGATGTGATTTAGGAGGAAAAAGTGCTTAAGGACCACCTGAAAGTTTAATCGAATTAGGAGCAGCAAAACCAGGTAGGGATTGACGAATTAATCTTGATTATTTGTGTTTGAGTTGTGTGAATGTTGTATAAATTTACTGTGCTAAAAATTGGTTTCTTATATGATTGATTCTTGGTGAAAATTTGGTGAAATTTTGATGAAATTTGATGAAATTCAAGCTTTAAAGTTCATGTTCTTGGGCAGCTGAAAAAACGAAACTCTAAGCTTAAATTGAGGTTCAATTTGTGTTAAAATCATGTAGAAAAGATATGGTTTTAGTGGCTGGAAATTTATTTTGAATTTCGGTAAAAATCGGTTGCTGAAAAGACTGAAAAACGGGTAAAAACAGAGAAAAAATTTGAAAAATATATGAAGAACACGAAGAACACTTTGAGTGTGGCGAAGAACATTGAAGAACACCTTTTAGATCTTAGAAAGGGCAAGAAAGTAAAATTTTTGGTGTTTAAGGGGTTATATGGTAATTTCTGGAAGTTAGGGTGGTAAAAGTAGAAATATTAAAAGTTACAGGTGGTAAAAAGTGAATTTTAAAGGTTAAAAGTAAAAGTAAGTTAATTTTCGAAAATTTATGATAAAATAATAAAAATAATAAAATATTAAATAATAATATTTAAGTAAAAATAATATTTTAATAAAAATAATAAAATAATGCGGAAAAGGCAGTTTTCTGTAAAAGCTTTAGAAAGACAACTTTAAGCGCAGAATCTCATAATTACCTTCATAAAACACTTAGGGAGTGGTAAAAACATATTAGTGAGGCAAAGATAAATAAAAGATAAAAAGTTAAAGAAGAGATAAAAATCAAAGAAAAATTCTGTAAGGTTTTAATGACAGAAAAACAGACAGAAATTAGTGAACGAACTAGGGCAACATAGTTAGTCCTTGAGTTGCGACTAGGGTTAGGTATTATATGAAAAGTTAAACTGTTTCAGTATAGACTTAATGAACCTATACTTGGGACAGACTAACTATTCATACCGAAATTTACATAAGCTTTAAATACATACGTTAAACAGAAAAATCAGAGCAGGGTAGAGAAACACAGAGAACAGGGCAACCAGAGTAAAGTAAAGAGATAATGAGAAAAAGAGTAATATAGATACAGAGGAAAGAGTAATCAGAAAAAAGTAAAGAGATACAGAGAATAGAGTAATCAGAACAGAGTAAAGAAAATACAGAGAACAAAGTAACCAGAGAAAAGTAAAGAGATACAGAGAAAAGAGTAATCAAAGCAGAGTAAAAAGACAAATTGAAAAGAGTAATATGATAAAGAGAAATGGTTTGAGCCAAGATATTGTGAAATTGAAAGATGTAAAGTTTGTATAGTATGATTGAATAGAGAAAGAAAGAAGTACTGCATAAGAATGTGAAAGTGATGATGAATAATGAGAATGATATTGAATGATGATAATGAAAAAAGAGTAATATAACAAAGAGAATAGAGGAGAAGAGTATAAAAATAAAGAGTTAAGCCTTATGGCATGATATTCTATTATATGTTCATCTGATGCTTTTCTATTGGCCCTAGAGGTCCTGTAGGCCCAAGTTCACCTACAGTAAGTTGTTATTCCTGTAGGCCAAAGTTCACCTGCAGTGAATATCAATTGTGTATCTCAGGGTGTTGCTCCTGTAGGCCGAAGTTCACCTACAGAGAGTTGTGATACCTGTAAGCCGAAGTTCACTTACAGTGGCACTATTTCTGTAAGCCGAAGTTCACTTACAGAGATGCTATTTCTGTAGGCCGAAGTTCACCTACAGAAAGTTATTGTGATTAAACCATTTCTGTAAGCCGAAGTTCACTTACAGAGGTGTTATTTCTGTAGGTCGAAGTTCACCTACAGAAAGTTGTTGTGTTGTGTTTAGACTATTCCTGTAAGCCGAAGTTCACTTACGGGAGTGCTATTTCTGTAGGCCGAAGTTCACCTACAGAGAATAAGCCATATCTAGGACTAGTTCCAGGGTAATGTTGGGCTGCAGGGTGTAAACCGACACATGAGCTTATGGCCTGCATAGGACAGACATTCATCATACTTGGTTGCGCATTTCCTCTGTTATGATCGTTGTTTGAATGTATGCTTTCTTTGTTTTCATTCTATTCTATGTGTCTGTGTTTTGTTTTCTTGTATTCTTTCGTTTGTGTTTTGCTTTCTATTTTCTCTATTTATCTGTTTCTTCTGTCTACTGCTTCTCGGTATTTTGCTATTAATCTGCTAAACAACACGAAATTAATGAACTTAACTAAAAACCCCGGTCCTACTAAGAACTCCCCAGTTCTTACCCCTTCTCTCTCCCTTCCCTCTTCAGATGGATGCAAGAGTTCCCTTCCGTAATTCGCTGACGATTGTACGCAAAAAAAAGGATTCCGCTCTAGGTAGTCTTCTGAGTCTAGAGTAAACTCCGTTTCTATTTATATGTATATACTGTGAGACTAGCCAACGTCTGCACCCCGTTCGTATGCGCACTTTAGCCTAAATCCTATGTACGAGACTCCTGTCGTGTGGCTCCTTGATGAGGTACCAGAGAGATGTTATATGGCAATGTCTGACCGTGCAAAGGAGTAGTAGATGATGTTCTACCTTTTGCTGATGTTCCACCTGACTTGATTTTTGAAGACATAGAACGTACTTTCCCTCGCTTTAGTAGTTTAGAGGGACTAGGTGAGTATAGAGTCTAGGCTAGCCTGGGTGCCAGCTTAGAGACCTCTTGAACAGGTCAGGACCTGGGATGTTGTATGTATGTATATGTATATAGTTATTATCTAGCTATATCTAGGGGTGTTCTAACTAAAGGTCTATACTCTAACAAAGGCTGGATCACTAAATGTTGCTAGCTACTTGTGATGTATTTATGTGTGGTTGCTTATAACTATATTATCTGTTATCATATGTGAATTGATTATGAAATATTCCGTCTATTAATCGAAATGTTTTAAAAAAAATACCCTGCAAATTAACTACGTTTTTAACAACGAATCAGGCTCATATGATAAATAATAGATAATAATTAGGAAGACAAATTGGTAGCGCTCAGTTTCTGGTATGATCTAGACATATTGAAAATTGGGTCGTTACAATTTGGTATCAGAGCAGTTCGTTCCCAGTAGAGTGATGAGCGCATAATTTATACGCTTTTTGGCATTATTTTTAGTATGTTTTTAGTAGAATCTAGTTACTTTTAGGGATGTTTTCATTAGTTTTTATGTTAAATTCACATTTCTGGACTTTACTATGAGTTTGTGTGTTTTTCTGTGATTTCAGGTATTTTCTGGCTGAAATTGAGGGACTTGAGCAAAAATCAGATTCAGAGGTAAAAGAAGGACTGCTGATGTTGTTGGATTCTGACCTCCCTGCACTCAAAGTGGATTTTCTGGAGCTACAGAACTCCAAAGGGCACGTTCTCAATGGCGTTGGAACGTAGACATCCAGAGATTTCCAGCAATATATAATAGTCCATACTTTGGCTGAGTTTAGATGACGCAAAAGGGCGTTGAACGCCAGTTCTACGCTGCAGTTTGGAGTTAAACGCCAGAAACACGTCACAAACCAAAGTTGAACGGCAGAAACACGTTACAAACTGGCGTTCAACTCCAAGAATGACCCCTCCACGTGTAAACTTCAAGCTCAGTCCAAGCACACACCAAGTGGGCCCCGGAAGTGGATTTATGCATCAATTACTTACTTCTGTAAACTCTAGTAACTAGTTTAGTATAAATAGGACTTTTTACTATTGTATTAGGGATCTTTGATCAGTTTTATGCTATCTTAGACTTTCATGGGGGCTGGCCATTTGGCCATGCCTGGACCATTATCACTTTTGTATTTTCAAACGGTAGAGTTTCTGCACTCCATAGATTAAGGTGTGGAGCTTTGCTGTTCCTCAAGATTTAATGCAAAGTACTACTATTTTCTATTCAATTCAACTTATTCCGCTTCTAAGATATCCATTTGCACCCAAGAACATGATGAATGTGATGATTATGTGATGCTCATCATCATTCTCACTTATGAACGCGTGCCTGATAAACACTTCCGTTCTACATGCAACCAAGCTAGAATGAGTATCTCTTAGATATCTAATACAGGGGACCGAGTCCGAGTTATTAGTATCTTCGTGGTATAAGTTAGAACCCATGGATGGCCATTCCTGAGATCCGAAAAGTCTAAACCTTGTCTGTGGTATTCCGAGTAGGATCTGGGAAGGGATGGCTGTGATGAACTTCAAACTCGCGAGTGCTGGGCATAGTGATAGAAGCAAAAGGATAGTAAATCCTATTCCAGTATGATCGAGAACCTCCAGATGATTAGCCATGCCGTGACAGAGCATTTGGACCATTTTCACAGAGAGGATGGGATGTAGCCATTGACAACGGTGATGCCCTTACAGAAAGCTTGCCATGGAAAGGAGTAAGACTGATTGGATGAAGACAGCGGGAAAGCAGAGATTCAGAGGAACGAAAGCATCTCTATACGCTTATCTGAAATTCTCACCAATGAATTACATAAGTATTTCTATCTTTATTTTCTGTTTATTTATTATTATTATTCAAAAACTCCATAAACATTTGATATCCGCCTGACTGAGATTAACAAGATGACCATAGCTTGCTTCATACCAACAATCTCTGTGGGATCGACCCTTACTCACGTAAGGTTTTATTACTTGGACGACCCACTGCACTTGCTGGTTAGTTGTGCGAAGTTGTGAAGTTATGTTTGGACCATGGTATTGTGCACCAGTTATTGGCGCCATCGCCAGGGAGAGAACGAGCAACAAATTTTACAACCTCAGAGTAACAATTTTGCATACCAAGTTTTTGGCGCCGTTGCCGGGGATTGTTCGAGTTTGGACAACTGACGGTTCATCTTGTTGCTCAGATTAGGTAATTTTCTTTTTGTTTTATTTTCAAAAAAAAAATTCGAAAAAAAAATATATATTTCTTCAAAAATTTTTCAAAAATCTTTCAAAACTACCTAACTAACTATCCCTCTCTAATTTTCGAAAATACCTCCCTCTTTTTCAAAAATTGTTTTTAATTAATTAATTGTTTTAATTTTTAATTTTAACTTTAATTTTATCTTAATTTTCGAAAATCATTAACTCTTTTTCAAAATTTAATTTTCGAAATTCTCTCTCTCATCTTCTTCTATTTATTTATTCATCTACTAACACTTCTCTTCATCTCATATCTCTGCTCACCTCACCCTTCTGTTTGGATTCTCCTTTCTTTTCTCTTCTACTCTTCTTTTCTTCTACTCACAACAAGGAAACCTCTATACTGTGGTAAAAAGGATCCCTATTATTATTTTTCTGTTTCCTTCTCTTTCATATGAGCAGGAGCAAGGACAAGAACATTCTTGTTGAAGCAAACCCTGAACCTGAAAGGACTCTGAAAAGGAAACTAAGAGAAGTTAAAATACAACAATCCAGAGACAACCTTACAGGAATTTTCGAACAGGAAGAGGAGATGGCAGCCGAAAATAATAATAATGCAAGGAGGATGCTTGATGACTTCACTGCACCTAATTCCAATTTACATGGAAGAAGCATCTCAATTCTTGGGATAAGCTGGTCAAGGCTTTCTTAGCTAAGTCCTTTCCTCCTCAAAAGCTGAGTAAGCTTAGAGTGGATGGTCAAACCTTCAGACAGAAAGAAGGTGAATTCCTCTATGAAGCTTGGGAGAGATACAAGGAACTGACCAAAAAGTGTCCTTCTGACATGCTTTCAGAATGGACCATCCTGGATATATTCTATGATGGTCTGTCTGAATTAGCTAAAATGTCATTGGATACTTCTACAGGTGGATCCATTCACCTAAAGAAAACGCCTGCAGAAGCTCAAGAACTCATTGACATGGTTGCTAATAACTAGTTTATGTACACTTCTGAGAGGAATCCTGTGAGTAATGGGACGCCTCAGAAGAAGGGAGTTCTTGAAATTGATACTCTAAATGCCATATTGTCTTAGAATAAAATATTGACTCAGCAAGTCAATATGATTTCTCAGAGTCTGAATGGAATGCAAGCTGCATCCAACAGTACTCAAGAGGCATCTTCTGAAGAAGAAGCTTATGATCCTGAGAATCCTGCAATTGCAGAGGTGAATTACATGGGTGAACCCTATGGAAACACCTATAATCCCTCATGGAGAAATCACCCAAATCTCTCATGGAAGGATCAACAAAAGCCTCAACAAGGCTTTAATAATGGTGGAAGAAACAGGTTTAGCAATAGCAAGCCTTTTCCATCATACACTCAGCAACAGACAGAGAACTTTGAACAAAATACCTCTAATTTAGCAAATTTAGTCTCTGATCTATCTAAGTCCATTGTGAGTTTCATGAATGAAACAAGGTCCTCCATTAGAAAATTGGAGGCACAAGTGGGCCAGCTGAGTAAGAAGATCACTGAAACCCCTCCTAGTGCTTTCCCAAGCAATACAGAAGAAAATCCAAAAGGAGAGTGCAAGGCCATTGATATAACCATCATGGCCGAATCCAAGGAGGAAAAGAAGGACATGAATCCTAGTGAGGAAGACCTCCTGGGACGTCCAGTGATCAATAAGGAGTTTCCCTTTGAGGAACCAAAGGACTCTGAGGCTTATCTAGAGACCATAGAGATCCCATTGAACCTCCTTACGCCCTTTATGAGCTCTGATGAGTATTCCTCTTCAGAAGAGAATGAGGATGTTAATAAAGAGCAAGTTGCCAAGTTCCTTGGTGCAATCATGAAGCTGAATGCCAATTTATTTGGTAATGAGACTTGGGGAGATGAACCTCCCCTGTTCACCAATGAACTAAATGCATTGGATCAACTGAGATTGCCTCAGAAGAAACAGGATCCTGGAAAGTTCCTAATACCTTGTACCATAGGCACCATGACCTTTGAGAAGGCTCTATGTGACCTTGGGTCAGGAATAAACCTCATGCCCCTCTCTGTAATGGAGAAACTGGGAATCTTTGAGGTGTAAGCTGCCAGAATCTCATTAGAGATGGAAGATAACTCAAGAAAAGAGGCTTATGGACAAGTAGAGGACATGTTAGTAAAGGTTGAAGGCCTTTACATCCCTACTGATTTCATAATCCTAGATACTGGGAAGGATGAGGATGAATCCATCATCCTTGGAAGACCCTTCCTAGCCACAACAAGAGCTGTGATTGATGTTAACAGAGGTGAACTAGTCCTTCAATTGAATGAGGACTCCCTTGTGTTTAAAACTCAAGGTCATCCTTCTGTAAACATGGAAAAGAGGCACAGTAAGCTTCTCTCAAAACAGAGTCATACAGAGCCCCCACAATCAAACTCTAAGTTTGGTGTTGGGAGGCCACAACTAAACTCTAAGTTTGGTGTTGAACTCCCATATCCAAACTCTAAGTTTGGTGTTGGGAAGTCTCAATAATACTCTGAACATCTGTGAGGCTCCATGAGAGCCCACTGTCAAGCTATTGACATTAAAGAAGCGCTTGTTGGGAGGCAACCCAATTTTTATTGTTCTTTCATGTTTTATTAGGTTCATGATCATGTGGAGTCACAAAATAAATCAAAAAATTAAAAACAGAATCAAAAACAGCAGAAGAAAAATCACACCCTGGAGGAAGGACTTACTGGCGTTTAAACGCCAGTAAGGAGCATGTGGCTGGTGTTCAACGCCAGAACAGAGCATGGATCTGGCGCTGAACGCCAGAAACAAGCATAGAACTGGCGTTTAACGCCAGAAACATGCTGCATCTGGGCGTTGAACGCCCAGAACAAGCATCAGTTCGGTGTTTAAACGCCAGAATTGCATGCAAAGGCATTTTACATGCCTAATTGGTGCAGGGATGTAAATCCTTGACACCTCAAGATCTGTGGACCTCACAGGATCATCTCAGGATCTGTGGATCCCACAGGATCCCCACCTTCCCTCCTCATAATCCTAGTTTCTTCCACATCTTCTTCTTCATCTATTCTTTCTTCTCTTGCTCGAGGGCGAGCAACATTCTAAGTTTGGTGTGGTAAAAGCATAAGCTTTTTGTTTTTTCATTACCATTGATGGCACCTAAGACCGGAGAAACCTCTAGAAAAGGGAAAGGGAAGACAAAAGCTTCCATCTCCGAGTCATGGGAGATGGAAAGATTCATCTAAGGGTCTATAGCTCAGTGGTAGAACATTTGACTGCAAATCAAGAGATCCCTGAGATACCTCAGGGGATGCACTTTCCTCCACAGAACTATTGGGAGCAAATCAACACCTCCCTAGGAGAATTAAGTTCCAACATGGGACAATTAAGGGTGGAACATCAAGAGCACTCCATCATCCTTCATGAAATTAGAGAAGATCAAAGAGCAATGAGGGAGGAGCAACAAAGACAAGGAAGAGACATAGAAGAGCTCAAGGACATCATTGGTTCCTCAAGAAGGAAACGCCACCATCACTAAGGTGGACTCATTCCTTGTTCTCAAATTTTCTGTTTTTCGTTTTCTTATGTTAAATGTTTATCTATGTTTGTGTCTTTATTACATGATCATTAGTGTCTAAGTGTCTATGCCTTAAAGTAGTGAATATAAATCCATCACCTCTCTTAAATATAAAAATGTTTTAATTACAAAAGAACAAGAAGTACATGAGTTTCAAATTTATCCTTGAACTTAGTTTAATTATTTTGATGTGGAGACAATACTTTTTGTTTTCTGAATGAATGCTTGAACAGTGCATATGTCTTTTGAAGTTGATGTTTAAGAATGTTAAATATGTTGGCTCTTGAAAGAATGATGACAAGGAGACATGTTATTTGATAATCTGAAAAATCATAAAATTGATTCTTGAAGCAAGAAAAAGCAGTGAATACAAAGCTTGCAAAAAAAAAAATGGCGAAAAAAAAATAGAAAGAAAAAGAAAAAGCAAGCAGAAAAAGCCAAAGCTCTTAAAACCAAAAGGCAAGAGCAAAAAGCCAATAGCCCTTAAAACCAAAAGGCAAGGGTAAATAAAAGGATCCAAAGCTTTGAGCATTAGTGGATAGGAGGGCCTAAAGGAATCAAATCCTGGCCTAAGCGGCTAAACCAAGTTGTCCCTAACCATGTGCTTGTGGCGTGAAGGTGTCAAGTGAAAACTTGAGACTGAGCGGTTAAAGTCAAGGTCCAAAGGAAAAAAAAAGAGTGTGCTTAAGAACCCTGGACACCTCTAATTGGGGACTTTAGAAAATCTGAGTCACAATCTGAAAAGGTTCACCCAATTATGTGTCTGTGGCATTTATGAATCCGGTGGTAATACTGGAAAACAAAGTGCTTAAGGCCACGGCCAAGACTCATAAAGTAGCTGTGTTCAAGAATCAACATACTGAACAAGGAGAATCAATAACACTATCCAGCAATATATAATAGTCCATAATTTGGCCGAGTTTAGACGACGCAAAAGGGCGTTGAACGCCAGTTCTACACTGCAGTCTGGAGTTAAACGCCAGAAACACATCACAAACTAGAGTTGAACGCCAGAAACATGTTACAAACTGGCGTTCAACTCCAAGAATGACCTCTCCACGTGTAAACTTCAAGCTCAGTCCAAGCACACACTAAGTGGGCCCCGGAAGTGGATTTATGCATCAATTACTTACTTCTGTAAACCCTAGTAACTAGTTTAGTATAAATAGGACTTTTTACTATTGTATTAGGCATCTTTGATCAGTTTTATGCTATCTTAGACTTTCATGGGGGCTGGCCATTCGGCCATGCCTGGACCATTATCACTTATGTATTTTCAAACGGTAGAGTTTCTGCACTCCATAGATTAAGGTGTGGAGCTTTGCTGTTCTTCATGATTTAATGCAAAGTACTACTATTTTCTATTCAATTCAACTTATTCTGCTTCTAAGATATCCATTTGCACCCAAGAACATGATGAATGTGATGATTATGTGACGCTCATCATCATTCTCACTTATGAACGCGTGCCTGACAAACACTTCCGTTCTACATGCAACCAAGCTAGAATGAGTATCTCTTAGATATCTAATACAGGGGACCGAGTCCGAGTTATTAGTATCTTCGTGGTATAAGTTAGAACCCATGGATGGCCATTCCTGAGATCCGGAAAGTCTAAACATTGTCTGTGGTATTCCGAGTAGGATCTGGGAAGGGATGGCTGTGACGAACTTCAAACTCGTGAGTGCTGGGCGTAGTGACAGACGCAAAAGGATAGTAAATCCTATTCCAGTATGATCGAGAACCTCCAGATGATTAGCCATGTCGTGATAGAGCATTTGGACCATTTTGACAGAGAGGATGGGATGTAGCCATTGACAACGGTAATGCCCTTACAGAAAGCTTGCCATGGAAAGGAGTAAGACTGATCGGATGAAGACAGCGGGAAAGCAGAGATTCAGAGGAACGAAAGCATCTCTATACGCTTATCTGAAATTCTCACCAATGAATTACATAAGTATTTCTATCTTTATTTTCTGTTTATTTATTATTATTATTCGAAAACTCCATAACCATTTGATATCCGCCTGACTGAGATTAACAAGATGACCATAGCTTGCTTCATACCAACAATCTCCGTGGGATCGACCCTTACTCACGTAAGGTTTTATTACTTGGACGACCCAGTGCACTTGCTGGTTAGTTGTGCGAAGTTGTGAAGTTATGTTTGGACCATGGTATTGTGCACCAGTTATTGGTGCCATTGCCAGGGAGAGAATGAGCAACAAATTTTACAACCTCAGAGTAACAATTTCGCATACCATAGAGCCTGGGGAGTGGACTGACTATGCTTCATTGCATACTCTGCTTGTGTGTCTCATGCTGTTAGGGTATCTTCAAGATACATTTGGCATGAATGTCTATGAGTGCTCATTTTGGGAATGTTCGTGCCTAACTTGATATATTAAGATTGATCACCTTAATATTGATTGTTTGGTGCGGATAAGACCTCAATGACTGTGAATAGGCATGGTTTAATCGAGTTCCGAACGACAAATTCGTGAGAGGCACAACTATTCTTATAGCTGTTATGATCTCCATGGCCATGGCTATGTGATATTTAGATGCTGTAAGGAACGAACTGATATCTTCGTCAGGATAGCTTGAAGGAAATAGACTTCTTGAAGATGGATTCTTGTATGCGGCTGAAATTTTGAGGGCAAAATTTTCTTTTAGGAGGGTAGAATGTAACAACCCTGATTTTCGAGTACATGAGATCTTTTCTGAAAGTACGGATTTCTCCGAAAGATCAGTAAAGGGAACACCTCTGATATATCATCAAGCATCTCAATCCTCATTATCATTATGTCATCCTTAAGCTAGAACCTCCTCTGAAGCAAGCTCAATAATGCAATCGGGAAGGACCTAGTTTTTGAACCGTATCGGTTGGCAGTTTTGATTCTGATTTTTGTAAATAGTCTCTGTTTGACAAACCAGAGTCGATTCATGAGAGGAGAGAGATAATAGTATAATATTATCATTATGTTAGTATTAGAAAATTTTTGAATGATATTATAAGGTTACCTGGTCTGTTTTAGTTAAAAACAAAAAATCGGTTTAACCGGGTTTACGGTTTACTGGTGCAGCTTAGCACCAGCACTCTCTGATGACTTTAGCAATGCTAAGGCCTCATTATTCATGTTTTATTCTCATAATAAATATGTTACTAGTGTCATTTATGCTAGTAGCTCAGAAAATAATTTTTAGAGATGTTTTTACAAGTGTTCTGATACATCTAGTTTTAGTAGTTATACACCTGAGATATTTTAATATTATTTTAATCCACCTCCAAGCCAACCAATCACAACTCACCCTACACTCCCAAAACCCCCAAGGCTGGTTCATTTTCACCTTGTGGCCGAAATTCTCAAGAGAGAAAAAGAGAGAAAAGTTCTTAGTTCCAAATCTTCAAAGCTTGATTTCTGCTGAACTAAAACTCAAATCAAAATTCCAATCCGACCAAAATGATCATCTCTTCTTTCTCTACATAATCATATGACTTATCAAGGCTGGAATAAAGGTGAGTTGGCTGCACCATCTCTCTTTTGATTCGGTTTCAAGGAAACATGCTTAAATATGTGTTTTCCTGATGTGATTTAGGAGGAAAAAGTGCTTAAGGACCACCTGAAAGTTTAATCGAATTAGGAGCAGCAAAACCAGGTAGGTATTGACGAATTAATCTTGATTATTTGTGTTTGAGTTGTGTGAATGTTGTATAAATTGGCTGTGCTAAAAATTGGTTGCTTATATGATTGATTCTTGGTGAAAATTTGGTGAAATTTTGATGAAATTTGATGAATTTCAAGCTTTAAAGTTCATGTTCTTGGGCAGCTGGAAAAACGAAACTCTAAGCTTAAATTGAGGTTCAATTTGTGTTAAAATCATGTAGAAAAGATGGGGTTTTAGTGGCTGGAAATTTATTTTGAATTTTGGTAAAAATCGGTTGCTGAAAAGACTGAAAAACGGGTAAAAACAGAGAAAGAATTTGAAAAATATATGAAGAACACGAAGAATACTTTGAGTGTGGTGAAGAACATTGAAGAACACCTTTTAGATCTTAGAAAGGGCAAGGAAGTAAAATTTTTGGTGTTTAAGGGGTTATATGGTAATTTCTGGAAGTTAGGGTGGTAAAAGTAGAAATATTAAAAGTTACGGGTGGTAAAAAGTGAATTTTAAAGGTTAAAAGTAAAAGTAAGTTAATTTTTGAAAATTTAATGATAAAATAATAAAAATAATAAAATATTAAATAATAATATTTAAGTAAAAATAATATTTTAATAAAAATAATAAAATAATGCGGAAAAGGCAGTTTTCTGTAAAAGCTTTAGAAAGACAACTTTAAGCGCAGAATCTCATAATTACCTTCATAAAACACTTAGGGAGTGGTAAAAACATATTAGTGAGGCAAAGATAAATAAAAGATAAAAAGTTAAAGAAGAGATAAAAATCAAAGAAAAATTCTGTAAGGTTTTAATGACAAAAAAACAAACAGAAATTAGTGAACGAACTAGGGCAACATAGTTAGTCCTTGAGTTGCGACTAGGGTTAGGTATTATATGAAAAGTTAAACTGTTTCAGTATAGACTTAATGAACCTATACTTGGGACAGACTAACTATTCATACCGAAATTTACATAAGCTTTAAATACATACGTTAAACAGAGAAATCTGAGTAGAGTAGAGAAACACAGAGAATAGGGCAACCAGAGTAAAGTAAAGAGAAAAAGAGTAATATAGATACAAAGGAAAGAGTAATCAGAAAAAAGTAAAGAGATACAGAGAACAGAGTAATCAGAGCAGAGTAAAGAAAACACAGAGAACAGAGTAACCAGAGAAAAGTAAAGAGATACAGAGAAAAGAGTAATCAAAGCAGAGTAAAAAGACAAAGTGAAAAGAGTAATATGATAAAGAGAAATGGTTTGAGCCAAGATATTGTAGAAGTGAAAGATGTAAAGTTTGTAATTGTGATTAAACCATTTCTGTAAGCCGAAGTTCACTTATAGAGGTGTTATTTCTGTAGGCCGAAGTTCATCTACAGAAAGTTGTTGTGTTGTGTTTAGACTATTCCTGTAAGCCGAAGTTCACTTACGGGAGTGCTATTTCTGTAGGCCGAAGTTCACCTACAGAGAATAAGCCATATCTAGGACTAGTTCTTGGGTAATGTCGGGCTGCAGGGTGTAAACCGACACGTGAGCTCATGGCCTGCATAGGACAGACATGCATCATACTTGGTTGCACATTTCCTCTGTTATGATTGTTGTTTGAATGTATGCTTTCTTTGTTTTCATTCTATTCTATGTGTCTGTGTTTTGTTTTCTTGTATTCTTTTGTTTGTGTTTTGCTTTCTATTTTCTCTATTTATCTGTTTCTTTTGTCTACTGCTTCTCGGTATTCTGCTATTTATCTGCTAAACAATACGGAATTAATGAACTTAACTAAAAACCCCGGCCCTACTAAGAACTCTCCAGTTCTTACGCCTTCTCTCTCTCTTCCCCTTTCAGATGGAAGCAAGAGTTCCCTTCCGTAATTCACTGACGATCGTACGCAAAAAAAAGGATTCCGCTCTAGGTAGTCTTCTGAGTCTAGAGTGAACTCCGTTTCTGTTTATATGTATATACTGTGAGAGCAGCCAACGTCTGTACCCCGTTCGTATGCGCACTTTAGCCTAAATCCTATGTACGAGACTCCTGTCGTATGGCTACTTGATGAGGTACCAGAGAGACGTTATATGGCAATGTCTGACCGTGCAAATGAGTAGTAGATGATGTTCTACCTTTTGCTGATGTTCCACCTGACTTGATTTTTGAAGACATAGAACGTACTTTCCCTCGCTTTAGTAGTTTAGAGGGACTAGGTGAGTATAGAGTCTAGGCTAGCTTGGGTGCCAGCTTAGAGACCTCTTAAATAGGTCAGGACCTGGGATGTTGTATGTATCTATATGTATATAGTTATTATCTAGCTATATCTAGGGGTGTTCTAACTAAAGGTCTATACTCTAACAAAGGCTGGATCACTAAATGTTGCTAGCTACTTGTGATGTATTTATGTGTGGTTGCTTATAACTATATTATCTGTTATCAGATGTGAATTGATTATGAATGATTCCGTCTATTAGTCCAAATGTTTTCAAAAAAAAATACCCCGCAAATTAACTACGTTTTTAACAACGAATCAGGCTCATATGATAGATAATAGATAATAATTAGGAAGACAAATTGGTAGCGCTTAGTTTCTGGTATGATCTAGACATATTGAAAATTGGGTCATTACACATCCAGTCTGCAGATCCTCAGGCCACCACAGAGACTCCAGCAGCCCATCCTTCTGGTGATGACACTTTTTCACACCCAGCTTGAATGAGCATTGAGAACGATGCTTTATTTTAAGTGTGGGGAGGTCGCCATCCCTGGTGTATTTTTTGGTGAACCACTACAGACTCTTTCTATCTTATTTTGTTTATTTTTCTATATTTTTATCTTTGTTTTTATTTTTCAGTACTTGCACACTGTTCTTTTGCTGTACTTTTACTCTATTTCCGCATTTTGCACTTTATTTTATACCTTAGCCATTTAGTTTAGTTTGCAATTCTAAACTTATTAGCTATAGAATATGTGGATTAATTAGTATAGTTTACCCTTTTAGCATATGATAGTTTGGTTTAAATTGAAAATAAAAAGGAAGTAAACTAGAGACTTTAACATAATCAAAAACAATCCACACACCTTGTATATATAGCATTACATGTTAGTTAGTTAACAACATTTCATCAAGGAACAACACTAAAACTTTAAAGGCACCCTAAGATTTACATTGAGAATAATGGGAGTTCTTAATTTCTACTTGCATGACATGTATAACTGATATATGATTTTTGAGCTAGAGAACACACAGCCTGTGAGTTTTGAGCTTAATTGTATGGTTACATTCAAACCATAATTTTTATTCCTGTGTATTTTGCCCTTCTTTTTTATTCTGGTGTTCTTTACTTTGTTTTAATCTATATGTCCAATTATAGAGTATAGATACATACTAAGAGATAATTGAGGCCCATTTGAATTTTTCCTCACTTATCCCAAATTAGCCTACCTTTTACATCACCCTTGTTAGCCCCCTTGAGTTTTTTAATCCCCTCTTGTTCTATAAACCACATTACTAGCCTTAAGCAGAAAAACAAAATAAAAATCCCAAGTTAAATCCTTGGTTAGCTTAAGATAGAAATTGTGTGTTGTTTAAGTGTGGGGAACTTTATGGGAACATGGATGATAAAAACAAAGGTGGAAAGTTAAAACGAATAAAGATGTTTCAAAATAAAAATTTGGGAAGCATGCTCATGTGAAATCAAAACAATTGAATTACCATGTGCATTATAAAAAAAATTATTATTTACATTTTCGGTATTTAATTAAGGGGATGCAAAAATTCCCCAATTGCAAAAATAAAAAGATTCAATGCACATGGAATAAAATTAAAGTTAATGCATGAGCTTGCAATACAAAGTGAGAAAAGTTGGGCAAATTGGTTAAGAAACTTTGAATTACAAAATATGTATGTTAGGTAAGATCTTAGACTAATCAAGGATTCACTTATTAGCTCACTTAGCCTTATACATATACCCTTACCTTTACCTTGGCCCCATTACAACCTTGAAAAAGACCTTATGATTTTTGTATGCCTATATTCTATAATTGTTGATTGGTTAGATAAAGAACAAAGTTATAGAAAGTAAGGATAAAAAGAAGAATAGAGTGATTAACCCAATAAACACTGAGTGACTAGAGAGTAAATACAAAATCTAGTGAGGGTTCAATAGCTCATCACCGTATATCTCTCTTTAAATTGTTAACTGTCTTGCAAGGTTTGAAAAATATTTTTACCCATCTCAATTATAAAAGTGCTTTAACATTGTCTAGGGTTTGGCTATGCATATATGATTCCTTGAGAATGTGAATTAATTTAACTACATGTAAGTTTTATATACAAGTGAATAACAATTAAAATTGCATGATTCATTTAGGTAGTTTGCATTTAGAATAGATTGCATTGCATGAGATTCCACCACTTTAACCTTACCTTACTATTTATCTTGGACTTAGCATGAGGACATGCTATTGTTTAAGTGTGGGGAGGTTGATAAACCCATATTTTATGATATATTTTGTGCTTAATTTAAGTGATTTATTCAATCCTTCACCCACTTATTCATGTAAATGGCATGGTTTCACTTTTCCTTCCTTATTATGTGATATATGTGAAATACATGTTTCCTATGCTTTGAAATTATTTATTTTAATTACCCTTTATTACCATTCGATGCCGTGATTTGTGTGTTGAGAAGTCTCAGATCTTCTAAGGCAGGAATGACTTAAAGAATGGAAAGAAAACATACAAAAATGGAAGGAAAGCACAAAATGGAGTTTTTGAAGAAACTGGCAGCGACGCGAACGCATGGACGACGCGGTCGCATGCCCAGCGCGAAAAGGCAGCGATGCCAACGTGTGACTGACGTGAGCGCGCGCCATGAGTAGAACACAGATGACGCGTACGCGTGACCGAAGCGAACGCGTAATAAGGAAAACTCCAGATGACGTGACCATGTGACCCGCGTGGACGCGTGACAGATGCCACGCACCAGAAATTATAGAAAACGCTCCTAGCGATTTCTGAAACCCTTTTTGGCCTAGATCCAAGTCCAGAAGGCACAGATTAGAGGTTATAAAGTGGGGGAATGCATCCATTCATTATCATGTCTTTAATTATTTACTTTTCATAGTTTAGATGTAGTTTTTAGAGAGAGAGGTTCTCTCCTCTCTCTTAGGTTTTAAGATTAGGATTTCTTATTATTTCAATTTAGTATTCCGACTCTTTATCAGGTTCAATATTCCTTTTACTTTATATTTCTCTTTTGCTTTCAGATCTTTTAAAGCTTTCCTTTAATTACTTTTATTGCCAATTTGGCTTATGAACCATTCATGTTCATATTTGATTTTCTATTTAATATAATTTGAGGTATTTCAGAATTATGATTGCTTTCCTTTATTTATATAAATAATTTAGATTTTCTCCTTTTGGCTTTGGTTGATTAATTGGTAACTCTTGAGTTGTCAAACTCATCGTGATTGATAATTGTTATCTTTGCTGATTGATTTAAATCCCTATAACTATAGTCTCTCCTTAGGAATTGACTAGGACTTTAGCTGTTAAATTGATTTATCCACTCGACTTACCTTCATAGTTAGAGGTTGACTTAGTGGAGAGAAAAATATAATTCTCATCACCATTGATAAGGATAACTAGGACAGGACTTCTGATTTTCATACCTTGCTAAGAATTTATTTTATAGTCATTTATTTATTTTACTTGCCATTTAAATTACTTGTTTCTTACTTTCAAAACCCCCAATTTACAAAACTCATAACCATTAATAAGAACATACCTCCCTGCAGTTCCTTGAGAAGACGACCCGAGGTTTAAATACTTCGGTTATCAATTTTAAAGGGGTTTGTTACTTGTAACAACCAAAACGTTTGTAAGAAAGGACTTTTGTTGGTTTAGAAGCTATACTTGCAACGAGAATTTATCTGCGAATTTCTAGACCACGCAAAAGTTCTCTCTTCAGTGTTCCTTTGGTTTTTGTTTCTTTTCTTAAATTTTTCGAAAATTTTTCTTGTTTTTCTTTCTTGGTGTTCAAAATTTTCTTGGCATTTTTCTTTGTTTGATTTTAAAACTTTTAAGTTTGATGTCCTTTGGTATTTTTCTTTCCAATTTTTGAAAATTGTGTTGTTTGATTTTAAAATTTTATAAATTTGGTGTTCATCTAGTGTTTGTC